>NC_092345.1:71282884-71882884 GCF_963676685.1 Mytilus edulis | reverse complement strand
ATGACAAAATAGAGGTCAAGTTCAATAATGACGATTTTGACTTTTACCGTTCAGGAGTTATGGTTCTTGAAAGATCGTAAAATGGCGTTTCCATTCAGGTTGTTGCATTTACTCATGAACCATTCAATCTAAGCTTTTCAAATTTTAATATGTTGATAATGATGACAAAATGGAGGTCAAATTTGATATTGACGATTTTCTCTTTCACCATTCATCAGTAATGGTTCTTGTGATATAACCAGGACACAAATAAATGTTAATAAATCCGGTTTGCTGTCGTTGTGACAGCCTCTTGTTTTGTATATGCACTGTTAACTGTTTATTTTAAATTTATTATAATTTGGACTTTTTATATTGTAGGTAGAGTTTTCGTATCCTCCTCTTATAGAAGGGAACCCAGTTGACAGTAATCAGGTACCAGAAGAATGGAAACATTTACCTTCCCTTGGGATACCAGATGGAGCCCACAATTACACTAAAGGTTAGGTCACTCTTGTGTTAATACAAGATTTCAACTACATGTAGTAGAATTATCAGATGTACACTTAATTGAATTCGATTGATTAAAACTGTTCATACATGTTTATTTATTTTTTATCTTGAAATTAAAACTGGTAGAAACCCTGAGAAAAAAAGTCAATATAAAGTGTTCATCCACAGACAAACCTGTAGGCTGACTTATAATGCAGTCAATGAGATAGTATAGTTCAGGGCTTTCCATTGAAGCCGGTAGCCGGCGGAAATCCGCCGCTTACGGTGGCTTCAAGTGCCGGCTACTTCACTGCCAAAAATATAAATTCAAAAAGAAAAAAATATCTTTTTCAAATGTTTACAGGCAGCCGAGAGACGTATATTGTTGCAAAGTCGCGGTCACGATAAACAAGGATGACAAGTCAATGTTTACCTTGGGCTACATATAGTTCACATGAATTCAGGTCACTGATTGGTTGTCTATTTAAAGTCAGAATGCATCGTTTCTTTTCAAAGATAACAAGAGAGACGTTCCGGTGGTCATTGAACGATAACAATAGAGACGTTCCGATGGTCATTAACTCGTTGGCTTTTTTTGGCTTTTAAAACGTGAAGACAATCAGATAGGATGACAATCTTATGTTATGGAATAATATTAGTCAAATTAAAGAAAGTGTAGTAGATCATATTGTTCAGAATCTGGAAAACAGTATCTTTTGAAGTTCATTTTTCAAAGCCCACGTGGTGTTCAGAGAATCAAGGTCAAAAACGAAAGTAGAATATTGTCGACTCGACCTCAAATAAATAACATTTCCAAATGATTTATGTATCCGACTTATTGAACAGTTTACTCTATTTATGCCAGAGCTTCTGGGGGCCTTAAGCGGCCCCCAGACCCCCTGCCGTAAGGCACCAAGCTTACAGCTTGGTGGGCGTCCGGCTTCGCCGAACGCATGTTATAGCCGCCTATAATTTTAATTCAGCCTTCTACTTCCATTTCAATGGAAAGCCCTGATAGTTATGACTTTTAAGAATGAGTCTGCATATTACACATTTTAACAATGTCGGTTAAAATCATGTCACTTGTATCAGAAGAGTGAAATCTATGAAAATAAAGCATTCAAAATTGGGTTACCTTTTACCAGTATAAATTTACACTTGATAAAAATCAATATGGTGAAATTCTATAAGTTGAAACCTACTTTGAACCTTGCCTTCATAAAAGTGGTCATCAGTCTTTTAATACATGCATGAAAATACTAAAGTGTTGCAGTTTTTAAAGAAGTTAAAACTTTGAAAAAAGTGAAAAAAAACCAAACTGAAGATTAGGCATTATAAGAAAAGTTGTTCACATATAAACATAATCATAGAACATGTAGAAGTTAGATAATATTTTAAATAATCACAATTAGCTATTTTTATTTGTATTTTAGACACTATATTCTTCCATCTGCCTTCAAGACAAGAAAAACATAAGACAGTTTATGGAGTGGCTTGTTACAGACAGATTGATACTAAGGTATTCTATTGGTACAGTTATGTATGTTAACAATGTCTCTTCTTAGAAGTGGGTAAAACAGTTATGTGTGTTAACAATGTCTCTTCTTAGAAGTGGGTAAAACAGTTATGTGTGTTAACAATGTCTCTTCTTAGAAGTGGGTAAAACAGTTATGTATGTTAACAATGTCTCTTCTTAGAAGTGGGTAAAACAGTTATGTATGTTAACAATGTCTCTTCTTAGAAGTGGGTAAGACAGTTATGTATGTTAACAATGTCTCTTCTTAGAAGTGGGTAAAACAGTTATGTGTGTTAACAATGTCTCTTCTTAGAAGTGGGTAAAACAGTTATGTGTGTTAACAATGTCTCTTCTTAGAAGTGGGTAAAACAGTTATGTATGTTAACAATGTCTCTTCTTAGAAGTGGGTAAAACAGTTATGTATGTTAACAATGTCTCTTCTTAGAAGTGGGTAAGACAGTTATGTATGTTAACAATGTCTCTTCTTAGAAGTGGGTAAGACAGTTATGTATGTTAACAATGTCTCTTCTTAGAAGTGGGTAAGACAGTTATGTATGTTAACAATGTCTCTTCTTAGAAGTGGGTAAAACAGTTATGTATGTTAACAATGTCTCTTCTTAGAAGTGAGTAAAACAGTTATGTGTGTTAACAATGTCTCTTCTTAGAAGTGGGTAAAACAGTTATGTGTGTTAACAATGTCTCTCTTAGAAGTGGGTAAAACAGTTATGTGTGTTAGCAATGTCTCTTCTTAGAAGTGGGTAAAACAGTTATGTGTGTTAACAATGTCTCTTCTTAGAAGTGGGTAAAACAGTTATGTGTGTTAACAATGTCTCTTCTTAGAAGTGGGTAAAACAGTTATGTATGTTAACAATGTCTCTTCTTAGAAGTGGGTAAAACAGTTATGTATATGTTAACAATGTCTCTTCTTAGAAGTGGGTAAAACAGTTATGTATGTTAACAATGTCTCTTCTTAGAAGTGGGTAAAACAGTTATGTATGTTAACAATGTCTCTTCTTAGAAGTGGGTAAAACAGTTATGTGTGTTAACAATGTCTCTTCTTAGAAGTGGGTAAAACAGTTATGTGTGTTAACAATGTCTCTTCTTAGAAGTGGGTAAAACAGTTATGTGTGTTAACAATGTCTCTTCTTAGAAGTGGGTAAAACAGTTATGTGTGTTAACAATGTCTCTCTTAGAAGTGGGTAAAACAGTTATGTGTGTTAGCAATGTCTCTTCTTAGAAGTGGGTAAAACAGTTATGTGTGTTAACAATGTCTCTTCTTAGAAGTGGGTAAAACAGTTATGTGTGTTAACAATGTCTCTTCTTAGAAGTGGGTAAAACAGTTATGTATGTTAACAATGTCTCTTCTTAGAAGTGGGTAAAACAGTTATGTATATGTTAACAATGTCTCTTCTTAGAAGTGGGTAAAACAGTTATGTATGTTAACAATGTCTCTTCTTAGAAGTGGGTAAAACAGTTATGTATGTTAACAATGTCTCTTCTTAGAAGTGGGTAAAACAGTTATGTATGCTAACAATGTCTCTTCTTAGAAGTGGGTAAAACAGTTATGTATGTTAACAATGTCTCTTCTTAGAAGTGGGTAAAACAGTTATGTATGTTAACAATGTCTCTTCTTAGAAGTGGGTAAAACAGTTATGTGTGTTAACAATGTCTCTTCTTAGAAGTGGGTAAAACAGTTATGTGTGTTAACAATGTCTCTTCTTAGAAGTGGGTAAAACAGTTATGTGAGTTAACAATGTCTTTTCTTAGAAGTGGGTAAAAAAATTATGAATGAGCCAGATTGAACTATCAAAGATCAGCTTAAAGAGAAGACTTTTAATTTTGATTATAATTTTTGGTGAAAATAGGTCATATATGATATAAAGTAGATAAAAATAAATGTTGTATGAGTGCCAATGAGACAACTTCCATCCAAGTAACAATTTGCTAAATTTTAATAAAAGTAAATCATCATAAGTCAAAGAAGGGCTTTCAACACTGAGTCTTGGCTCACATCCAAACAGCAAGATATAAAGGGCCCAAAATAACGACTACTAGTGTTAAACCATTCAAAAAGGAAAGCCAACAGTCTAATCTATATAAAAATATAGAGAAACTCTTATAAACCAGATAAACAAATGACAACCACTTAACAACAGCTTCTTGAGTAAGGACAGGTGCTCACAAATGCAGGGGGTTTAGATACTTTCTTTACTTTTTTTGTGAACTTCAAAAAATGTTTTTCATAACATTGATATATGATAAATAAAAAAACAATGAATAATCAATATGCCTAGTCTCACCTTCAAAAAGTTTCACTAATTTATTTGTAGGATCTTGTTAATAAATCATCTGATGTGACAAGAAGTTCAGTTCAGAAGAGTGTGTGTGTTCTCAGTAAACTGGTAAGTGTGCAGTACACATTTTAAAAGTGTGTGTTTTTGATATAAATTACAAAAATGTTGACTGGCAAATGTACAGGACAGACTTGTTTTGAAGATTTAACCAAATTTCTATTTTTTGCTTTGATATTTTTAACCTGTATTTTATTTTTGTTTAATTCTGATTTGACCATATTTGGTTAGGCCAACTAAATTTAATTAGTAGATTTTCATCCAGATTTTTGAAAAAAAATGGGGCAGGTGTGAGGATTTTATTTTTTATTTCATACAAAACCGTTTTGTGATGTGTTCTTCATACATGCATAAGCATGATAAGGAATCCTACATAATTTTTCAAATTCTTAAATTAACGTCCCTGATTGGCAACCACTGTTCTTCATGTAATTGCCGCTTTAGGAACCTATTCTAAGTAATTAGCAACAACATGCATGTGGTGAAAAGATCTCTTCAATCGGACAACGTACATCATATTTATTTTGCTTTCTAAACGATGGTTTGTAATGACCATAGAATGCAGAAATTCATTTGTATGCAACACAAGTATTATGAGCACAGAGTACAGAGAAAACTCGAACATTAATGAAAATAATAGGATTGGTGCTTTTAAGATTCTTGTATAAAATGCAAATAAAATTACAATGTAAAACATGACCACAACCAGAAAGAAGTTTATTGATGGTTGGACAGAGGCTGATTGCTGTTTGTCAACAAAAAACGACAGCCATGGGTAACTCTAAGGGCTGCTATAAGTTATACAATGTGTATGTATGCCGACTTTTGATTTCAATATGCCGTCTTAAATCTTGTATGTATTTGCTGGTGTCAATTTCTTTAACTGTCATGTTTTTGTACCAATGTGTTTCACAATTCTTGCGCTTTTGATATTATTCAAAGTTCAAGTTGTCTGACACAAAGTCATCATGGTTTAATTACAAAAAAAAACGTTTTCTAATCACAGAAATTTGTGACATACCGCGATATGCGTTCTTGGACACAGCATATTATTCTTAACCCAAATATTTCATGCCCTTCTCTTAATCAATATCTGTTCTCAGTAGACGTTGTTGTCATCTTAGAGCAGCAGAATATGTTGACTTAATCATTTTGTTAAACATTCGAAGAAATTTGATAACCGAAATTTGAAACAGGAAGTTTTGAATGTAACGAAGTTTTCTGGAAACAGAAACGAACCAAATCCGGAAATAAAAAAAATCGGGGCTGGACGATTTCAGAGGGGAGGGCGGGGATGAAAATCTATCAATTTATTTTAATTGGCCTTATATTGAGTTATAAAGACTTGTATGAAACAATTTTTACCTGCAAAGCTTGTAGTTATAGCAGACATAGTAACTACATAACTCAGTCTGAATTCCCTTGCTTTTATGAATGGGAATTTTTTTATATTTGGCCTGCAGCATGATATTGTTCAATTTAAATGTGTATGCAATTCTTACCTTTCCTGTGAAGCCACTTCCTGTTTACAGATAGGAATAAAATGTTGTAATACTCATTGTCCTAGTAACTGCACTTTTAAGTGAAGAACTCAATTCTCTGGTTGGACAGACTGGTTTCCTGCTAATGGAATTCTTTGTATGAATTGTATATTAAGATTCTGTAAACCTTCTCCTAAATATAAGTTATATTCTAAACAAATTGTTATATTCAATCATTTCCTTCCTTAACATTATAACAATGTAAGTGCTTTATTAAAGTCCAATTGATCATAGTTTTGGAAATCATCTTCATCAGGTATGCATTATTCTAATCAATTGCATGTAAAAACTAAGGTCCAGGATTCTTATTTACTTTTTTTTTTTTTTTTTTTTTAAAGTAAAAGTAAATAAAACCTGAACATGCTGAAACATACATCTCTTGTCATTGAATTTTCATAATGGAAAAAAAAAGGATAAAAACATACATAAAGGAAACGGCCATGGTAAGACATGTACATGAGTCAAATTTATTTAAAGCTCAAATATTGTGGATTCTTTTTTTTTTTTGTGGGTACCAATTTTCTTGGATTGAGAAAAACTTACACTTTCATGGTTTTGCTAATGTCTGCATAAAAGTCTGTGTAAAATTTGTATTTCGTTGAACATTCACCTGTACTCACGAAATCCACGAAAATTGGAACCCAATGAAAAATAATGACTCCACAGTACTAAGCATTAGATTATGGATTTGGTCTTTAGAAATTGAGATTTCAATAGTTTGCTTTCACTTGTGAAAAGATATGTAAGGATAATTAGGTGATTTAACAGATTTCTATACTGAAATGTTTTGCTTATTTTGTAATGAATTATATTTATTTTTAGCCTCTTTTTGGATTGATACAAACCAAACTAGAACTTATTACACATGCATACTTTGACGAAAAAGATTTCAGTAAAGTGCAGTTGTTAGAGGAAACCTACAAAAATCTTACTGCCTCATTAAGTGACAGCTTGAAAGAAGGATCACATATGTGTTTAGGTAAGAGAAAGAAGGATCACATATGTGTTTAGGTAAGAAATAAGAGACACAAATTCATTACTGACAGCTTTACAGGAGATTTCTTAAATCAGAAAAATTTGAAAACCATACTCTACATTTAAGAAAATATGAAAACAGGAATATTTATTTTTCATTTGGAAATTTTATTGCTACTCTAGAATCTGATAATATTCATTTAGAAGTGCTAGTCAATGTGTAATAAAACAGGGAAAGCACCTGAATTAAAGATATGGTAAAAACATAAAGATAGAACTACCATGAATACTGCACAGTACAACAAACCATATCAATCAAAATAGCCAACTCCTATGAACTTATATTTAAGAAATAATTCATGGAAGCCATAGATTGTTGGAAATTTACACATGGCCTGGGCCGTGATATTCAAATTTTATCCTGAGCGTTAGCGAGGGATAAAATTAACGAATATCACTGCCCAGGCCATGTGTAAATTTCCAACAATCTATGGCTTCCATGAATTATTTCGATTCTAATAGGACAAATACGGTCATTAAAAATCTGAAGCGATGGTAGGTAAGCTGTGTGTGTGGCTGTTCTTTTTTTACTCCTGGTTCAATAAAGCTCAAATATTCATAAAATCTGTAGCTTGCATAGATTGTTTAGTGAATAACCGCTAGAAAAAAACATCTGTTTAATTCTTTAAATTCACAAACCCAACATTTGCCATTTTTAATTTACATGTTTTTCTCGTAAGCTACCGTCAAATCTAAAGTTGACATTTTGTAACTATGTTGACTTGCTGAAATCAGTAAATATGCGAAAAATACAATAGAATAGAAAATAAAACAAAACCTACCTTACAAATCAATTCTAATACAATATTATACGAATTTCGATGGTTCTCTTTTCAGAAAATGTTCAACTGTAGCGTTTTCATTTGTATGACGTCATGTTTTGAAATGACTTAAATGCGTCAAAAACATTAAAAGACTTTCACAGAATTTTATTTTATTTTTATTTTGTTGATTTCTCCAAGCTCTTGTGCATTACTTCTTTTTATTATGCATCCGAATTAGAATAAGTTATTTTGTCTTTTTTAACTGCAATTTAAAAATAAAATAAAATCGGCAAATGGTTTACAAATAGGTTCCAATACATGTGGATTTACGTGGGAAGCATATTGTAACAGCCATTATTATGTATATCTCTGAGTCTGCGCTAAGTATAGATATATGGAGAATTTTATCACGGTGTTGTTTACAAAGCGAAAGAAGCACGTCATATTAGAATAAGACTTATATCTCAAACTACATTGTGTGAAGTAGTGGGAGCTTATAGTTTAACCCTCCTCTATCAGTCAAACCATTAGCAATTTTTATTTCCAGATGCTTAATCAAATATAAATGTATAGCAACCTTACATTGATAGATATTATATAGTAACATACTATGAGGAGAAGATCATCCATATTGATTTTTATGTGATCTTAAAGACTTTCAATATAAAATCAACCATGATCAGTAAGGCAAGCCACACATTTCAGGATTTGCACTCTTAAGTCTAGTTGACATTATATTTCTATTTCTTGTGTTTACTGTGTGATAGATATAAGAAGATGTGGACTCAGAATAAGAAAGCAGAATAATTACATAACGTAATTACCAATATTATTTTATAGGAATGTCTGTGAGAGATGTTGTGGTTGAATTCAAACACAAGATTGTGGTACTGTTTAAACTAATACTATTGGAAAGACGGGTATGTTGTGTTTTATAACATTTCAGAAACCACTTTTATAACTTTAAACTTAAACTTTGATCCAATATAGTCACTATCATTCTTGGAATGTCAAGGTTCAAACTTCTATATCTAGAAATACCACTGACCTCATAGGTAACTAGATTTAAAAAAATCAAAAGAATATACAAAAAACAGTAACAATTACTCACAAGTACATGGAAACACACATGACAGGATTAAATTACACAATAAAAAAATTGAAAAAAATCTATTCTATTATATGAATAATGGTGTCAGAAAAACATTAACTAGTAAGTAGTTCATTCCACTCAGTATACTTGTGCTACAAATTGAAATATGTGGAGGAAAACAAGGTGATGTTTTAATCAGATGGTTTTAATAATCTTTTAATGTGTTAAAACTAGCGAATCAAAATATATCTCTAAAAAACACAAAAAAGAACCATTTTACAATTCCCAACTGACAATGACTTACATAAAAGGGAGTGAGGTGGTTTCTGGTTTCAGTTTTGTTAATGAAACAATAATGTTTGTTATAGAAAGTTGTGTTGTTATCAGGTACTCCCATACACAAGTTCTGTAATGATTTGTTACCTGTTTTACATTTATTCTTTTGTTTTATAGGTAAAATTTTCTTGTACACCTGTTGAAGGTTTTGTAATGTTTTATTACCTGTTAACGTTACAAGTATTATATTACCTGTTAACGTTACAAGTATTAAATTACCTGTTAATGTTACAAGTATTATATTACCTGTAAACGTTACAAGTATTATAATTTGGTAGCTGTTCAATGGTTGTGTTACGATTTTGTTACCTGTTAACATTTATTCCTATTTTTACAGGTATTATTTTCTGGTACACCTGTTGAAAGGTTGTGTAATTCGTTGTTATCAGTTTTATCATTATTTCCAGGTAAGCATTATCTAAAAATTAGTTAAAACAATAGGAAATATTATATACCCCAATCCTAGTAAAAAAGGAACTATATTATATTAAAGCATACTTTTTCACCTTTTTCCTTAATTGTATGTACCTTACCTTTGACCTAAACAATGGAAAACTTAAACTTTGTGGTTAAACTCCTTATCCTGTAAAGGGGGTTATTTCGCAGGTGTAAATTTACCCAATTTTCATTGAATTATGTAGACGAAATATTTTGGCTGATTCAAACTTTTATCAATATCATTGCATGTACACTTTTAATTTGGCGGAATTTATTTTGGTGATTTTTCTTCTATCCGTGAAAATAAGCTAAATTTTACACCCCTCGAAAATAACCCCCTATACCATATGTTCTTTGCTACAACAGAAGAATGGCATTATGTTTCTGGTCTCTGCATCTGTCCGTTTAACAGTGACCAAATGACATAAACCTTGGCAACCATAGGTCACTACACATCCTTTAGCAATGAGCAAAACCTATATACCACATAGCAAGCTGACATTATCAATGTAAAACAATGCAAACAAGAAAAGCAATTAGGAGATAACTGTATTGTATTTTAAGCTCCGACAGCATCAATTGGGGATTTGATGGTCGCAGATTAAGTTTACTGGCGATGCGTTAGCGGAGACAGTAAACAGAGACAGTAAACGAGTATTTGCGACCATCAAATCCCAAATTGATGCCGTCTGAGCTTAAAATACAATATTGTTATCTCCATTCTAATGAAACTGACAGAAAACAACGTTAAAACATGTATTT
Source organism: Mytilus edulis (assembly GCF_963676685.1). Lineage (NCBI taxonomy): Eukaryota > Metazoa > Mollusca > Bivalvia > Mytilida > Mytilidae > Mytilus > Mytilus edulis. The sequence goes on along the minus strand of NC_092345.1, from coordinate 71,872,577 downwards.
AAAATCTGTCATATGCCGTCTGGGCTTGCGCGTACGTCCCATAGCATCAATTGTCAATTGATGCCATGTAAGAAAGTGACGTTATCCAATCAAAATGAATGTTACAAACTTTGTTGCATTAGAATGACCTGATCTGGTCTAAAGAATTGGGCAGGAGACAAACCATACACCTAATCTGGAACAGTGGTGTAGCAGTACGACATTAGTACAATATGTAAATCTCAATTAAAACCTACTTAGTTGATGAGATTGATTCAAAACACAAAAACAATAAGACACAAAGTACCTTTTTAGAGTACTCATTGTTACTGGAAGCTAGTTCAAAGCCAATAACCAATAATAAAAAAATCATGTATCTAAGTATTTGAATAGATCACATTCAATAGATTAATTGTAAAGACATCATAACCAGTCAGATAAAGCATGATCTTGTGCAAATTCAAATATAGGTACATGTATCAACAAAATGTAGGACAATGAATGTTCATTGGTCTATAGCAATAATATTCAGTTGTGGTTTAATTTATTGACAACAAAATAAATATTTATATCGATAAAAACAATATCAGAGAATCTTATTACAGTGTTAAACTTATAGCTAATGGTACATTATGATGTAAAATTTGTAGATTTGATGCCAAATTGCATTTACATCCCCATTCATGGTTCACTGAACTTGGAAATATGATTGTATGAAATCAATACTTTCCCAGTTGAAAGTTTTTGTTAAGGAGGCTCGAAATACAAATATTTTCTTTCAATGAAGCATGCGTATACATTTTATGTTGGGATCTTGAAAGTTGTACTCTGCCTTTTTGTTGAGATAATTATATAGATATATTCGACTTTTTATTTTTCCAAAGGTTACAATATTTGCATACACTTTTATAAAGTTACAAATTTTATCAAAACCTCACAGCATTTCAATTTGAGGCATATTATTTATCTTTTTATTTAATGTGTTAAGATTTTTTTATCTTTAAGAGAATCTAAAAAGTTGTATTTCAAATAATTTCCTTTAAAATCCATTGACAGGGGAGGTAATCACGTTTCAAATTTTGTTTCCACGTGAAATCCATTTAAATTTCCAGAAGCATTTCATTTACTTATATACAAGGATATAAAAAGGGTTATATTTTTGTCTACATACATTTTATTTTGTTAAATGTAGAGTTTGCTGGTTGTTTAGTTGAGGTGTAATACCACCATTGATTTTTCCCTATTAGTCTTTGTTAAATTGGCACTTTTAAAAAAATTGTACAGTATTTACCTTTATTTCAACCAAAGTAATACTTTGCATGTATAAAGTTTAACCCTTTCCAGTGCTACAGTGAAAATTTCACGCTACATTTAATTGCATATAAGAAAGTTACCATCACCGGAAGTAAACAACCCAATTTTTACACTGTTATTTACTGGTTACCTGCTTTGATAACTATGTAACCTTAAGGTTCCAAAATATTTTATAAGACCATCAAATAAAAAAAGAATGATGCTTTCAGACACCCAACATACATGTTTATGACTACAACTGTCAAATTCAAGGGAATATTTTTTAGGCCACTTTCGTATACAACCGGATGTGACGTACCATGATTTGGTGGTATTACACCTTGACACCACTGACTGTAGGTGATACTTTCAAAATGTTGCAAAAATCACTTGTTCCTAAAGTATATGATAAAGTTCATTTATAGAAAAAAAATAGCGAAATCATATATTTAAAAAAATAAGGTGTATACCCTCGAGCCCCCTTAAGGTTGTATACTATGAATGAAGTTGTGTTAAGATAACCTTTTTTAACTTAGTATGCATGTTCCTTATGAAATATTTGGAATAATATGCCAACTTAAATTTTTCGTGGTTCACTTCTTAAGAAAAATGATAGTCTAAGTGAGGCATATACAAAAAAACAAGTAACATTTGTGAAAGACTTGCCTCTTGTACATGTCTATAAATAATTTAATGTGTTTCTTTTAGGTATGATTGAGTACGGTTTAGAGGAGGCTGCTACATGTGGAGGTGAGAGGTTACTATCACCAACCTTACACCCAGCAATGTATGGCAGTACTGAAAGTGATGAATATCTAGAGGTTCACTACCATGATGAAAAACCTGTTCTTAAAACAAGTTCTGACAGCAGTTTAAACAAACAGACCAGTGATAAAGCTGAACTGAACAGAAGTTTAAGTGTGGAACCTCAACCTCTGACTATTGATAGAGAGTGTGAAGTAGACAAAGATTCAGAAGGTTCTACTGTAGGTAGTGATTATGTTAGGGTTGAAGCAGAGGACAAAGAAAGCTGTGATACTGAGGCTGAGAAATCAGCTACTCAATCTAGTGATTTAAATAATTGTGATAATATAGACAACGCTGATATAGCTAAACCAGATATAAGTGGATCAAGTCCTATTAGATTTTGCAATGGTATATTAATTGGTGAACATAATTTTGTTGAGACAAAGTTGACAGCAAACACACAAACACCACAAAAATCTACTAAAGGTGATAAAGAAAAACAGCCAAAAACTCCAACTAGTGCAGATTCTATTCAGTCTGACCCGTTTATGAATATGAAGTCAATTACTCAGATTGAAGCTGTTCAAACAGGGGAGATAATTAAAAATAACAGTTCTGTGGTAAATATTGAGGAATATGCTGAAAAATGTGAAGAGTATGATGAAAATGAAAAATCTTCGAATTTAGAATTATCATTGAATTTAGAAGATTTAAAAAGAAGTAATAGTATAGAGGATATTGACTCACCAGAGAGTATACAGAAAATAGACCGGGAGGATTGTTTCTCTTGGGAGGAAGATTCACTTCTCCTTACTATAGATCCTAACCTAGACTCTAGTGGAGATCATTCAGAACAATTAAAAGCAGCTAATTCATTGGCTGAAAAAAAGTCAGAAGCTGATGAACGCTTAAGTCAACCAATAGAAAACCCATTTACAAAAACTAGTCAATTACTGGATGGAGATGTTGAGAAAAAGGAAGATGTTTCATTTACAGATATACCTCTCACTGAAAACAATTCTAAAGCTGAGGAAAAAGACAGTCCTGGCAAAAAAGCAGCTGCTCTTAAAAATAAGTTAAGTACTGCTTTTGGTGGCTTTAATGTTAAGGAGAAAATCCGGAACAGAAAGGCTAACAATAATAAAATGATACCGATGCAAGATTTGAAAGTCAAAGTACCAAATATTCCAAAACTGCAGCAGGATGATTGTGGATTTCCATTGATTATATTTACCAAGGTGAGTTTTGTTGTGTTTCTTTCAATACTAACAAAAAATATATCAGAAAATGGAAGTATGTGCACATAGGTTGGAAATAAATTGTCCTTTATCATGTTTATAGAATTGAGAATGGAAATGGGGATTGTGTCAAATAGAAAACAAACCGACCAAAGAACAGAAAACAGCAAAAGGCCACCAATGTGTCTTCAACACAGGAAGATAATTGCTCAACTGGTGGTTAGCTTCAACGGGCCCCTTAACCAAATGTGTACTTGATTAACAATGGCCATAGATTACGCACTTGGGACAGGTGCAAAGATGTGGCATCCCCTTTACCTCTAGCCAATGTAAAATAAACAAGTATACTGCCATTCTTACTGTTAAAATTAGTTTAAAGGCAGAAAAAACAGGAGCAAAATATCAATGATAACATTCTTTGTACATAACATTTAGGTCTACTATCAGTTACTGACATGCCAGCTGCAGACCTCAATTAAACTGATTGAAAGATTAAGTCTTCATCATATATTTTAGAAATGATATCCTTTAAAAGAAGTAAAAATTTTGCACATTTCATGAATTTAAAGGTTTTGGGCTTTTTTTTTCAAGTTAACTGTGTTAAGGGGACTTGAGCACTGTATGTCAGGGCTTTTTGTATTACATTTATAAGCTATGATAATTGGTGGGTAAAATATGAAAACAGTCATTTATCGTAAATTATAAATCTTGTCCTAGATGATGCAACTATTATAAAGGAATTCTCCAGATGAAGTGGAATTATATAGACTATAATATAGTTTTATATCTTTAAACATGTTAAATGATCTTATAAAAATAGTGACTATAGCTATCCACCAGAGTTGAAATTACAATATTTAAACAATTATAAGTTATTATACAACCAATGACTAGTTAACAAGTCTATTAAGTTCAAAATGGATAAAGAGATTTAATTTGCTATGCTAAATGTCTTGACATTACTATGTATATGTTTTTCTTCTGTTTTCAGGGTTATATATGCCATCCATATTTGTCTCTGCAGTATTATGACCTACTTAATGATGTTAATATAAGAGGATTTGTGATTGGTGCTACAAACATCTTGTTTAGACAGAAGCGCCACCTAACAGATGCTGTGGTGGAGGTAAGGTGTCTAGACTAGTTTTTATGTGCCTACTATAACATGTATAAAAGGTGGGGTTATATTTTATGGTCTGTGTGTCCCTCTTAATTTATCTTTAGCTAGTTCTTATTCTGTTTATTCTTTTCCTCAATCCCATATAAGGTTGAGGGAGTTTCCAAGAAAGTTGTGGTCATATCAACTTGAAAGTTAGTATTCATGGAAATGATAAGAATTTCTTAAATATTTTTGCCATATTACAAACTTTTCAAACAAATAACTTCCCTTTGTCAATCATAGACTTGTTCTATACCATGTATACAGGACAAAATTGTCTTTTGCCCATACAATGCATAATGTTGAAAGTGAAATATTGGTGTTTTTAGTGAAAAATAACCATGATAACTTTGAATTTGTGTATTAAAAGTATTTAGTTAATAAAATGTAATTTAAACTTAAAGGTGTGAAAAACTTGAAGGTTCTACAAATTATGCACAGATAAATGTGCTCTTTCAGCTAGCACTTCATTGTCAGTAACAATTGATGTCCCTCCTAAGGAAGGAAGCCACTGTAAAAGGGATCTCTAATAGAAATTACAGGGTCAATTATGAGAACTGACAAACAGACTACCTGTGTTCAGAATCACCTTTATAGTGGGACCTTTTCAGACCTGTTGTGCACATTATTTTTGAAACAGATAGAGTCAATAGAAACTAATAACCAAAAATTTGATCCTTGATTAGAACACAGTGTGTTTATCTTTGTTTTTAATTCAGGTATCTGAAGAGAAAATCGAGTTCCATGACAAAGAGTTACAGAAACTGTTAAACCTAACGACTGCTGATCTCAGATTTGCTGATATACTTGTTAAGGCTGTGGTTGGTGACAGTGAAGATTCTCTTTTTGAAACAACAGGTAATTGTTAATTTGGACTAAATATACTTACTGTAAATTCAGAAATTATTTTAAGGGTGCTAGTACTGGAAATAGTGTGTGGCGATCGCAATGTTAAGAACTCACATTCTGCTAACCGAAACATCTGTATGTAGTTTTTTTCAAATCGCAATAATTACACTTTTTGTCCTTTCTTTAAAAATTGCAATAATAGATGCATGCAATAATTTGTGAATTCACAATAGACATTGACTAGTTATTTTATATCAGTCAGCTATTTTCTCTATCTTTGTTTTGTGAGTACATCAAACATAGAGTGAGGTGAACATTCTTTAGATTTTTCAAATGTCTAGCAATTTATTTATGATGAAAACTATTTAATTTATAAAAAGATGTTTGTTGTGTGTGTATGTATAACCACACTAGTCAAGAAAACCATTTTTATCAAGTTTCAGAAAGTATTATATTGATATTATATCCCCTTTCTAGAACATGGCTATATGGCATTCACCCTGTCAATCCTTTCTATCAAAAAATTTGAAGTCACCCTTTTCTCATGTACCATTGGACAAAATGAGTTTATATTTGATCATCAGCTGTGTGAGGGCTTGGTGTATATATCTGTTAGACATCCACTCTTGTTTTCCAATATTTCTAATTAGGAATGAGGTATATATGCTGCATGCAACTTTTTGGGTTTTCCCCAGTTATTGATAAAGGGAGATAAGTCAATTTATAAAATTTCCTAGATATCTAAACTTGAAGAATGCAATACAATGAAATGTTTGATTTATTTTAAAATGCAAATGAAAGATGCTTCTACTCATTCAGTGGTCAAAACTCCATGAAAAGAGAATGGTATGTGGATTGCTTGGGACTTGAATTCCTATGCCTGCTATATATTGTTTTGCTGCAGCTGCAGTAGTTTTGTATCCCTCCACTCCATTTTGTACTCCTGTTGCTTGGTAAAGTGAATGGTTCTTTTAAGGTTTAGTTTAATATGGGTGTATTTATATACATGTGTGTAGTAGTAAATCATGGTCTGCTATTGTCTACTGCAATAAATTAATTTTGTATGTGATATTTATTTTGCTGCGAAAATTAGTGGTGAGTTCATGAAATTTTTGACAGTTGACGTATGATGACACCATTTTGGTAACATTTTATTTGTTCAGTTGAAAAAGGTGGGAGATTTAATAATTGTTGACCCTGTTTTATTTTCAGGCTGGGAAGGTGGAGATGAATGGTTAAGAGCACAGTTTAAAGTCTATCTACAGTCTTTATTGGTTACCTGTAAACAGGATGGTCAGTCTTATGTTAACATATTTCTCTTTATCTACAGCTGGTTACAATTAAATGGCAAATTAGTTTATTACATTGGCTGCAATGAATTTCTTTATTACTTTGATTTCCCAGTGTAATAAAAACATATAGTTCCTTCAATTTTCTACTTTATTTCAATTGATAGCTTTCTGTCTACAGTATCATTAAGATATCATAAATACTTTGTCACAAATTTGGGCTTATTATGATTTTTTTGTGAGAATGGAATCTCACATTGACATTTTTTTTAGATCACAAATTTTGTTTAGGTCAGAAAGGGTATCCAGCAATTTCAAAAAAGAATAATTTCCATTTAATTATTTGACAAGCTATAATACCTCAGTTTTGTATTTATACACCTGACACATATAATTTTTTTTTGGAAAAAATTAGCAGGCTTGATAGCTGTGTACTAATGGGTAACATTTTATTTTATTTTTCAAATTATAAAAAGTTAACAGAAGCCTTCTCATTTTAGATGTGAAATTACATGAGGATTTTGGACTTCCATTTCTTCAATCCTTTAAGACAACTCAGTGCTACAGAGTTTGGTCTGGTGACACTCATCCAGGAATGAGTGGGATTCCATTAGGGTTAGTTTTATATGGTCTTAAAAGTTTAAAAGGAATATTTTTGATAGTGGCCATTGGATATATGTAAAATGAAAAGATATTATACCAAACTTGAACACTATTGATGACCTTTTTTCCTTGCAGTAATACACTTTGTGTAGTGTCCAGTTTTAGAAAAAAAGTGAAAAAAAGCCCAACATTTTCTGGCTTACAGTGTTAAGCTTATTTCGTTGCTATTTATCACCAGGAAACAACTTTGACTGGTGTAAATAAAAAAGAATCAAATATACCCTAGGATTATTTTAAATCATTAAAACTGAAATTAATCTGGCAACAATCTTTATTTTTAAAATAAATCTATAAACTGGATTTAGAGAATGGAATAAACATACATACATAAGCAATTTGTTGTCTTCCATCACTTAAAACTATACAAGTTCCCTCAAATTATTGCTCAGAGGTTTGAACATTAAATGTCATAATTAAAAAGTTATTAGTGTTGATGACATCAGAAGGTTATTCAGAGACAGATCTAACGTCATTCAGAGATAATTCAGATTAACCCTTAAAAGGTTAAGTATATCTATTTTTATGCCCCACCTACAATAGTAGAGGGGCATTATGTTTTCTGGTTTGTGCATCCGTTCGTCAGTCCGTTCATCCGTTAGTCTGTTCGTTTGTCTGTCCCACTTCAGGTTAAAGTTTTTGGTTGAGGTAGTTTTTGATGAAGTTGAAGTCCAATCAACCTGAAACTTAGTATACATGTTCCTTATGATATGGTCTTTCTAATTTTAATGCCAAATTAGAGTTCTGACCCCAATTTCACGGTCCAATGAACATAGAAAATGATAGTGGGAGTGGGCATCCGTGTACTGGGGACACATTCTTGTTAATGGTAATTTTGCTGGATTCTTATTCCATAAAATTTGAGCTTGTATAATATTTTAAAGAACCGATCCTAGATTTCAGTATCAGACCTGTTTTCACCCGTATTCTATATAGCTAGTTCTCCTTTGAAATACAGTAAAAGATAAATTTGAACTTAATTTTCTGCTATAAATATTGTTTTGACAACTTCCAAAAGTTTTTTTTGTTTGTTATTTCATTAATTATCTCTTTAATTATAGCATAAAATTCAAATCTGTAACTTTCAGCTGTAAAAAAGCATTTTTGACTTACAATAGAGGTTGACAAATATGAAAATTATAGGCAAAATTTGACCAAATAGTCCATTTACAGTTCCTTGACTGATAACCAATACATGTGCTCTGAATAATTACTAGATTTAACACCTAATCCCACTTGATTATGATGAGATGACTAGTTATATGCATCAAATAAACAAAATAAAAGGAGAAAATATTATTTATATTTATAGACATCCTTGCCATGGTAACCTAGGAGTCAGTGATATCAAAGTCAGACTGGCACAGTAAGTTATGAAACAAAATGTATTACATATATGATATACATAAGTGTTCCAATTCCCAAGGCCACAATTAAAAATATTTAGGTTTGCCCAAACCCTACACAAACATGACAAAGGTTGAGACAGTGGGTAGGTAGGTAGGCATTTTCTTTTCTTTTTTCAAAAAGAAAAATTGAAGTATCGGGTGTTTATTAGTCTTCATGCCCATGATGCCTATCTGATTAAAAAAACCTTCCTCAAATCAGGACAATAAAAGAATTTGAGTAGGCAGCTTTTTTCTGGGAAGGTAGCGTTTGGGCAAACAAACCTATTCTTTTTTATGGCCCAAGATGTTTGTGTAGATAAAAGGTCCATCACAAAGTTTATTAATAGTTTGTGTAACCCTGAAATTTATATATTTTATGTTCAATTTCATGATAATTTATTGTTCCTCAAGAAAATAAGCCATAAAATAAGTTGATGTATAGCAAATTTGACAATCATCAGGTTAGTTAAAAAATTTGAGGAATAACATTTCATGGCTTTTTATTTGTTTAAACTAATGAAAAAAAATATGGTAAAAATGATTAAATTCTTACATAAAGAAGATGTATACAACTCACCTTTATTGTTAAATGAACGAAAAAAAAGAATAGGATTCAAATAAAAATTTTCGTGACATAAACTTGTAAATAGTCCATATCAGGTTCATCAAATTTGGAGAGATTAAACAAATGCAGCTCTGTTCTTAAAATGCTCAAAGAAAAAGAATATTTTTTTCCTTTTTGTCTGCTTTTTGGTGTAGACTATAATAATTTTACAGATATTAATAGTCCATGTGTATTTTATTTGATTACATCTACATTTTATGTTTTACTGATAATTTTGTGTAAACTTGTAGCATGAATAGGTCAAAGTACAGTCTTCAGCACAGAGCCTTGGCTCACACTGAACAGCAAGCTATAAAGGCCCCTAAAATGACTATTGTACCAGTAGTACCATTCAAAGGAGAAAACCAACGATCTAATCTATATAAAAAAATGAGAAACATTAATGAACCACATCAACAAATGAAACCACTGAGTATTAGCACATTTTCTCATATACATGTATTTTGATGCATAGAATACATCTAGCTTAGTACACTTCTTAAATAAACATATAAGTACAAAAGCAGAATGGATCCAGAATTTGAAACTGGGCTGATTTAAAATTAAGTTTTAAGGGGCAGTGAAGAGTTGAATACTAATGCACAAAAAAAACCAAACTTTTTGGACATAAGAGAGTCCCAGGCCATGAACTTCGTTGAACCAGCGCTGAATCAAGATTTCTGATATGCAAGTGTCACCAATTTATTTAGCTTAATCTATAAGGGTTTTTTTCTTTGATAGTTCCATGCAAAGTACAGAGAGGGGTAAGAAAATTAATGCTGCTGTAACACAGACAGGAAAATTTGTTGGTAAGTTGATATATTTTGATAAATGAAGTAGAGGCAAACTTATTAGTTCTACATTTTGTATTTCATTTTTGTATAAATGAATGATGTTAATTGTGCATGGACACCGGATTGGTGTAAACCCCTTTTCTGTCAAAGTAATTCATACTCTAGTAGATCATGTGCACCTTGCCATCTTTTTATAAGGAAAAAAATAACTATGTCCTATATCATTAATAGATTGTAGTGATCTTTATTATGATGTTGAACCAAACCACATGCCAATGAAGACTGTAAATTATGAATTGATGTAAACTCCTGTATAGCATGGAAGCAGTATTCCATTATAAATTATTATTGAGTTTCTTCTGCCTGTATTGTTTTCATGAATAGTAGAAACCTGGGACAAAAGCAGAGGCGGATTGAGGGGGGGGGGGCTCCCTTTTTGGGAAGAAATTGCTTATAAAGGGAATCATTGAAGCGTGACTGGAGCAGGCCCCCTCTTAGGTCAGTCAGTGGGCCCCCACTTATGAAAATTTCTGGATCCGCCACTGAAAAGATTTAATGTGCTGTTATATATCAGGTTGTAAATGTCTAGGCACAGTTTCGTGCCTATTCATTGAAGAATTCAATGTAAAAATATTGGTGTATTTACAATTTATTACAGCAGAGGTTACAATGAATTAAGCTACATCAATAAACCTGTTCTTTATTTCGACCATTGTGCAATTATTTGAACAAATCAGCTGTTTTTAACATAGAAAGTGTAATATATCTTTACTTTATTTTGATAGGTGGTGCCATAACGACAGCTAAATCAGCTGTGAGTTCATGGTTCAGTAACTTGACTACAGATTGGAAGAAGGAAGAGAAATCAGAACCAGAATCATAGCGTGTATACTATTATTGTTAAACCCTCATATAGCTTACATGAAAATCTCAACATTTAAAGTTGTGAAAAATGTGATATTAAATTTAGAAAAGTTAGATTTAAGCATAATTGAACTGAATTCAAATCATGGGGAATTACGGGGTGACAAACTGTTTTTGTATAAATATCATTGTACATTCCATAACAAGCTAATTTATATTATCATGTCTATAGAGGTATCTCAGTTGAAGTCATTCAAACAATTTTTTCTGTTTCTCAGATTTCCATATTACAAAGTTTACAAAAAAACATTTTTTTTTTATATTTTCCTGTTCCATATTTGTTATTTGTAAATACATTGTTAATGGGATTTTGCACACAATGCAGGAAATGCTTTATGAATTACAAACTACAGTTGTAATAAATCTTAAATTTGATTTGCTTTGGGAAATCTAGAATATATGGTTCCAATTTATTTTAAATTATGTTTTAGGAATAATTAAAAATATTTCAAGTAAACATTGATATATAATCATGTAGTATTTTTATGCCCTTGCTGAGGCGGAGGGGAAATAAGTTTTACCCTTTTCGGTCAGTATGTACCTACGTCCGTATGTCCCAAAATTGGTTACTGTTTTCTGACTTTAGCTTGCCTCAACCAAATGTTATCAAACTTATACACAATGTTTATCTCCACAATATACAGATCAATTTTTAATTTTGGTGTGGTCACTTTAACCATTCTCGAGTAATGTCCTTTATAAATGAAAAAAATGCAAAATATTTACAATCAGTTCCCTAACTTAAGTTGCCTCAACCAAATTTTATGAAGCATTATTACCACAAAAAACAGATCAAGATGAATTTGGGTAGTGTCACTTTAACCATTAACAAGTAATGCCCCTTTATAAATTGAAAAATTGAAAAAAAAACTGTAATTTAAGTTTGCCCCAACCAAATATAATGCAACCTATACACAATATTTATTACCACAAAACTCAATTCAAGTATAAATTGGGGTGGTGTCACTTTTATTGTTCTTTAGTTATGTCCCTTTATAATGTTGTATGCAAGTGGGGGCATCATCTGTGTCCCCACGGTACACATTACTTATACAAATATGTCAATAAAAAAATCAAAGCTCCAATTTAGGGTAAATATGCACTGAAATCAGTTTAGTTATGTCGTGTTAAGAACTTAAGAAACAACCAATAAAGAATTAAAATTACTGATAACTTGTAGGTCAAGTACTGATAACTTGTAGGTCAAGTACTGATAACTTGTAGGTCAAGTACTGATAACTTGTAGGTCAAGTACTGATGACAACATATCATAGACTTTGGATTTACACATCTAAAGTTAATTTAAATTCTCAAACTATGCTTAGAAATTCCCTATATCAGTTAAATTCCATTTTGATGATTGTAGAATTTGTACCCTTTATTGATTAATTTTTATCCATGAGCAATTTTTTGATAAATTGAACAATGATAACTTTTTTTGGAGTCGAGCATCACTGATTAGTCTTTTGTAGACAAAACATGTGTCTGGTGTAAATACAAAATTTAATCCTATAGTGTGTCAAGATAATGAAACTAAGTTACTAATGTATGACCTGACTGTGTATAAATTAAAAAGAAAACAAGAACAATTATCAAACAAAAGAAACCTATAATAGAAACAAATGAAAAGAAAACCTAAAACTGAAAAAAGACCAAGACTTTACAAGACAATAACTTATGAGATGGCATAGAGTTTGAGAAACAGAACAGTTTATTGTATGGACTTGTGGGAGCTTATGTATAAAAATATGCAGTGTTCAGTTATATGTACTTAAAATTAGTGTATGAAATAAGTTTTGTATTTTATTTATTTTTATAAACAGTTGGTTTGTGAATAGGAAAGGATGTTTAGTTGCAAATCATGTTTGATGTTTGAAACTGCCAGAAATTTGAGATCATATGGTGTCAATAGTTTAATTAAACTTAGAATTATTGTAAACAATAGCTGTGATGATTTTAAGAGATTTGGCTTTAGATGAAATTTTAGTTCTATTTATTTAGGGACTTTTAAAGTCTATCAATGAAAATCTGTCACTGTGATAACAAATAACTTAAATGATACTCTTACAAATAATTCAAGTCTGAAACATTGTAAACCCATTCCTTGCATGCCTTATCCCAGTAGAGAACTTACAAACACTCTCTGTGTCATTTTGTTCAATTTTTGTACAGGGAGAACAAAATAATTGGTATCAGTGTTTGAAGCTTTTTTAATTGGGAAGATATGCCCTTCACAAATAGAAAATGAGCAAAATTGGTTGATGTCCACCTAATAACTTTTATTTGTTTTTAATGAAAATCATTAATATAATAAGACAGTAACAGTAAACATAATGATAATATTCATGCCAAACCTGAAATTTTTTACATATCTTTCTAGACTTGATGTAAATACTTTCTTCTTGTGTGACAATACTGCATGCTGGAAAATAATGATTCTCTGATTGAAATGATCTAAATTAATGGTACTTTTTTCCTGTTATTATGCTGTTTAGTATTTAGTAAACAGCTGTAAGGCCATGTCAAATATTTCTTATTCTTTTTATATATAAAGAGAGAGTTGTTAAGGAGTTAAAAACTGCTGTGTGAAAATGTTGCTGAAAAATAATTAATGTTGTATTTGCACTTTATACTAATAGTACAGGAAAATGTCTTTTAACATATCAGAAAGTATTTCAACTTGCATAATATTTTTGTTAATCCTTATCTGATGCTGTTCAGATACTTTCTTTTATCCAGATAGAAAAAAAATGTAATGGAAAAAAGAAATATTAAGTAAATAGCAATGCAAAGTCTATGATGTCCTACAAAAATGTGAATCAGTACCTTTTCAAATTATGTATCATATTGGAACACTTTACATATTTAAATTTAATAGTTGAAATGTTATACCTGTATTTATTGGGTTTGGTATATTGTAATCTAGAAAAAATTGAAAGAAGTGTGAAATAATGTGGAACTTTCCTTAAAGAGAAATGTATATTGATTTTTTAATCAAAATGTGTGCAATATGAAGTTTTGAACTGATGTTATGTGGACATATTTATGTTTGTCTTGTCTTGTTATCAATTTGTCTTGTCTTGTTATCAAGTTGAGTATTCATTATTATTTAATTATCTTTGCAAATCTACAAATAAACCATTGAAACTTCTTTAATATATTTTATGACTTGTGTCTTTCCTTTGTCAATTACCAAAAGGGAAGCAAGGAAATGTTAGATTATGTCTAACCCAGTATCAAGATTTACAAGAATGGAATGTAGTGGATACATTTAAAGTTGAATCTGATGACCAACTAACATGTCAGCTTTTGTTTTCATCATTGTTCCCTAAATTTCAAACCGCATTCTGACATAGAAGGAACTTTTAAATAGTAGTTTGTTCCTGAAAATGTTAACAAAACTTTGTAATGGAAACCTTAAATTCATTTCCGATTTAAACAGGGTAAATATTCTGTTCATCTTCACTGAAACAACAAAGACCAATTTGATATTTTATTAGAAACATTCCTTTATTCATATTCGATAAAGCTTCTTGTAGCTGCTAAGGACGATTTTGAAAATAATTTATTTACAAAACAAAAATGCAAGATATCGTTTTTTGGTTGAAAGGGAATAAGCAACAATTTAAGGGGCACTAGCTTGTCAAATTCATGATCACCGATTTGGCTAAAATCATTTATAACAATGTAAAACATTTATTCAAACTATCAAATGTCTGAAATAGACAATTTACAGGGCATGGTCACAATAATTTGTAGCTTCGTTTCATATGTATTTTAGACCTAGATGCCATCTAGTTAACTATTGAGTTGACCTCTGATGACCATATTTATATAAGCAATGTAAACATAAATGTAGATATAAATAGATAAAGCAACTCTTGCAATTGGATTTTACTAGGTCTTTTTAGTTTCATATCTTAGATTAAAATATATGTTTATAATCGCTTTTACCTATTTAAGAATAATTTTTGCGGATCGAATCAGTCTATCAAATGATGACCTTTGTTTCACTTTCAATGTTGACATTCTTTTCCTTTAAATACTTTTACACCCACAACGCATGCGTTATCCATCTCTAGCTAAGGGGTTTAATTGAAGTTCACATGAATACAGATTCAATGTGGTCAAATTATTCACTTGCAAGTAAATAATTCGTCATCAATGTTTCTTAGCTTATTTTGACCAAATTGAACCATACTGGCTGCTAAAAGGCAAAAGTTATTTCACTACATGTATTTCACTTTCATTAATGATTGAACAAAAAAAATAATATTTTAGATTTTTTATATATCTCTTAGCTAGTGCCCTTTTAAGACCAAAAAGTAAAAATTATCTTTTTTAGGTTTTAAACATTTATAAAAGTGGAATCTTGAAATAACATTTTGATATGAATTTGGTTCAATTTTGTCAAAATAAGGTTAAAAATAAGAGCCAGAACCTCATTTAAATCTGTATTCATGATCATATGTTTTACCATCAGTTGAACCCTCATGTGTGCTAAGCATGTTCAGTTAAAAATAAGAGAATGTCATTCAAAAGTGAAACAAGGAAACCAAGGGGAAGAACCATTTTGGTGACTTACAAGAACAAAAAAAAAAAATCATTCCTATACAGATTACTCATTCAATACATATCCTTCTAACAACATGAAATCAAAAAGACATGGACAAATCAGTGTTATATGATTGCAAGGACTTTTCTGTTGATTTATATCTATTTATTTTTATACGACCGCAAAATTTGAAAAAAATTTTGTCGTATATTGCTATAACGTTGGCGTCGTCGTCTGCGTCGTTGTCGTCGTCGTCCGAATACTTTTAGTTTTCGCACTCTAACTTTAGTAAAAGTGAATGGAAATCTATGAAATTTTAACACAAGGTTTATGACCACAAAAGGAAGGTTGGTATTGATTTTGGGAGTTTTGGTCCCAACATTTTAGGAATTAGGGGCCAAAAAGGGCCCAAATAAGCATTTTCTTGGTTTTCGCACTATAACTTTAGTTTAAGTTAATAGAAATCTATGAAATTTTGACACAAGGTTTATGACTACAAAAGAACGGTTGGGATTGATTTTGGGAGTTTTGGTTTTAACAGTTTAGGAATTAGGGGCCAAAAAAGGGCCCAAATAAGCATTATTCTTGGTTTTCGCACAATAACTTTAGTTTAAGTAAATAGAAATCAATGAAATTTAAACACAATGTTAATGACTACAAAGGGAAGGTTGGTATTGATTTTGGGAGTTTAGGTCCCAACAGTTTAGGAATTAGGGGCCAAAAAGGGACCCAAATAAGCATTTTTCTTGGTTTTCGCACCATAACGTTAGTATAAGTAAATAGAAATCTATGAAATTTAAACACAAGGTTTATGACCATAAAAGGAAGGTTGGTATTGATTTTGGGAGTTTTGGTCCCAACAGAATAAGGGGCCCAAAGGGTCCAAAATTAAACTTTGTTTGATTTCATCAAAATTGAATAATTGGGGTTCTTTGATATGCCGAATCTAACTGTCATGACTGTGTATGTAGATTCTTAACTTTTGGTCCCGTTTTCAAATTGGTCTACATTAAGGTCCAAAGGGTCCAAAATTAAACTTAGTTTGACAAAAAATGAATCAGTTAGGTTCTTTGATATGCTGAATCTAAAAATGTACTTAGATTCTTGATTATTGGCCCAGTTTTCAAGTTGGTCCAAATCGGGGTCCAAAATTAAACTTTGTTTGATTTCATCAAAAATTGAATAAATGGGGTTCTTTGATATACCAAATCTAACTGTGTATGTAGATTCTTCATTTTTGGTCCTGTTTTCAAATTGGTCTACACTAAAGTCCAAAGGGTCCAAAATTAAACTTAGTCTGATTTTAACAAAAATTGAAATCTTGGGGTTCTTTGATATGCTGAATCCAAAAATGTACTTAGATTTTTTATTATGGGCCCAATTTTCAAGTTGGTCCAAATCAGGATCTAAAATTATTATATTAAGTATTGTGCAATAGCAAGTCTTTTCAATTGCACAGTATTGCGCAATGGCAAGAAATATCTAATTACACAATATTGTGAAATAGCAAATTTTTTTTTAATTAGAGTTATCTTTCTTTGTCCAGAATAGTATATAAGCAAGAAATATCTAATTGCAAAATATTGTGCAATAGCAAGATTTTTTTTTAATTGGAGTTATCTTTCTTTGTCCAGAATCAACTTAAATCTTTGTTATATACAATATACAATGTATATTCTTTTTTTACTACCAACTG
This sequence comes from Mytilus edulis, assembly GCF_963676685.1. Lineage (NCBI taxonomy): Eukaryota > Metazoa > Mollusca > Bivalvia > Mytilida > Mytilidae > Mytilus > Mytilus edulis. The sequence continues at coordinate 71,855,402 of NC_092345.1, read as the reverse complement.
ATAAATTAAAATAATCTTTACCATTCAGTGATAACAAGCAGTTTTTTACATCTTAATATTTTATGATGTATTTAAATGAGTAGTTATTGTTGCAAACTCCATTGTTAACTTTAAAAAAAAATCTTTTCCTCTGAAACTACGTCACTAAACTCATCCTTTCTTTAGCCATGGCGTTGTCAGTTTATTTTCGATATATGAGTTTGACTGTCACTTTGGTATCTTTCGTCCCTCTTTTCTATCTAGTTTAAAAATATGTCTGATGTCCACCATCATAGGGATAGGGGTAAAATGATTTTGTTGCTGTTATCATTAAAACCACTATATACAGGGAAAATCTTACAGGGACAGTAATGTTCAGAATGTTGATATCTACATACCATTTACATTAAAACTGTCACAATCTCTTACAGTAGTTATTGTCCTTAAATGACAAATAATAACAACTTTCACAAAATTATGTCTATTATCTTGAAAATTATAACCTTAGACATAATATATCTAAAAAATAATTCATGGAAGCCATAGATTGTTTGAACTTTACACATGGCCTGGGCCGTGATATTCAAATTTTATCCAGAGCTTTAGCGAGGGATAAAATTAACGAATATCACGGCCCAGGCCAGGTGTAAATTTCCAACAATCTATGGCTTCCATGAATTATTTCGATTCTAATAGGACAAATATGGTCATTAAAATACTGAAGCAAGGGTTGGTTTGGTGTGTGTGTGGCTGATCTTTTTTACTTTGAATTTTTTTATAACGTCCTAATTCAATTTCCAAATTATGATCACTTACATGTAATTTTGTTAAAAGTTGACGACTATTAAAATTGTTTAGATTGTGCAAGTAGTCCTCGAATTTAATTTCATTTTTAAGTTTACTATAAAGATAAAGTTTTGAACTGTTATCAATATTTGAAAGTTTTTCAAGAGTGATGTTATGATACTTTTCCTGCACAATATGTTTAAAAGTTTTTTTGAGTGAATTTTTTATAAGTTTAAAAGGTTTATCAAAATCAACATATTCTTCTTCATCAAGTATTAAATTCTTTAAAAATATGCTTGGCAAAAGTGTACCAAGTATATATTGTTAGATAAAGCTCAAATATCTTAATAAATCCTCAGCTTGCATGGGTTATTTCGTGAATAACCACTAGAAGAAAAAACTGTTTAATTCTTCTAATTCTCAAACCCAACATTTGCCATTTTTGATTTACATGATTTTCTTGTAAGATTCCGTCAAAGCCAAAGTTGGCATTTCGTAACTTAAAGGAGCGGCCATGTTGACTTGCTGAAATTAGTAAATGTGCAAATAATGCAATAGAATAGAAAATAAAACAAAACCTACCTCAAAAATCAGTTTTAATACAATATCATACGAATTTGATGGTTCACATAACAGAAAACTTTCAACTTTAGTGGTCTCATTTGTATGACGTCATGTTTTGAAATGACTTAAATGCGCAAAAAAAATTAATAGACTTTCGAGGAATTTTATTTTATTTTTATTTTGTTGATTTCTCTGAGCTCTTGTGCATTACTTCTCTTCTTCTTCTTCCAGGTAAGGAACCGGATTCATTGCTGAATGTTAATGGTTCCGCGCGAAAACTTTACGCAGTGTCGGGCAACACAGAAAGATTTCTCTTGGCTATTTACAAATTACATTTAAAACGTTCGCAGAAAAATATACAATTAAAATTATTTACAACTGGTTTTCCTACTTCCTTTCAGAGCATGCCTTCAGGGCAGCTCTGAATCCCTCAACGGTGTTGGTCGCTGTAACTGTTGTTGGTAGGTTGTTCCAGTCCCTGATTGTCCTCGGGAAGAAAGATTGGCCGTAGGTGTCTGTACTTGTTCTTTCTTGGAAGAAGCGGTTTTTACCTCTGGTCCGGTTATCATTCGGCGTCAAATATTGGTGACGGTCTATATCTATAAGTTCATGCTGGATCTTGAATAGCATGCACAATCTATTTGTTTTCCTCCGTTCTTCGAGGCTTTCCCACTTTAGATTTTTAACCATATTTGTGACACAGCCAGGTGTTCGGTCTGTGTAGTTGTTATTCACAAATCGTGCAGCTCTTTTCTGAACCTGTTCAATTGCCTTGATTTTATTTTGAGCGGTTGGGTCCCATACTGTGCTTGCATATTCCACTGCAGGTCTTACCATGGACACATATGCAGCTGCCTTTACCGGTTTTGTACAGCCTTTGAGGTTTCTACGTATAAACCCCAAAGTTCTGTTTCCTTTGCCTACTGTATTGTCTATGTGTTTATCCCATGTTAGGTTGTTACTGATGGTTACTCCAAGATATTTACTTGCTTCCTCTGTGTCTAGAGTATGACCGTGAAGATGGTACGATGTTTGTATCACTGGTCTATTTTTGGGGGATATTCTAATGACAAGGCATTTTTTGGCATTAAAACTCATCTGCCATTTGTTTTCCCAGTCTTCCAATGCTGTTAAGTCCTTTTGGAGAAGTTCACTGTCAGCTTGGTTGGTGATGGTACGAAAGAGAAGGCTGTCATCCGCGAACAATTTGGTCTCTGATGTAGATGCTGTTTCTGGCATGTCATTAATGTAGGCCAGGAACAGTAATGGACCAAGGACTGTGCCTTGGGGTACACCAGAGAGTACTGGTACTTGTGAAGAGACGGCACCCTCTAATATCACGCTCTGCTTTCTGTTATGTAGGAAAGAGCGAATCCATTTATTGGTTTTGGGGTTGACGCCGTAGTATTCCAACTTGTGTAGGAGGCGGTGATGTGGTACCTTGTCAAATGTTTTTGCAAAGTCAAGCAGGATGATGTCTACTTGGCCGCTACTTTTTAATTTCGATGCAATGTCGTTGATGGTTACAATTAGTTGGGATTCGCATGATCGTCTTTTGCGGAATCCGTGTTGTGCATCAGTTAGTATTTTATTTTTGTCAAAGTGGTCCATGATGTTGCTATGTACAATATGTTCTAAGACCTTACATGTGATGGAAGTTAGAGATACTGGTCTGTAGTTAGATGCTAGGTGCCTTTCGTCTTTTTTAAAAAGTGGAACTACATTGGCATCTCTCCAATCTTGCGGGACTTCACCAGTGTTCAATGATGTTTGATATAGGTCTGTGAGTATAGGAGCAAGTTGTTCTGCTGCTGCTTTCAGTATAAAGGCTGGTATTGAATCGGGACCAGTAGCTTTATGCGGTTTCAGGTTTTTTAATAATTTGTGGACTCCGTTGGTACTAATTTTTATGTCCTTCATGGTGGAGTATGGACTTTTTCCTTTATCCGGAAAGTTATTTAGGTTTTCTTTGGTAAATACTGACTGGAATTGGTCGTTTAAAATGTCAGCTTTACTCTTGTTGTCACTTTGCAGAAATCCCATTTTGTTTTTTAGCGGTGCCACTCCTGTCCACTCCTGACCTTTGCTCTTGATATAAGACCAGAATTTCTTTGCATTATCTCTATAGTCGGAACTGACCTCTTCCATATACTTCTTGTTGGCTTGTCGGACCTCCCACTGCACTTCTTGTTGTAGTCTTTTATACCTGTCCTTGTCTCTTTTCTTTTTAGTTTTTCTCGCCTTCTTGTGTGCTTTCTGCTTTTGGTTTATTTTGCGTCTAATGGTTGTATTGATCCATGGATGAGTGTTTCTTCCAAGGGTCATTTTCGTTGGTACTCTTTTCTCTATGGTGGTTTGTACAGTTGTTTTAAATGCCTGCCATAAAGACTCAACGCTTCTATCTTTGATGTTTTTGAAGGTAGTTATAAAGTTTTGTAGATCTTCCTTTATATTATGTATTTCAGCTTTTTTCCATAGAAATATTTTTCTTCTGACTGGTTTAGGTTTAAGTGGTTTACAAGCCATATCTATGAGGACGATGTCATGGTCGCTGTTTCCTATTGATGGTAATGGTTTGCATCTTAATTTAAATGAAGGATGAGATGTAAGCAATAAATCTAAGGTATTCTCTTTTCGTGTTGGAAAGTCCACAATTTGTTCTAGCCCGTTGTCAGCTACAAGTTCCAAGAATGCCTGGTTGGTTCTGGTGGGATACTGTCTATGGTCTATAGTTTGTTCTGCCCAGTTGATATCGGGTAAGTTGAAATCGCCACCAATAAGGAATATGTCTTTTTGATGTTTTGCTCTGATGTTATTTATTTCGTCTTCCATTTTATTCAAGTATGTGTCATCTGTTTTATCAGGTGGTCGATAAAAAGCGCCTATAAGCATTTTCTTTTTTCCTTCTAAGTTAATAGTGCCAGTTAGTAGTTCTATTTCTGTGCTTTTTATGATGTTACCCAGCTGTAATGTTTGTTTAGCTGCTATCAATACCCCTCCATGGGGGTCCTTTGGGCGATCTCGGCGTTCCGTGTCATAATGGAAGTAGTCTGGTATAATCTCGCTTGATTTGATGTTTGGATCAAGCCAGGTTTCCGTGCCTATTATTACATCTGGCTCAGTTGACTCAATGATTGCTTCGAGTAGTTTTCCTTTTTTTCTGAGACTTTGAAAATTGATGTTCAATATTCTTAACTGTTTTTTAGTGACTGGTTTGGTTTTAGTTGGTTTTGGTGATGATGTCATGATCGGTATATCAGTGCTGAAAGATGTTGTGTTAAATGATGGTGAATTAATGCTGGAATCTGATGTTGATGGTATTGATGCTTCTGATATACTGTCCATCATTAATGGATTGGTCGATATATTTTGTATTGAGTGCTTGCTGTCATCTCCATTTGGTATAAAATATATTTTGGTTGAAGAATTGTTTGGTTTGCAGCAAGATGGGCAAGTCCATGTGTCTTCACTTTTGCCTAGGTTGCTGTATTCTGATGTTGACATACCAATGCAGTTTCTATGTGTCCACTTATCGCAGTCGTCACAAGCTATGGATTCTATTTTACATGCTTTTTGGCATATCGTGCAAGGGAATCTTGGTCGTCTTGGTCCTGGGTTTGTCTCTATGCCACCCAGTAAGAGTAAGATTAGTCTTTGTGTACTCCTCTCTCGGACAGTTTTAAATTTTTGTTGAGTCAATTGAATATGTTTTTTACAGCTTTTTATCCAGTAGTAAGTTTGTACAGATGTTGTTACTGGGCTTAGATGGTGTTCAGATAGGTATATGTTTACCCCTTCTAGAGCATTATTTTTGTAGATGCAGTCCTGATGTGTTGGTTTGTATTTATGTTGTGGGGTAAGTATTACTTGGTGAACAGTAAAAGCTTGTCTTGTCCAAAGAGTAAGTGTAAGCATAAATACAGTATAATAAAACATTTCGGTTGATGATAATGTATCTTATACTAACGGTACTTACAATATTATGGGTGTTCCAATCTGAGTCTTTGTGTTATTTTCAATCTGAGTCTTTGTGTTCTTTTCAATCACTTCAAGAGTCCAGTTCTGGAAGAGAAAACATTGGTTGAGTGTTTTGTGTGGTGATCCTATACAAGAGGTAAGTAGCAAAACCTGATAAGATTAACTCACCTAGAATTTTACTACTCGTCTTGTCTGTTCACTTTTGGCACCCAGTTTGTTTTCTTGGTAGCTTGAAGATGTTGATTAGAATAAGGAGTTCAATTCCTCTTGTTCAACTCGGATTTGAATAAATTCAGATTCTTGGTCAATACTGAAGCATTCGGTGTAAGTGTCCAGCAAGATGTTTTTAGTAATCGCTAGACTCAGTAGACGTCCAGGATGTATGCCGTCCTTGTTGTTGATCGACAGGTTGACTGATTTACGTGTTTGTCTTTTCCTTCTCTTGCGCCCTCTGAAAAAGTATTTGCTTATTTTGACTGATGTTTTGTTGAGTCTTCTGTTGAGTTCATATATTTTACCATTTAGTTCCTGTATTTGTTTTGTCGCTAGGAAATCCTCAACTTTGTATGTTTCTGGTCTTTTATGTCCTTTACTCTTGTTCCAGTTTGATATAGAAATAAGTGGGCAATCGATAAATTTTATTTCAGCATGTTGATAACTGTCAATGATACTTATAGCTCTTTTGTATTGATCTTCTATAATTTTGATTGCTCTGTTGTTATGAAATTTCAATTTTATATATTTTCCTTCCTTTGCCGGTGGTGAGATCACAGGTCCCGGACCAGAGGTAAATAATGATGTGGTGGTGTCGCTTCTTTTTATTATGCATTCGAAAAAAGAATAACAGTTATTTTGTCTTTTTTTAATTGCACTTTTTAAAACAATAAAATCAGCAAAGGGTCTGCAAATAGGTTCCAAGACATGTAGATTTATGTGGGAAGTATATTGTAACAGCCATTATTATGTATATCTCTGAGTCGGTGCTAAGTATAGATATATCAAGAATTTTATCACAGTGTTGTTTACAAAGCGAAAGAAGCACGTCATATTAGAATGTGAGTTTAAGGTAGCACAATACAAAGATTTTTCATCCCCAACCAGACATCTTTAAACTGATGTAATTCCACTCATCTTTCTTTAAATTTTATAAATGAGGTAGCAAAAGAAAGAAGAAGAATTAATCTTCCAAATTGTGATAGTTTCATTATGACATAATTATTACATAATTAATTGTTATGTAATTAGTTGCCATATTGTGATGTCCATACTTGAATGAATTTAGCTTCTTTGTTATTCATAGCATCCCAAAATATTTTATAGATTCTTGCACAACACAGTTTGACCTCCAAAACTGTGTCTTAGATTTTTCCTATTGTATTTCATTCTCTTATAAATCTACAATGAAATATGCAACAATAATTCATAAGAGACCACTAAATTCAATTGGGTATAAAATTTGTTCTATTGATGTTTTTGGAAATCTGAGACACAGTTTTGGAGGTCAAGCTGTGTTGTACCAGAATCTATTAAATATTTTGGGATGCTATGAAGAACAAAGACGCTAAATTCATTCAAGTGTGGACATCACAATATAGCAACTTATTACATAATAATTAATTATGTAATAATTATGTCATAATGAAGTTATCACAATTTGAAAGATGAATCTTTCTTCTTTCTTTTGGTACCTCATTTATAATATATAAAGAAGGATTAGATGAATTACATCAGTTTAAAGTTGTCCGATTGGGAGTGAACAAATCTTTGTATTGTGCTACCTTAATAGTCCTAGTTGTAACTAAATAAAACTGTACAGCAAAAATTAGTAAGACAAGATCTACAAATAATTTAACACGGTGACAACAGTAAAGTTTTTGTCAATAAATGGTGATTTTTTTTACTACTTTTAATATTGGCATTTTTTTTCCAAAATCTTACAAATTTATAACAGGTGGATTTTAATCATAAGGTCAAGATCTACAAAATCACTGAGATCGTCATTCAAATGTACAGCAAAAGTTTTTTTTGGGTGGATTCTTATATGTTGTCATTTTCGTTTAAAATCGGTATTGAATCAGATTTCTACCCGGACAACTCGGACTTTTTCATTTGGTGTTGAAAGCTGGTTCCCTTCCTTCAAAATTCAGTGTAATAAATTATCTTTTATTGTTTTAAATCACCAAATCCATTAGGTATTTTATATTAGTATGAAATTGCTACTTAATATATTACAACGTATTTTACCAGTTTTTAGCGCATTTCATATATTACTTAATTTTATCGTTTAACATTAAATGGTTTGCTTTTATTCTAAACTTATATAAAGCAATAATAACAGATTTTTAACCTAAACATGAGATAAGATAGTTTTAAAAAAAAACACCCAAGTCCCTGTATATATGCCATGTAAAAAAAAACCCAACAACTTTCTTTCTTTTATATGCATGTGCTGTACATATTTCTAATGTGTTTAAAAAAATTTTAATACGACATTAAGGGTATATACTCCATTCGGAGGTGCTCCTACTTAAAGGAGGCTAATACACAGAAGAAGAAGTAGCTCAACATATATCGCGAATTTGACTGTAACAGTTTAAAGGAATGTTTACAAAAAATGGCCACCGAGTAACAGGAAAAATTTGTATGAATTGATCAGTAAAGATGTCAGCAAAAACAAGTAAAGTTTCAAAAAAACAAGAGCTTTCAGAAAAGGTATCGTTTCATATTCGAACTTCAAATCTATAGGAAATGAGTGCCTAACAAAACAAAATAGTCCTTTTACATAGTTTACATACCTACTAAATATTAAAAGTAAAATTCCAGTACTACAGATTTTAAGTACAGAAATAGTATCTATTTAGGAGCAATTATCTATGCTGAACACATTAAACCTGCTGCTGTGGCACAAACAGGATCCATCCTTCTGGCGGAACTCATAGCAATTCTCATTGTCCTAGAATACTGCATAATTACAAAAAATATTTACAATGCAATACAAAAAAATCAAAATTTTCTCTGACAGTCAAAGCGCTGTTGGATTACTTACACTGAACCAACCCCCAAACAGCTACATCTCCGTAATAAGAGAAACAAAAGAAAACATTGAACATCTTAGGCAAAAAGTACTAAATGTAATTGTATCATGGACACCAGGACATGCCAACATAGCTGGCAATGATGAGGCTGAGATCCTTGCAAAAACAGCGGCAGAGGAAGCAAAAGAACTACCACTGGAAAATAACGTCATAACACTGCAGAACGTCAAACAAGCAGCATATAAAAGTACAGGAAATAAATGGCAGAGAAGATGGGAAATATCTGAGAGAGACACAGACCTTTATGAAAAATACCAACTACAAAACACTCAATTATGTATGATTTCCCAACTAAAGGACATTTCAGTATATCCGCCCAACTAAGAACTGGCTATACAGAACTCAATTACTACATTTTTTGTACTACAAGAACCGAGTAGGGCAAACCAACGCCATAGAGTCATGCACCTGAAACGCCCCAACATTTCCTTCTGGAGTGTCCCTGCTATGAAAACGAACGAGAAGATATATTACACCAAATATCCAAGGAGGTCGGGGTCAGAAACTTGAATTTAGCTACTATGCTAACGAAACTGGACGGAGAGAACACCAGAAGAGACAAAAGCCAAACTACAAACAGTGGCACATTACATTGACAGAACGGGCAGATTTAATACTGCTGTTCCACAATCCCAATCTTAACCAGCGCATACCAATTTAAAGCACAGAGAAAAAATACGTTGAAAACGCACCAGAAAGAAAAACCGCACATTGGGACAATTCGTGCCAACAGGCCTTAAGATTGAGGATTGAGGACCTATGCAAAAGTAGCTGTGTACTCCAGAGATGTAGCTATATTATATATACCATTTGTATACAGGGGTGGATCCAGCCATTTGTAAAAGGGGTTCCAAACCAGGATAAAGGGAGGGCTTCCAACAATATTTCCCTTTCAAAATCATTGGTTGTAAATAAAAAAAGTGGTCTTTCCATGAGACACCAGCATGATGAGGTTTACATGGTTTAATTTTTTGCTTGAAAATTAATTGATAAAATATTTTTTTAACAGGTACAAGAAATACAGAAAAGACAACAAAACTGGTTAAAACAAAGAAATGATCAAAAAAAGAAGCATACTTCAGGTTTTTAAACATTTTTCTTCTGTGTCTTTGTATTCCAATTGTGTTTATCTTTTGCATGTGTATAATTAAAGTGTAGTTTTACATTGTAACTGTATCTTAAAGGAATATATACACTTTGAATTTGCCAGCTAGATTGTACAATGATATATTAAGTTGACCATTATTTACTGGTAAATTTAAATGTTTGCAAAATCCTGTCTTACATAGATAGTTTTAAAGTTCAGTTTATTTGGGATAGTTTTAAAGTTCAGTTTATTTGGTATAATTTGAAAGTTCAGTTTATTTGGGATATATTTAAAGTTCTGTTTATTTGGGATAATTTTAAAGTTCCGTTTACATGGGATAGTTGTAAAGTTGAGTTTATTTGGGATAGTTTTAAAGCTCAGTTTATTTGGGTTAATTTTAAAGTTCAGTTTATTTGGGATAATTTTATTGGAGAAACACTTTTTTAGTTATGTTTTACTGCATTCTAATTTCAAAGTCTTGAACTTCACTTTATTTTTTTTACAGTCAATCCAGAAACAAAAACGTCTATAGCATCTTGTCCAGACAAAACAACAAATTCAACATCCTCAGACAGTAGTAGTAAAAGAAACAAATATAATACTGAATACAGTGTGGAAAAGACAACAAATATTCCATCAAAAGATAAATTTCAATCATGGATTGAGAAGAGAGAAAATGCTGAAAAGTTAATGGAAACTAAAAATAACATACCTGATGAACCTGATGTTTTAAAAATCTCCAGTTCCAGGGCACCAGGATATGCTACTCCAGATCCAGAATGGGATCCTTTAGCCCATTATAGTAGTCATGGCAGGATTCATGGACAAAGCAACCATGGAATAGATGCAGCAAAGAGTATCATGTCACATCAAGATTTTGATGATATGGCTAACAAAATTGTTGCTCGTGTAAAAAATGAACTAGACATTCCTTACAAATCTCACAGTAAAGTGTCAGATAATTTTTCAGAATACAAAAAATCCAAAGAGAGTTGTGACAGAACAAAACGAGATCAGGAACAGAACGATTTGATATCCAGTCACTTCTGTGTAGAATGTAAGACATTAATGGTAGGTCTAATTATAAAATATAGGTAACATCACATTTGACCAGACTGTGTAAAGAGGAGCATGTAGATAAAATGGTCATGAATGGAGCAAGACCTATTTTCCAATCAAAAGCACTTAAAATTAGGCTTTGTTTTGATAGGGTTAGGTTGCTAAGTTTTTATTTTTCTGTGCATTGTGTTGTTGATATTTGTTTCCCTTTTTAGCTCACCTGGCCGAAGGGCCAAGTGAGCTTTTCCCATCACTTTGCGTCCATCGTCGTTAACTTTTACAAAAATCTTCTCCTCTGAAACTACTGGGCCAAATTAAACCAAACTTGGCCACAATCATCATTGGAGTATTTAGTTTTAAAAATGTGTCCGGTGACCCGGCCAACCAACCAAGATGGCCACCATGGCTAAAAATAGAACATAGGGGTAAAATGCAGTTTTTGGCTTATAACTCAAAAACCAAAGCATTTAGAGCAAATCTGACATGGGGGTAAATTTGTTTATCAGGTCAAAATCTATCTGTTCTGAAATTTTCAGATGAATTGGGCAAACGTTGTTGGGTTGCTGCCCCTGAATTGGTAATTTTAAGGAAATTTTGCTGTTTTTGGTTATTATCTTGAATATTATTATAGATAGAGATAAACTGTAAACAGCAATAATGTTCAGAAAAGTAAGATTATCAAATAAGTCAACATGACGAAAATGGTCAATTGACCCCCTAGAGTTGTTGTCCTTTCTAGTCAATTTTTATACGCCCGTCAAAATTTTGACGGGATGTATTATGGTATACAAATGTCCGGTGTCCGTCCGTCTGTCCGTCCGTCTGTCCGGCGTAAACATGTCGCATCGTAACTTGAGAACGACTTATCCAAATTTCATGAAACTTAATATAGTTGTTTCTTATGATGGTCAAATGATCTGTATACTTTTTGGTGAAAATAAGATTTAAACTTTTTGAGTTACGGCACTTTATAACTAAAACAGGGGTGTGTTTTTTTCACATGTCGCACTGTATCTCAAAAACTATTCTTGATTATGACTTAAAACTTTAAACACTTCTTAGTTATATTAATCTCAATATCTGTATACTTTTTAGTGATGATTCAAAATTTCATTTTTGAGTTATTGAGTATTTTGTAAAAAAGGGGGAGGGTTTTTTTACATGTCGCGCCATATCTCAAAAACTATTTATGATTATTGCTTAAAACTTTACACATGTCTTTGTTATATTAATCTCAATATCTGTATACTTTTTGGTGATGATTCAAAATTTCATTTTTGAGTTATTAGTATTTTGTAAAAAAGGGGGAGGGTTTTTTTTACATGTTGTGCCGTATCTTAAAAATGATTTATGATTATTGCTTAAAACTTTACACACTTCTTTGTTCTATTAAATATAAAGATCTGTATACTTTTTGGTGATTATTCAAAATTTTATTTTTGAGTTATTGAGTATTTTGTATAACAAGGGACGGTTTTTTACATGTCGCGCTGTATCTCAAAAATAAGTTATGATTATTGCTTAAAACTTTACACACTTCTTTGATATATTAATCTAAAGATCTGTATACTTTTTGGTTTTGATTCAAAATTTTATTTTGGTAATATTTAGTTTTTGTAAAAAAAAACAGGGTAGGGGGTTTCACATGTCCCGCCGTGTCTCTAAAACAATATATGGTTATTGCTTAAAACTTTCTCATAAACTATTTATGATTATTGCATAAGACTTCCACATAAGACGTCGGGCGTATCATGCGCTCATGGCGCAGCTGTTTATTAACAATTTTCATAAAATTTGTAAATTTTTACTAACATTTTCCACTGAAACTACTGGGCCAAGTTCATTATAGATAGAAATAATTGTAAGCAGCAAGAATCATTGAATGTTCAGTAAAGTAAGATGTACAAACACATCACCATCACCAAAACACAATTTTGTCATGAATCCATCTGCTTCCTTTGTTTAATATTCACATAGACCAAGGTGAGCAACACAGGCTCTTTAGAGCCTCTAGTTTTTTCTTTCTTCCAAATTAAGTGTTATCCATACCTGCCAACTTTTCAAAATGCCCATGGGGTTTTTGCGTGCAAGATGGCTCTCATAGTCCTACAAAACCTTTAAGAGGGCCTTCAAATATATTTTAATGTTGTTTTTTTTGGCTTTTTTTATACTTTTACAAGCCTATAGCCATTGTAAAATTAGTTAATTTGTTTAAATTGTGGACACAGTTGCTCTTTTAAAATATCCATTTGGGAGCCTCCATGGGGGAAATCCCCCGCAAAAAGTGACAGTTGGCAGGTATGGTTATCATACATTTGACCAACAACTCTCAATTGTTTTTTTTAACCTTTTGAATGCATCTGTTTTGCATTTTTACACGCCCCTCAAAATTTTGACGGAACGTATTATGGTATACAAATGTCTGGTGTCCGTCCGTCCGTCTGTCTGTCCATCCGTCTGTCCGTCCGTCTGTCTGTCTGGCGTAAACATGTCGCACCGTAACTTGATTACTTATCCAAATTTCATGAAACTTAACATAGTTGTTTCTTATGATAATCAAATGATCTGTATATTTTTTGGTGAAAGTAAGATTAAAACTTTTTGAGTTACGGCACTTTGTAACTAAAACAGGGGTGTGTTTTTTTCACATGTCGCACCGTATCTCAAAAATGATTCTTGATTATGGCTTAAAACTTTAAACACTTCTTAGTTATATTAATCTTAATATCTGTATAATTTTTGGTGATGATTCAAAATTTTATTTTTGAGTTATTGAGTATTTTGTAAAAAAGGGGGAGGGTTTTTTTTACATGTCGCACCATATCTCAAAAACGATTTATGATTATTGCTTAAAACTTAACACATGTCTTTGTTATATTAATCTAAAGATTTGTATACTTTTTGGTGATGATTCAAAACTTTATTTTGGAGTTATTGAGTATTTTGCAGGGGAGGGTTTTTTTACATGTCGCGCCGTATCTCAAAAATAATTTATGATAATAGCTTAAAACTTTACACACTTCTTTGTTATATTAATCTAAAGATCTGTATACTTTTTGATTTTGATTCAAAATTTTATTTTAGTGATATTTAGTTTTTTGTAAAAAAAAAAGAGGATTGGGGGTTTCACATGTCCCGCTGTGTCTCAGAAACAATATATGGTTATTGCTTAAAACTTTCTTAGAAACTATTTATGATTATTGCATCAAACTTCCACACAAGACGTCGGGCGTATCATGCGCTCATGGCGCAGCTGTTTTTTTACATGTCGCGCTGTATCTCAAAAATAATCTATGATTATTGCTTAAAACTTTACACACTTCTTTGCTATATTATGGGGACGAAGTCCCCAATAACAGTAGAAAATTCAAAAAAAAAAAAAATCGGAAAATTTTTTTCCCGATATTTTCATTGTACTAATGAACTCAAAATCATTCAATTTTTTTTTGTCGCGTTTTTGAATTTCCGGATCTCGAAGAAATCTACAATGTACTTCCTTTTCCGGTCTCGTTTGTATGAAACTTTGAGTAAAATATATATTTATCAGTCTTGTATAAAATAGGAAGGAAAGCAATACCAATTTCATTTTTAATAATTCCTCGATATAAAAAAACGTAACCTGATGATAGCGTTTCTTTGTTTACATTGTATATGACATCATAACTTTAATAACGTCACAACTAAAATCCCTAACAACAGAACCAAAATCCGGGAAACGTTACGGTATTTCCATTTCTATTTTTTAACAAATATTAAAGTTACAAAAAAATAATTCATACAGACTTCGTCCCCATTTACAGGTAATGCCTGCCTCATATTAATCTAAAGATCTGTATACTTTTTGGTTTTGATTCAAAATTTTATTTTAGTGATATTTTGTAAAAAAAAAAAAAACAGGGTTAGGGGTTTCACACGTCCCGCCGTGTTGCAAAAACAATGTATGGTTGTTGCTTAAAACTTTCTCAGAAACTATATATGATTATTGCATAAAACTTCCACACAAGACGTTGGGCGTATCATGCGCTCATGGCACAGCTGTTTGTTTTCAGTATGATGCAAACTTTTAAAAATATTTCATAAGTTATCAGGTTTTTGTACATTCTTTATTGTAGATGTCATCAGAACATGTGCCAATGATCTTAACACCATGTGCTCATAGCATGTGTCAGTCATGCTGTCAAGGGAGATCACTCTGTCCACAGTGTGCTTGTACAATCTTATCAAAGACATGTAATATAATGTTGTTACAAATTATACAGAATCACCATAAATCAAGGGAGAGAACTGCAGAAAATCGACAGAGACAGACATATTCTCCTGATAACTATAGAGAAAAAGGTAGAATACTGAAAATGAAATAAGAAAAGGGGGGGATACCTTTTTCCTTTTAAACTATTTTTTGGCTTTTTCAAGGTTTTATTCACTGTTTTTTAAAATACATCTATATATTGTTAACTGTTTTTTTTTTTTAAACATATGTATATTGTTTATTGCTTTTTAAAATACATATATACTGCTAACTGTTTTCAACCCACATCTAATGAGAGTAAGACACTGTATCTACTTTCAAGATCATAACTACTAAACACAAAGTATATAACAAATATTTCTGTCTAAAATCATTACTGAAATAGTATCATATCTCAAATTAAACAGGAAAAAAACTGTGCCAATGGATCATTGAAAGTGTAACCTCTTTATAAATTATATGAGGGGAGTGTTGTTAGTCAGTTATTTACATGTATTAAACTAATTTTTGTCGAGCCTGCAACTTTTGTTGCAGAAAGCTCGACATAGGGAAAGTGATCCGGCGGCGGCTACGGCGGCTACGGCGGCGGCGGCGGTGTTAGCTCACTTCTTAAAAGCTTCATATTTTAGAAGGTGGAAGACCTGGATGCTTCATACTTTGTATATAGATGCCTCATGTTACGAAGTTTCCGTCAGTCACATGTCCAATGTCCTTGACCTCATTTTAATGGTTCAGTGACCACTTGAAAAAAAAGTTCAAATTTTTTGTAATGTTGAATTCTCTCTTATTATAAGTAATAGGATAACTATATTTGATATGTGCGTACCTTGCAAGGTCCTCATGTCTGTCAGATAGTTTTTACTTGACCTCGACCTCATTTCATGGATCAGTGAACAATGTTAAGTTTTGGTGGTCAAGTCCATATCTCAGATACTATAAGCAATAGGGCTAGTATATTCAGTGTATGGAAGGACTGTAAGGTGTACATGTCCAACTGGCAGGTGTCATCTGACCTTGACCTCATTTTCATGGTTCGGTGGTTATAGTTAAATTTTTGTGTTTTGGTCTGTTTTTCTCATACTATATGCAATAGGTCTACTATATTTGTTGTATGGAACGATTGTAAGGTGTACATGTCTAGCGGACAGATGTCATGTGACCTTGACCTCATTTTCATGGTTCAGTGGTCAAAGTTAAATTTTTGTGTTTTGGTCTGTTTTTCTCATACTATATGCAATAGGTCTACTATATTTGTTGTATGGAACGATTGTAAGGTGTACATGTCTAACAGGCAGATCTCATGTGACCTTGACCTCTTTTTCATGGTTCAGTGGTCAAAGTTAAGTTTTTGAGTTTTGGTCTTTTTATCTAATACTATATGCCTAGGTCAACTATATTTGGTGTATGGAAATATTTTATGATCTTTATGTCAGTCGCACAGGTTTTATTTGACCGTGACCTCAATTTCACAGTTCATTGCACAGTGTTAAGTTTTTGTGTTTTGGTCTATTTTTCTTAACATATAAGTAATAGGTCAACTATATATGTTGTATAGAAGCATTGTTAGCTGTACATGTCTGCCTGGCATGGTTCATCTGACCTTGACCTCATTTTCAAGGTTCATTGGTCTATGTTTAGTTATCTTGGTTAATGTTAAGTTTATGTGACAGTTGTTATAAAGCTTAGCTTTATACTTAGGACTATCAACATAATATCAATGATTTGTATAGAAGGCGAGACATTTCAGCGTGTGCACTCTTGTTACAATTTAATTGTGAATTATATGAAATTATATTCTTGCAGCTAAAACAAAACAACAGCATCTTGATGAGTACGAAAATCTTCAGACCAGACAAGAAGTTCTTCGCATTGAATCGAGGGAAATTCAAGGTCATATGAGTAAATTAGCCAATAAAATTGAACAGCAGAGGCAGCAACAGCAAAACATTGAAAGAGAGGAGAAAAAAGTCAGAGACAAAATTCAGAGCTTAAAAGAAAAATTAGTAGAACTAGAAAGTCATAAAAAAGGTTATGATAGAGAAATTGATGATATAGAAATGGAGAGATCAAAAGATAAAAACAAATTAAATATGGTGCAGGACACTCTGTCATCTATAGAAATAGAAATGGAAAAAGTGAGTTAATCTGTAATTGTTTGTAGTCATAATACCGTACTTATTATCTGCAGGATACTTTTTTGTTTCTTATGTGATAAATGTTACAAGACATAGCTGTTGCCTTTGTGACGTCCCTACCTAATAAAGAAAAGAACTTGGTTCTATAATGATGAGTCTGAAACTGACTTGCATGAATGCTAATGTAAGGGTATACAACATGTGCAATACACAGCAAGTGTCAATCTTAAGTCCTATCCTTAAAAAGGATCTAAATCAAAATATAAAGTGAAGGTGACAAAAAAGAAGTATGTATATACGTCGAAAATATATTTGTTTGTTAATATTAGTGGATATAAATTGCGCATATTGGTTTTATAAAATCATGTCATTATTGAGATAAGTCACATTTGGTATTTATTACAGTTTTTCATATTCCTACTTAAAATGAATAAGTAAACATGATATAGAAAACAATGGAATTACATACAAATTTATGCTAAATCTGTTAAATTGTTTTTCAGTTGAGAATCCAGTTAGATGGACGGTGACAGAAAGAAATAGTTTGAAGATAGTAACAAATATTTTATATAGGAAATATTATCATAAAAGAAAAGATTGACAAAACAGACATGTTTATACAATTGATTTACTCTCTATGAGTATGATGCCAGACTACAACAATGTGGGACATATTATTCAACTGTATTTAAATGAATATGTCAAATATTGAATTGCTGCAGTACACGTACCTATAATTCTCTTGCATATATTTAAACTGTTGATTAACAAGGAATCTTTTGTAAGCTCATTTGATGATTTATTATCATGATTATAAGGGATAAGTATGATTTATTATCATGATTATAAGGGATAAGTATGATTTATTATCATGATTATAAGGGATAAGTATGATTTATTATCATGACTATAAGGGATAAGTATGATTTATTATCATAATTATAAGGGATAAGTATGATTTATTATCATGACTATAAGGGATAAGTATGATTTATTATCATGACTATAAGGGATAAGTATGATTTATTATCATGACTATAAGGGATAAGTATGATTTATCATGATTATAAGGGATAAGTATGATTTATTATCATAATTATAAGTGATAAGTATGATTTATTATCATGACTATAAGGGATAAGTATGATTTATTATCATGACTATAAGGGATAAGTATGATTTATTATCATGACTATAAGGGATAAGTATGATTTATTATCATGACTATAAGGGATAAGTATGATTTATTATCATGATTATAAGGGATAAGTATGATTTATTATCATGACTATAAGGGATAAGTATGATTTATTATCATGTTTATAAGGGATAAGTATGATAAAATATATATACATATGGTGGACATGGTTGAAATCATTAATCCTTCTTAACATTTTAATGTAATATATTCATTACCTCGTTTGAATTGTCAGATTGATTTACAAGGCTTTTAGTCTCTGCCACGATTTACTGTGGGACCTTTTGCTATTTTTATACCTTATCATGCTATATTATTAAAATTAATCAAAATTTCTCTGAAAAATTGTTAGAAGCATCCTTTCCGTAAGAGTGAGTGCTGTAGAAAAAAAAACCTCTTCAAGGTATGACATATATCACCATATGCAAACAATTTATAATATTGTTATTTTTGTATTCAAAAGATAACTAAGTATAAAAATGGAAGTACTTGTTGTAAATCAGTTAATACAAATAATATTAGTTTTAATTAAGGAAATAGTGTGAACTAATAGCAAATTAAGCTGTTATTTCACCTGCAAAGAAAGATTTTAGAGTTTTTAGATTTTTTATAGACTTTAAATCTTCAGAGGGATTTCAAATGGTGCTCTAAAGCAGAATTTTATATGTGTCTGTATATATCATAAGCTTGAACATTTTGTATGTAATTTTAAATTGTTATATATATATTTAATATATTATGTTTTATTTATGTTGATAATTTTGAAGCCATTCCAATAAAATATAATCTCAATGAGGTTAATATATAGATATGATCCTTGTATGATTTGCATATTAGGGAATTTGTGTATATGAATTGTTGAGAACACTTCCGGTAGTGGCTCTTGACGTTGTTTATTATGATAGACAACTTTGACCAAACTACTTTTTGTAACCAATGTAAACAATCTGGCGGCGACAAAAGCACAATCTGGCTCTATGTTGAAAATATTTATTTTCACTTTGCCTAATTGTTAGATTAAATAATAAACACAAAACATTCATTTGAATGATAATAAGATGTTTTTGTAGTTCATGCGCCTGGCTAATTCAAAAATACATATATACAACTTGTGTGTGATAGAGGTTACTGTGGAAAAATAAATTCCTTATCTCAATTTTAAAGAATTAATAGGATTAATGCCTTTTTAAAGGAATTTATTGGTTAATAAACTGGACCAAACTTAAGTCAATCACAAACATATTGAAAAACTCCTTCAGACTTTGATTTGTTTGTTAGAAGGATGTTCTAAATACATACTGGTTGTAAATGCATATTAGTACACAGTGATGTTACCTGCTTAGAATGTCTTGTATTTCAAAAGGTAGACCTAGACAATTGATATGTGTATACCTAGATTCTGATGAATTGGTATTTACGAGTTTCTAGTGTCCAAAGTTGAGGTTTTAGAAAGAAAGATCAGTGTGTGTCTTGTATAATACAGGGACAAAATTACAATTATCACTCAAGGCATTGACTGAAGAGTTTAAAGTAACAAATGATGCTATGGGACAGCAAAGATGCCAAGCTAGAGGAGCTAAAGTGAAGATCCGGACAGGAAGAAAGTGGAAAGCGCAGGATGCAGTGAAAGAAGCAGAGACAAGACTTAGACATAGTGTCATTGTCAGTGTCACAGCAGTAGGGAGATGAGGATTTGGTATGACAACTAAACCAAGGTGGGATACAGCAGATAAGAGGGGAAAGAGAGATTTGGTACAGCAGGAAGTTCGACAGATAGAAGAGAGCAGGAACATCACGGCAGTAGACATGAAGCAGCAATGTAGCTGGTTAAATTGTCAAGTAGCTAGAAGAAGATTAATTTGGAGTATGAAGGGGTACCGTTTAAGCTTCCTACTGAGATCAGTACTACCAAGTCCATCAAATCTCTATACATGGGGGTTGATAGAAGATCCAATGTGCACCTTATGCAAAGACAAACCAGCATTTCTACATCATGTGTTGTCATGTCAAGTGGCACTAAAAGATGGTATGTACACATGGAGACATGATAGGGTCCTAAAAACAATAGCAGCGAGGTTTGACATCATCAAGAGGAAGAGGTTTGACATAATTAGGAGGAAGAAAAAAAAGGTCAAGAAACACATCATTTTCGTAAACTTTGTGAAGGCTGGAGAGAGCAAGGACAATGGCCTTGGGATCCTTGCAACAGCAACAGACTGTCAATTAACTACAGATATTCAGCAACGTATAATCTGTTTGTCAGAAATAGCAGCAACATTGGTCAGACCAGATATGGTACTATAGTCACAGGGAACTAGGCAAAATGTTTTGCTGGAACTGGGAGTCCCTTGGGAAGAAAGGATGGATGAGGCTCACAAAAGGCAGATCGCAAAATACCAACAGCTTGTAGAAGATTGCCAACAGAGGCTTTGCTGTTGAAGTAGGGTGCAGGGGCTTTGCAGGACAGACAGTATGACAGGCTCTCAGGACCTTAGGAGTGTAGACAAGCAGAAGTGTCATCACAGTGGATATGGAGGTAGAGAGATGACCAGAGATGAGATCTGGAAAAGTGGCATTTAGAGATCTGAGAATTAAGATATGTTGTGTAAATAATGGACTTAGGCAGCAACCATTTGATTTTCTGGGGGGGGGGGGGGGGGGGGGGGGGGCTATGGTTTTTTTTTTCTGTACAAACTTTTTTTTTTGCCTATGGCAAAAAACAATCTATTTTTTTCGCGACAAGTCGAAATCAATTTTTTTCTTTCAATTTTAGCATTACATATAGTGGCAGCTGGGGGTGAAACAAACAATTTTTTTTTCTCAGAATCAAAAACAAATTATTTTTTTCTCTAAAAACTGGAAACAAACTTTTTTTTCCAAAAAAAACCATAGCCCCCCCCCCCCCCCCCCGAAAATCAAATGGTTGCTGCCTTATGATAGAAGAGAATTTATAACAGCTCTGATGAAAACATCAATCGGTGACAGTGCAGCAGTTTCATCAGATAACATATCGGGAGCAATGGAAGCCATCCAGTTTCCAAACTGATCACCTGAGCCTGTTGTTGTTTGTTGTTGAATAGCTCCGTAACAGCCAAGGAAGGAGAACTCCAACTGATGATGGAACTAATTCAGCATTATAACGATGTTTACAAGATAAATGATGTGGTGAATATAATATACATTGTAACTCTAAAAAGTTTTATTTTTCCATAAGTTCTCTAAAGATAATTTTTAACTTCACCTTATTAAGTCCTTTTTGCTTAAAAGTTTTCTATTTTCATTAGTTCTCTATGATACCTTCTTACTTCACCTCTGTCAATCCATTTTGCTTATGTTTTCTATTTACATTAAATAGTTCTTTCAAATACCATCTTACTTTTCCTTTGCAATCCACTTGATTCAGACCTGGGAATAATTACTTTCATATTTTTTTTTATTAAGTTATAAAATACTTGTAATCAGTGTAAAAATGAAATTGACGAAAAAGAGAGTAGGTCCGGCTGAAGATACAGTTTTGATCTTGTCTGTACACTAAAAATCTCTGTAGATGTGAAAATATTATTCTTAGTTGAGGACAGCAGTTGTATTACTTAATCTTATAAAAGGTTAAAGAGTCTACATTCAATATTTATAATAAGAGTACTTGCATTATAAAGTTCATAGATCTATTTTTAGTATTTTAACATATTAAGTCATTTTTAAACGGATTTTTGTGACAAAAATGTCGGTTATTGATTTGGAGATGTACGGCGGCCGGTCGGGCGGTCGGGCGGCAACCAAATGTTGTCCGTGCATTTACTCATGAACCGTTCAACCAAAGCTTTTAAAATTTTAATATGTTGTTACAGACAACAAAATGAAGGTCAAGTTCAATATAAATGACGATTTTGACTTTTACCGTTCAGGAGTTATGGTTCTTGGAAGATTGAAAAATGGCATTTCCAGTCGTGTCCGTGCATTTACGCATGAAATGTTCAACCGAAACTTTTCAAATTTTAATATG
This sequence comes from Mytilus edulis, assembly GCF_963676685.1. NCBI lineage: Eukaryota > Metazoa > Mollusca > Bivalvia > Mytilida > Mytilidae > Mytilus > Mytilus edulis. Next base: position 71,833,269 of record NC_092345.1, on the reverse strand, counting down.
TTGTTACTGATGACAAAATGGAGGTCAAGTTCAATAATGTCGATTTTGACTTTTACCGTTCAAGAGTTATGGTTCTTGAAAGATCGGAAAAATGGCGTTTCCATTCATGTTGTTGCATTTACTCATGAATTATTTTACCTAAGCATTTCAAATTTTAATATGTTGATACTGATGACAAAATTGAGGTCAAATTTGATATTGACAATTTTCACTTTCACCGTTCATCAGTTATGGTTCTTGTGATATTGGCAGGACACAAATAAATGTTAATAAATCCGGTTTGCTGTCGTTGTGACAGCCTCTTGTTAATGAATAATTCAGGCAAAATTTCAGTGTGTCCACTCATTAGGGTCCCGCCAAAGGCGGTCCCCTATAGTGATCAGTCTGTCCGTCCGTCCGTCCGTAACACTTTGTGTCCGCTCCATATCTAGAGAACCATTATGATTTCATACTTAATACTTTACATGTTTATTAACCACCACCAGAGGGCGTGTCATGATGTATGTACAACTTCCTAGGTCAAAGGTCAAGGTAAAAAAACTTTGGTTTCAGTTGACAACCCTGTGTCCTGAGGTGAAGATCGTGTCCGCTCTATATCTTGAGAACCGTTATGATTTCAAAGTTTATACTTGACATGTATATGAACCAACACCAGAGGGCGTGTCATAATTTATGAACGACATGCCTAGGGCATAGTTCAAGGTCAAAAACTTTGGTTTCAGTTGACAACCCCATGTCTTATGGTAAAGATTGTGTCCGCTCTATATCTTGAGAACCGTTATCATTTCAAAGTTTATACTTGACATGTATATAAACCAACACCAAAGGGTGTGTCATAATTTATGTGCAACTTCCTAGGTCAAAGGTCAAGGTCAAAAACTTTGGTTTCAGTTGACAACCCCATGTCCTATGGTAAAGATCGTGTCCGCTCTATATCTTTAGAACCTTTATCATTTCAAAGTTTATACTTGACATGTTTATAAACCAACACCAAAGGGTGTGTCATAATTTATTTACAACTTCATAGGTCAAAGGTCAAGGTCAAAAACTTTGATTTCAGTTGACAAACCCATGTCCTATGGTAAAGATACAATTTTTTAATGCACATTATTCACAGCGGGGCCCACAGAGATGGCTCCCATCTCAATGATATCTAGTTCTTACTAGTACGAGGTTGAGAGCTATATCCCTGGTTGGTTCATAGAAAAGCCTTAAAATTCATATTTGCTACTTCTTCTAATATGGCTTTTAAAATTAATCGCTAAGACTGGTTGGCTTGAAGTCAGAATAATGTTTCTGAATATGGTGACATCTATACTATTAAACGAGAAGACCTCATTTTGGGTGTCGCTTCTCTTCCTTCCACAATAAATCAATCATCATGCCTCTGTGTCCTATAGGTAACATGCATATTCGCATTTGTCATCCATTCTTATCATTATTCAGATTGAGTTATTTTGGGAGAAAAACGACAAAAAAGGAGTTCGGATATGATTCCGTCATCGGACTGACTTTTAGTCATAGATAAGACTTCCGGGTTTAAAGATGCACAAATACAACCAATCGTATGATAGATAACAAAAATGAAAAATAAATAAGCCAATCAGAGCGTTCTCCATATCATGGTGTTCAGATCGCAAGAACCACAACTATTATACCTCCTTATAAAGGACAATTAGTTTTCACGTTTATCTACATGTAAACTACGATTAAACTACTTTAATATATAGAGACTCTCTGTATTCTGTCTACTGTTTTTTTTTTTAAATGTTTTCTATTTAAGGGGTCATACCAGTTGTATATATATTAAAATAAGTAAAACATTTGACACAAGTACAACCATTTGTATGAAGGATAACAAAAATGGAAAAAAATAATCCATTCAGAGCGTTCTCCATATCATGCATGGTGTTTACATCGCAAGAATATCAACTATTATATCTCCTTAGAGAGGACAATTATTTTTAGCGTTTCATATCATGGTGTTTAGATCGCAAGAACCACAACTATTATACTTCCTTAGAGAAGACAATTATTTTTCGCGTTTATCTACATGTAAACTACGATTATACTACTAATATATAGAGACTGTCTGTATTCTGTCAGGGACTTTCTATGTTAGTATGTTAGTATGTTAGTATAGAAAGTCGGCCCTGATTCTGTCTACTGTTTTCTTTGAAATTTTTACTATTTCAGGGGTCATACCACTTGCATATATATTAAAATAAGTAAATCATGCTCAACTTCATCTAAAACTACCTCGACCAAAAACTTTAACCTGAAGCGGGACAGACACGGACGGACGAACGAACGAACGAACGGATGTACAGACTAGAAAACATAATGCCCATAAATGGGGCATAACAATTTATTGTTGAAAGGGAAAATAGTAATTTGGTGAGGTAGAGATTAAAAGTAGGCAGGACCTTTTTCGGGGCGTCGGGATCGGGTGTTTTTAAGCTCGGGATTTGGGGATTTGATCTTTTACAAAAAATCATATCCTACCATTGGCATGTTAATAAGGCTCTCAAAAGAAAAAGAAAACACTGATGGATTGTCCTAGAAGCATATCTTATTAGACTAATAATGGTCTATATATGAGCAGTTACATTTATTTCATGTTTGAAACGGGGCAAATTGTTAATTTGATTTGACTTTTACCAAAAGAAGCATTGTAGCAAAGGAGAAGAATAATTGTGGCCAGACACACGAAAATAATTGAATTTAACAGAAAGGAAACAAATATCGGACTTTGGAAAAAGGGAGAGGGCTTTTGATACCTTTTATGAAATTCTCCATACATAATATCTTTTACAAAAAATCATCCTACAACAGTCTACAAGCTGTATATGCCCGCGATTTCGCGGGTGTGTTCTAGTAGATATATATAAGGAGTTGTAGTAGTATTGTCAATGAGTTAATTATCCTTCCACAAGTAACATTATGTAATAGTAAACCATTTTAGTTCAATCTTCAGCCTTCAATATGGAGCTTTGGCTCAAACCGAACAGCAAGCCATCTTGTGGACTATTATTTCGTGATAAAGTGCATTTAAAATACTACACTGCTTACTAGTCGGTAGTAAATAGCAGGGTATATACATATATCTCATGACGTATCTTCCTCCTGAATATGCAAATATGATACTTGTAAACAAAAATAACACTTTAAATTGTTCTATCTGAAGGGCTTTTGATCATCCTCCCTCATGATCAGCAGGCTCAAACATAAAATACTTGAAAAAGGGGGATGTACAACTATGTTGAAAAGTTAGGGAGCTGAATGACTAAAAAGAAGCTAATCAGAATAGCTAATATATTTTAATGTGGATTATCATTATTCATTGGATACCAATTTTCGTTGATTTCGAGGGTACAGGTAAACCACGAAATTATATGTTCAACGAATGACAAATTTTCTATAGGCTTGTATGCAGACCTCGGCAAAACCACGAAATTAAATATTTACGAACATACAAGTTTTCATCCACGAAAATTGGTACCCACGAAAATAAATGAATCCAGAGTACTATATAAATAAGAAGATGTGGTATGAGTACCAATGGTACAACTCTCCATCCAAGTCGGTATGTAAAGAAGTAAACAATGTTAGAGGGAGCGGACAGGGGGGTACCTCCTGACCCCTTTCTCCTTTCTCCCACCCTTCCTGAAATATTGCTGAAGTAGTATCCATTGATTCTATGTAAGTAGTAATTGGGAGATAAAGGCATTTGAATTACTTTGATCCAAACATTTTTGTCCAGAAGACAAATAAGATAAAAGAACAGTTCCAATGTCCCCAGCGTTACACTTATTTAAAATTTCCAAGGGACATAACTCTTTAAAAAATTCGATCATCCACAATTTTTAATAGAACTTGTCCGAGATATTGCTGATATTTATGGTGGCCGGATGCGGCCATTTCCCCTTTTCGTGTTATGCGTTATCTCCTTTCACTTTTCCACCGCGAAATCGGGAAATCGAGAAATTGGGAAATCGGGAAAAACCAGACATCGAGAAAGCGAAAACGCGATATCAAGAAAATAATTTCTCGTTTTCGCCTTTTCGCTATCGTGTTTTCGCGTTTTTGCTTTCTTGCTTTCTCGATTTCTCGATTTCCAGATTTCGCGTTTGCAAAGTGTAAGGAGAAAACACGAAAAGGCGAAATGGGCGCATCCGGCCACCATAGATAATAACCTAAAGCTGTACCCGTGAGAGCGCTAACGAGGTAATTTTCCATAAATTTTGTATTTCTAAGAGGCATAGCTCTTTTATAAAAAGTCGATCGTCCACAATTATGGAACTTTTCCGAGATATTGCTGAAATATCCTATAGTATAAGTTTAAGAAAAATCTGACAAGAATTGTACCCTTTAGAGCGCTAATGAAGTCTGTCATTACATAAATTTAATATTTTCAAGAGGCATAACAACAAGTCATTCGTCCTCCGGTATGGAACTTGTCGGAGATCATGCTTATATATATAAATTTTATAAAGCTTTGGCAAGAATTGTACCTGTGAGAGCGATAACAAGCCCATTTTCTATAAATTTAATATTTCTAAGAGGCATAACTCTTAAAAAAATAGTCGATCGTCCACCATTATAGAACTTGTCCAAGATATTGCTGACCTTGAGCTATAGTATAAGTTTTATAGAAATGTACCCGTAAGAAGGTTTGTCATTGTATTTGAATGGTTTTTTTTTTACATATTTGAATTTGTTTGATACTTACAAGTCGTATTCTATGTTATGCATGTTGTGAAAATGGGGCTTCCGTGAAGCTCCAAATATTGAAAAAATACAACTTGATACATTTGTATTTGCAAAAAATATATCAAGTGACAAACATAGTACAACAAATGTTATATGGTTTGATATATATCCTAGAATGTACAAAATAGTGAAGTTCTGGCTAAAATTATTATCCACAAGCATGCAACTGTATTCTTCAAATCTGCTATAGGGAACAAATGTATAATGTCTGTATTTCAGAGTTATTGAGGTTATTTTCGCATGTCGCACCGTAACTCAAAAACGATTTATGATTATAGCTTAAATCTTACACACTTCTTCTTTAAAGTAATCTTAAGACTTGTATCCTTTCTGCATGGTGATGATTCAAAATTTTATTTTAGAGTTATTGAGTTTTTGTAAAAAAGGAGGTTTTCACATTTCGCGCCGTATCTCAGAAATTATTTATGATTATTGCATAAAACTTCACACACAAGACGACGGGTGTATCATGCGCTCGTGTCACGGCTGTTTATTAATTTTTGTCGAGCCTTCGACTTTAGTCGAAAAAGCGAGACTAAGCGATCCTACATTCCGTCGTCGTCGTCGTCGGCGGCGGCGTCCACAAATATTCACTCTGTGGTTAAAGTTTTTGAAATTTTAATAACTTTCTTAAACCATACTGGATTTCTACCAAACTTGGACAGAAGCTTGTTTATGATCATAAGATAGTATCCAGAAGTAAATTTTGTGAAAATAAAATTCCATTTTTTCCGTATTTTACTTATAAATGGACTTAGTTTTTCTGCGGGAAAACATTACATACACTCTGTGGTTAAAGTGTTTAAAATTTAAATAACTTTCTTAAACTATCATGGATTTCTACCAAACTTGGACAGAAGCTTATCTATGATCATAAGATAGTATCCAGAAGTAAATTTTGTAAAATGACAAATCCATTTTTTCCATATTTTACTTTAAATGGACTTTTTTCTGCCAGGAAACAACACATTCACTCTGTGGTTAAAAAATTTGATAACTTTCTTATACTATTTTTAATTGTACCAAACTAAGACAGAAGCTTGTTTATGATCGAAAGCTAGTATCTAGAAGGAAATTTTGTTAATATTTTGTACCTGTGTATCTGTATTTTACTTATAAATGGAAAAGTTTTTCTTCCAGTTAACATTACATCCAGTCTGCAGTTAAAGTTTTTAAAACATTTATTAGATTCATAAACCATCCAGGATTTTTTACCAAACTTGGACAGAAGCTTCCTACAATCCAAACATGGTATCAAGCGGAATACTTTTATTGATTTTCCCCTGATTTTTGTTGATCCTGCAATTTACAGCAAAAGTAGGCGAGACACTGGGTTCCGGGGAACCCTTGCAAATTTTTGTTTCTTGTGTATATTTCGGAGTTTTGTATGAGGTCCATTATCACTGAACAAGTAAACATTTTTGTTTAGGGTACAGCTGAAGCACGCCTCCGGACGCGGGAGTTTCTCGCTGCATTGAAGACCTGCTCTTTGGTCGGGTTGTTGTCTCTTTAAAAAAATTTCCCATTTCCATTCTCAATTTTACGATGTGCGGGAAGAGATGGTTCTGGTGGTTGACCCCCCCCCCCCCCCCATTTTTTTCGATTTTATTTTATTTTGTGAACGTTTCATGGTGTTCCGTGGTTTGGATCACCCTTTGTCCAGAGAGGCTGAATCCACGTCTGGTCTGATATCGTCCATGATAGTTTTACATGATGAACTGATGATGGAAGTGTATAACGACCTTGATTGGATTTTTTTTATAGTTTGGTTTAAGTTGTGCTTTAACACCAGTCCCAGTTTAAGGAAGGACTGATTGAACACAAACATATTTAACCTTGCCAAAATCTACATGTGCCTGTTGCAAGTCAGACCTGCCCCTAGTTTAGTTTTTCGTTGGTTCATGTCTGTCACATATTTATTTATTTTTCTTTCGGTAATTGTTTTGTCACAAATTAGGCCGTCAGTTTTCGAAATTTAATTGTTTCATATATTTCATGTCGGGACCTTTTATAGCCGACTATATATAACTGCTCACATCCACTTCACTTGAACTTTGTGGATATTTGTCTCATTGGTAATCATATCACACCTGCTTATTTTTTATTGAAGATAGAAATGTGGTTTGATAATATGTTGCTCGAACTAAAATAAACTGTGTCGTTCGTTCGTCGGGTGTTATAGTTAACATTGAAAAGATACTGCTTATTATTATTTAGAAATTCGTGAAATATAAGGATTTTGTGTATAATTTGTTTTTTTTAAAAACTCACCCCTTATCCTTGATACATATTATTATTTAGAGAGCTTTGTACCCAGTAGCGAAGCTGGGTTTAATCCACCATTTTCAACATACTAGGGAAATGCCTGTACTAATATGACAGTTGCTGTCCATTCGTTTGATGTCTTTGAGCTTTTGATTTTGCAATTTGATTAGGCACTTACCGTTTAGAATTTTCTTCGGATTTCAGTATTTTTGTGATTTTACTTTTTTTGTGATATACAAATATCTTATTGGCAATTATTCCACATCTTCGTAATTTTATATCATGTCTATTGACATATTATACGTGTATTTTCTTTGTTCCGCGAATAGCTAACACCATTCCACATGCGAATGCTTTATCAATTAAGCTAGAATATCCCGGTCCTCTGATGAAACATTCTTTGTTGTATAGTTAATAAACGTATATATACATGCTACATTCAGTGAGAAAAATGACTGTGAAGATTTTAACTGTATCTGCCGTCGTTATATTGGGATAGTCGTAATTCCCGTTACGATTATCTCTTTAATACCAGTGTATAGTTATGATTACATAAATATTGGCAATGTTGGCGAACAGTAATAATTTCATAAATGTTAGGGACGTTGGCGACATTGGCGAACAGTAATGATTTTAAATGTTATACGCGAACAGAGGCGGATTTAGGGGGGCGTCATTTGCGCCAAAAAAATAGTCATCTAATTGCGCCAATTTTATTTATTTTTATTTATATATAACAACTAAATGATTACACAATACAAAGTCATCATCTTTGTTTGTAACAACGCCAATTCATCCAATATTCTGTGAAATTCTGCTTGAATTTTAGGTAAAGCCGGATGCAGTTTTCTTTTCTTTTGCGGACAGTTCTCAAAACTTGACGTTTAAATTTCTGGACATATTTTTCATGAATTATTTTCGTAGATATTTGATTTTGTTATTGCGAAAAAGTTTGTGTACAAGTCTACAGAACATTTATATAGATTATAGAAGTAGTTTTGGTGATCAGCTTCATAGTAGCAGAAATGTAAATTTTGATCTTTGTCGCATCCAATGTCGTAAGGATGGGCACCATGACAACTGTCGTGATTATTGGTATTTTGGTCCAACAAAATAAAAGAGAGTGGCGCAATAAATACCTTTTCAAAACTGCAATTGGCGCAAATTGATTCTGCCCGAATATCAATATACAAAATAATATGATATAATTTAACATTTGCCTTGGCATGGCACCTATTGACTAGAAATTACTAGGTTGTAAAATTTTATTTGTTCATAGTGGTAAATCAAAGTGCTGCAATTTGTGATGTATGCATAATATTTTTTATTAATATCTTTTAATATATTATCAAAGACATGTATTTTAAACCCTTATTTAATTCACTTTAACTAACTAATTTTATTTTTAAATTATATTTTTCATATCGTAAATATAAAAATATCCGCTTTTTCGGTTAAGTTTTTAAAATTTTAATACTCATTCGACAAGTAGAGTGCTCCGAAAAAACGGAGGTAAATACCAGAACAGAACATGACACTTTATTGATATTGAAGATTTGCGCATTCGCAGACGGATGGCCGGACGAATAGAGATTTTTAACTATTCGTCCGGCGAATAGAGACATTCCGTTTCATGAATGTGACCTACCGAATTAGACTATTTACCGGATTTTTTATCCCATAAGCAACACGACGGGTGCCACATGCCAGTGGAGCAGGATCTGCTTACCCTTCCGGAGCACCTGAGATCACCCCTAGTTTTTGGTGGAAGTCCTTTATAATCAAATGGCAAAATCAAATGATAAAAACTCATCAAACGACTGGACAACAACTGTCATATTCCTGACTTGGTACAGGCATTCTCAAATGTAGAAAATGTTGGATTGAACCTGGGTTTATAGCGCTAAACCTCTCACTAGTATGACAGTCGTATCAAATTCAAAACCTTTTACGTTATAATGCAAACCTTTGCGATAAAACGCAGACCTTTGCGTTATAACGCAAACCTTTGCGAAATAACGCAAACCTCAAATATCTTGATTTCAATTGTTCATTAAGTTTTGTAAAAAAATGTCCGTCTGTCATTCATTTCGGTTGTGATTTACTAGTAAGAGCATATTTATTTTGACTTTCTTTGCATTTTATTGAAGGGTGTGTCACTTCAATATAGTGTGATATGGATTGGCCGCTGGAATACGCATGCATTTATTATTAACGTTTTCAATCAGCCTCAATTTTTGTGTCTGTTCAAAGAAGCACGTTCTCAAATCCGACTGAAAGTGTCTTTCTAATACAACACAGGGTACATATAACGTGTTGTCATTCTCATACACTGCAAATATTGCGGACGCCTGACGCGTCTGGACGCGTTCCAATCTCAAACACAATATGTTCAGTTATTAACATTAGTGTTCCACATTGAACGCCAGCGTTAAAAAATATAACACATTGTGTTCAGTCTTTTAACGCACATGTTCAAGACAAGTGTTCTAAATTGAACACTAAAAATGTTCTAATATTGTAATGGGGAGTGAAAAAATATTTCATCGCTTCAGAGTCAAACAGACGATGAGTAAGGGTGATTCGTATTACAATTTGACGATAAATGTATTTTAGCTTTATCAACACAAGCAAATTATAGTTCGTTAACAAAAATTGAAACATGTTACAAGAGCGTATTTAAAAGCGTGCAAATGATTGATTTTTAATATAAATCTTTTTCCTTAACGACTTTAGTTCTTTACTTATACTTTTTAAACAATTTAAATGTGCAAATGCTCATGAAAACGTTGCTATTGTAAAAGCGTTCTGGAGCCGAACATGATGCGTTCAAATTTACAATTTTTCCCGTACGCCATGTGTTCAATCATGTCCGCGTATATAACAGCGCGTGACGTATTTATGTACCGGAAGTTTGGTTTTTGATCGTGATTGAAGAAGCTTCACTGAAGAAAATTAACAACAAAACTTTATTTAACGGGTATGTTTATCGATTATCAATAACACATTATACGAACATAATTTTTTTTAGTATTAAATCAACAAATTTCTTCTTTGACAGGACACACTGAAGTATAAATGGAAGAAAAATTTATTTGAACACATAACTGTGCTATTATGCCGCCATAATTCGATTAAAAAGTAGGATGTTTTTTGAGAGAATACATTTAAATGATCATTTTATTAACAAAAAATTAACCAATGTAAATGTATACGTAAATGTTAAATGATAACGTTAGTATTGTAACTGTGTTCTGGTCTCGAACATGATGCGGTCCAGCTAATCGTTTTCTCTGAACGCCATGTGTTCCAAACATGACGCAACCATTGTGTATAGAAAGCAACAAGAAGATTTTGAACGATTATCTTCACTTTTGAGGATGTAAATTTGTTAATAAAATAAAACCAATGCAATTATAGGGATTTGTCCAAAAATACAAAAAAATGTCATGGCATTGCACTGTCAAGATAGAAGTTTGTAAAAAGGCATACTGGAACACAAATTAAATTTCTCATAAATTTATATGTTATTAATAGCTTTCTCATTCTTAAATACTTAATTCTTAGTAATTCATTTTAGCAAATGTCCACCGTTGTGCACTTGTTCATGTATTGTAATGCATTCCTATGTTACTTTTATAGGGTACAAACACAGTATTTAGGGGTAATTGTTCGTGCATACTTCGAGAATGAAGAGAAAATTTCGCAGTTCAAGAGATGACTACTTATCCTGCACCATAAAAGTACTATATGTAAGTTTAAGAATTTTTAATAGGAGTGCCCATTGACTTCTGACGAGTTTTGTTATTGCAGATTTATCAATAAAATGTGCACCATTCACTTGTTTACATTAATCATAAAACTATTTGAGCTAAATTCGATATAATTAAATCAATTTAAAGTGGAATTATCCGTATACAGATCATAAGTAAAATTACTACATATCTTCATATGTCTTTGCTGGACACTTTCTATCATCTTTTTTAAAAAGCTATAGAACACATACTTGAAAATACATGTTTACCACTTTTTAATACATGCATCTTATCTAATAGTGCTGACAAGTATAATGGAATTACAAAAACAAATAGATCTAAAAGTTTATAATTCTTAAGCAATATCGACATGATGATTAATAATTTGTTTACTCATACACTTTATATTTTACATTCTAGAACTTACGGTTGATGGATAATAAAGTTAAAGAGTAGTTATAACCCAAGGAGACGAATCCTCTAAAAAATGGAAGCTCAAAATCAGTTTTAGACGACTCAAATCATGTTTAAAAGTACCCAAGGTAGCAGTGTTACATGAACGTTGATTCGACCACAAGCAGCATATACACAGGGTATTTTATGTTTGATATTGACTATCTGAGTGCTATGCAGGCTGAGGATTATTGAAATTATTGGTGATAAACGGGCCATTGACATCAGTATTTTGAAAAGAAATTCAGGACAGTGCTTGACTTAAGAAGTTGCAAACTATGAGTTAAACTGTGTTCATAACATAAGCCACTAGACATTGTGTCACATAACAATTTTAAATATGATGAACATTTTGTTTATGATTTAATATTTGGACACATTTTGCAAATTACAGATGTTATATTATTTAACTTGTCGAACTTGTCATTTTAAAGTTGCTTCAATATTTCACATTGTATTGTACTTTTTTTTAATTCTACCTCTTTTAATCAATTAAAGACGTTTTTAATTAATTAAATTATTTGTTTTACAAGACCACACTAATGTTTCAGAGAATAGAACACTTTTTTTCTGGAACATGTAAAATTGTGTTCCAGTAATATACACTATGTGTTCTGGATATTAACACATATTTCTGGAACGCAGTCCGAGTGTTCCAGAAGTGTTACAAGGCTTGGAACGCGTAACGGCATACAAATTTGCTCACAAGGACATGTTCCAGATTCAAACACTGGGCGTTCAAGGAGTACACACTATATGTTCAAGAATAACACACATAGCGTTCTAAAGATGCACACATGATGTTAAAAACTGGAACACCAAAGTTAATATTTAGAACACTGTTATGCGTTCCAGATTCAAACACTAGGCGTTCAATGAGTACACACTATCCGTTCAAGAATAACACATAGCGTTCGAAAGATGCACACATAATGTTAAAAACTGGAACACCAATGTTAATATTTAGAATACTGTTACGCGTTCCAGAAGTGTTACAAAAGAGCGTTCAAAAAGTGTTCAGATTCTTAACACTTTTATTTACAGTGTATGCACATGATATTTGTCACTGGACGTTTAACCCTAATTCGTAAGCATCGTCCAATTGGTTCTTTATTTCTATTACTTAATCATATGTTGTTTACAAATCATTCTCAAGTAGTAAATGGAAATGAGCGAATGCAGCTACATTTGGTCATCTTGAGTTTTAATACATTTTATTCCGTTTAGTTCCTTTCTTCATAAGTGTAGAGGAGAACGGCAGTTGTCCGCATGTAAACTTCTATCTAGCATTTGTCACCAATTAGAGTACATCGAAATCTGTTACTGTTTCAACACCCAGGGATGTTTCTTAAACAATTATTATTTTTTCTCTTTTTTTTAGCAATGCATCACTCTCTACTGTCCTTATCTATTATTCTATATTCTGCTACTCCATCCAGATTATCGTGTATACCATGAGGGTTCGGATTGGGGGGGAGGGGGTGTTTATCTCTGTATTCTTTAAATTGTTATGTCACGTTCCTCCGTGACTTTTTTTCCTTTTACCTTTTATTTATCTTACTCATTATTCTTTCTCTATTCTTTATATTTTAGCATCCCAATATATTTTACTTACTGATGTTTAGTTACATTACGATGTTTATCTCTGATATATATACTGGTTACCAACGTAGATGACAAATTGGTGTCATTAATGACAATTAAACAGAATCCACATGACATATGCGACCATTCTTGGATGAAATTAACATTACTTTAATATTACACTTTTTGATACCGTTTTTATCAATTTTCAATTTCCATTGTTTAAATTGTTCATTGTTCATGTGTTGTTTCCGTATATTTTATGTTTCATTGCTCATGTGTTGTTTCCGTATATTTTAGCCCCTCGTCTTGAGCCTACCCATTTGATCCGATAACACCCCATATAGCAATACAATTATACTTTTATTGCCATTCATAACTCTTAACAGACCAATTAACAGACTGGGTTTTATACATCCGACCCATTAACAGACCAGGTTTTAAATAAAGATTGATTTATGTCACCAAAATACAGATTTTCATGAAGATTTTTCACACAATGATTTCATTATGGTTAACAAACATAATGCCTGTCTTTTCTCGATGTTCCAAATATTGCATGCACGTACATTTAACCAACGTGTCATTTTGTGTAAAGTTTGTGTGTGTAAAATGTGTATAAATTTATTGATGAGTAACCCGCCTTTTCATTTTATAGATCGTACATTGAAGCTAGAAAAATAATAATTACACCACTGGATTCAGTACATTGAATTGTTTTGTTAGACATGAATATTTTTTTATGATAAAAATATATTTAAAAAGTTATACAATGAAACATGCTAAACTTTCAATGATTTTCTCGATAACACCTGATTAACAGACTTTAACCATCCCGATTAACAGACCAACCGCCGATATAGCCGCATACTCACATGATATAGATTAACCGACCAATCTCTCGGTTAGCCGAGTGTCGGCCGTGCACTTGGTCAATGTCAATGGGATTTAAAAATCGATCAATAGACGTAAAATTTACCATAAAAATATATTGTAGGTTTCCGACATGATTGGTAAAATATAACTTTATAAAATGGAGCAAAGTATCAGATCTCTACAAGGCGGCAAAGTTTGCAATGTTGTGTTTGAAAACAGATCTTCATGTGTAGCCAGTATGTACTGGCATGATTTTGAAGGCCAAAAAGTAAAATATCGTGATGTTAAGACTAACGGAACATACAGTGTGAAGACATACGAGGGGCATCCATGGTCGGCCCAAGACCCAACGACAGGAAATATCCTTTCGATTAACAACAATTCTGTGTTCTATCCTCGACACAGTGAGACAGTTTTTAATCGATAACCCAACAGACAGAGGTAAGGGAACAACCAATTAACTTAAAAACGGGAGTGGGGTGGTGGTGGGGATGGTTATGTTTTTTTGCTAAAAAAAAAATATTTTCTGATCCCCAATTTGATGAAGGAAAAGAAATACTGGTCAAGCAAATGACAAAAGAAAATTCTGATGTCTTGTTAGAAAATGCATGTGTTGGTTTGTTTACATTTTTGTTCATATACACATATGTCTCTGTATAATATTCACTCGAAAAAAGTGGTCACACTCGAAAACCATGATCCTAGCCGGACACTATACTATATATAGTATATCTATAGTATAGATGTAACACATACTGATTTGGCAGGAGATGCATACAAACTAGGGTTTTATTATTTTATCTGTAATTTGTGCATTTTTCCTCTGACGTATACTTTTTGATAATGTCGACGTATTTTTTTTTTTAATGACCCTTATCGGCTTCCGTAGTCCTACATATGTATTATTTCTTTACTTGAAACTGTCCATGATTGTAATGCCTCTGTTTGAAAAAAATTAATTAAAAACCTTGATTTAAGTCTTCATATATTTTTGAAACAGAGGCATATATTACAATGACAGTTTCAAGTAATGAAAAAGAAAAAAAATATTAAGACCTAAATCAAGGTTTTTATTTTTTTTAAATATTTCAATTTTATTGACATTCCGCGGGAAAATTACTTACCTCCCCTCCTAATCTCGAATACAGGGACATAACTCTGTACGAAAACAAGTGCGAGGCTTCCTTGGCAACATGCAAAACCTGATAATTTACCATTGTATTTAAGTTTAAATACTAGAGTGATATTATTTACAATTTTTTGACGTCATATGCTGTTTCGCAATAATATACCTGACCTGACCTCATAGCAAATTAACATTTTCACGGCGTGTTATTTCAATAATTATCCTGGTGACCATTTTCAGTGTTGTTCATAAATTATTTACAAAAATATCGATACTTGATTAAAATGGCTTATTACAATCAAGGAGGCCAGTACCAGGCAGGCTATCAACAAGGTCAGCCACCCCAACATGGACAGTACTACCAACAGCAATATCAACATTATCAACAGCCAAGCCAACAGTATGGGGATTATGGCAACTACTTTCAACAAAGTGTATTTAGTACAAATGCATGGCAGGTTGGTTAATTATTGTTTGAACTATCATTAAAATAAATAGTCCCAGATTCTTGTACTGATTTAATATACACAAGGTACCAACTGAACTATATTTCATTGCACATGTTGCATGCATGGTCAACTTTAATATATACTGTTCTGTGTTCATGCAAGCATTAGTCATGTTAGTTTGCCAAATGAATAATCATCCCTTAACCCTTCGATTATCCCATAATGACATCTTTTGAAACTGCTACTTTACTTCATAATGGCACTTTGTGAAACCTCTGTCTCGCACTGGCCTATCCTGCCTATGAAGTATTCGAATTAGACTAGTATAAACCTCTTCATGATAAAAGCTTGTCAGAGTCCACTGCTCAAGTGAGTGCTTGTAAAAAAGATGTAAAATATTTAGTCTTGAAATGGCACATAGATACATTTGTATATTAAATCATGATAATGATGTCAATTTGCAGAGTAATAAAAGACTTGATTAACTTTGTCGGTTTTCTTGTCCAAGGTTAGAAGTTCTCTCAAAGTAATACTGCTTTCTTCACCATTAAAAAATATAATTATAAGCTGCCAGCATAAGATTAAGAATAGACAAAAGTACTATAAATGAACATTAATATTAAACCTTATAACAGCATTCATACAAAAGCTAATAGAAGGACCAAGATTACATTTTTTGGGTGAAATTGCCAATTGCCCCAATTCTTCTAGAATGATTTTTGGATAGTACTAGGGTAAGCAAGGGGACATGCACGCAACAGTAAATTGTACATGTACTTGTATGTACATGGTAATGTGAAAACTCAGAATTGTATGAATGGCAGGTGTTCTTGAAATGCCAGCTGCAGGTCTGCACCCCAAAAAGTTGCCAAAATCTTACGTTGAGACCCCCACTTATTTGTTATTCATGTTATTAGGTTAAATATTTTCAGAAAGCTTATTTCTGAAAGATAAATATAACAGGTGTTAATCTTACAGAGTGAGTGACAGTATATCACATGTTGCACAGAAGTAATTGTAAAGTTGAATTAAGAATCAGCAGTGTTCATGGTGTTCTCATCAGATGTTTCATTTAATTAGCCCTTGCAATTGGTAAACAGACAAAATTGAAAAAAAACATCTTAAAAGCTTGTTTCTAAAAGATATATACATTTTGTAGCATCACAATCATTACATAATCTATAAGAAACCCACTTCAGATAAGCATCACATTTAATATTATAGCATCACATTACATTGATGCAAAAAGGCCCTGGGGAGAACACTGAATTCAGATCTATTGGGTGCCAGCTAGATCAGAGCAATGTCTGTTGCACTATATATATAGTTTTTTATACTTGTGTAAATTTATAATAAATAAATAGGCATAGTGAAAATACATGAAAACATATTGACCTTTTTTACTAACTAATAATTAATTGCCTGTTCTAGACGGCTATTTTATATATACATGTATAGCATACTTAAACTTCCCTTTGTTTGTGTTTTTCAGGCATTTCAGTTCCAGACTCCAAATGAGCTTCAGCAAGTTTTCCAAATGGAATTGCAAAAGAATCCTGCAAATGGTGTAAGCTTTATTCTTATGTTTGACAGTATCATATTAGTGACAACAATTCCTAGTTTTCTTTCTGAAGTCTTACTAGACTATTGCCATTTATCACCTATTTCTTTAATTCAAAAAAGAAAATTCCTGAAAGTGAGACACTATGGATAAAGATGAAACATATGGTGTTAAAAAAATGCTTCTAAAAGTGAAATATTGTAGATAGAGTGAGGATGAATCAAAATGGATGTATATTAATCTTTTATTGAGAAAGCAACCCTATATATGACACAAGAAGCATAAGACTGGATCTAGAGGTCAACATGATTATAGTTTTTAACAATAAATAAATCCTAATAAAATGTATCTAGCACTGAATTGCCTCATGTCTAGAAAAGTTTTGAATGAATTAAACAGATAAGTTTTAACGATTTTGAATTACGTTTAACTTAATTCTGTAATAAAGTTTTAACTCTTTTGTTGAAATGCACTATTTTTGCCCCAGAGGAACAATCAAATTTCAATCAATCATAACTTTCTTATTACTGTTAGTAGACTCATCAACTAAGAATTTTTATAGAAAATAGTTTTTCAGTAATATTAATGACAGGTTTGTAAACAAAATATATCATCTTTGATCACGTGATAATCAGTCCAATGTCACGTGACAACAACAAAAAACTCGGAAAATTGTAAAATTTCGATAAAAAATGTTATTTTTGGAAGTTTATATATGGAAATAGTATCAACAGAGCATTCAAATACAATGTTAGGAATAACATCTCAACGAATAAGAACCCTGCATGGTCAATTTATGCGAGAAACAGCAGATTTTATAGCCAAACATGCTATGTGGGTGATTTGGGTCAAAATTGCTATTTTCAAGCTTTCTGGGTAAAAAAACGTAGCTAAACTGTAAAACGAAAGTGCATCCACACTTGAATTCCTACAATCATTTAAACGACAGAGAAACAAAAGTCTTGCAGCTTCAGCATCCCTTAGTTACCCGTTATTTGTAATAGATTATCTTAACATGTATGTCTCTATTATTCTATAAACACCTATTGACAAAAGACAGACAATTAACTTTGTCACAAAGAAAAAAGCATTTTCAATTTCAAATTAGAATTAAATTAAAGTCAAGTCAAGTTATTTAATATTGGTATTGGTTTTTTTTAATCCGGCAATTCACCCTTGCGGGATGCGAACCCGGATCGCTTGATTACTAGCCTCAGATGCATCCTCTCAGCTACGGAACCAGACGGTTAAAAGTGATTAAATTCATACTTATTTTCAATGTTGTTTGTTATATTTATTTTTAAGTTGACCTTTCACATACAAATATTAGATTATAATAAGATATTCAGAGAGACGTAAAAACTGCATTTTTTTTTTACATCTATAAAAGAACGCACAATGTGGGATGGTGTGTAAACCAGGGGAAAATAGGGGAAAAGGGGGGGGGGGGGGGGCTTAATTATGATTTTAATTCAAAAACAAGTAACACAAGTAGTAAGAAATGCATTTCATTTATACTATTTGGCCTCTGGAACAACAATATGCACGTGTTTACTGGTATGGGCAGAAATTCTAAGAAATAGTTGCTGAAAATTACTGACATGTTGACAATGTTCAATGTTTGTATTCGTTTTTCGTAGACATTAATAATAAAATAACTTAATGAACCTTCATTTTATAAAGCTCAACACAAAACTGAAGGAAAAAAATCCATAATGGACCGATTTTTGCGGTTTTATATAGAAACCAAACACAATATTTTCATAATTCGAGATTTACACAATTTTAAAGTTTTTTTAGATTTTTTTAAAAACGGCGATAGCTTAATTGCTTAATTTTACCACAAAGATGAACCCCAAAATACACAACTGGCATTTTAACGTCTAGCCGAAACTCATAGGTTTCATTTAAGCCCTTGGTGAAATCTGTTGATAGTCAAATGGCAAAGAACTTAAGGTTTGAATCCAAATTTTACGCAAAAAAATGCTTATGACACGAACTCTGATAGAAACGGTAAAGAGTTAAATGCTAACACAGCCTAGTTTGTTATTGCATTTTGTTATTAAAAATAATTAGTTTGATGTATAATTGGATGAAGGAAATGTTTTCCATATTGTGTCCTTTCCATCATCTAATTCAAATTTATTCCAGGGCCTAAAATAAAATATTGTTTGTTTCCCCAATCCCGACTGACCCTGCAGAAATGGTCCTACTCATAAAATTTTATTGTCAAAACTAAGTCAAATATTATTTTATCATTACAATTTTCAGACTTGCGGGATCGACAGATATTGTTCCAGCTTTTTTGGAAAAAAATAATATTATTTCCCTACCTATGGCTTGGCAGGGTCAGGATTGGAGAAACAAAAGATATATTAATTTAGGCCCAGTGTTTCCTTTTACTATATATGTAACTATAACATTATTTAAATAAATATACATTATAGATAAAAATGATCAACATATCCAAACAACAATGCACCACAATGCACCTTTGTGAAAAAAAGTAACTGCAAAAAAAACGTCAAGAATTTCAAATGAAAGTATAAAAATAGTTCAAATTTCATTTAAGGTGTCAAACCACCTACAGTGGTATAATGTCACATAAATGATTCTAGGGCATATTTTATAAATGATTAGGTATTTTAAAGCTATCCTATTTCTAAATGATAATAACTTATTTAAGTTTTCTCTCATATTTATCCATTGCTTGTCTTTTTCAGAGAAGACAAGCCATTCAAGCAGAAGATTTGTGCAATATTATGAACAACTGTCACACCATTAGAAATTTTTTCAGATGTCATGAGGGTTATAGTAAGTTAATTTACCTAACAGTCCTGTATCACCATAGTGTCATGTCTGGCAAGATGATTGCAAATATTCATTAAAGAAATGATACATTTTGTACATGGCACAATTAAGTTTTTAAAAAAAAATGTTTTCAAAAAAAAAATTTAGTTGCATTATCATTATGAAAGTAAAGAGATTTGGTATGACTGCCAATGAGACAACTATTCACCAGTTATTGAGTTAAGACATGGATATAAGCAAATATACAAAATGTAGGTCACTGTATGCAGTGTATCCCAAACTCTGACCGACAAAATGTCAGACAAAAAATCATTTCCGTCATACAGAAATTTTAAGATTTTTTGGTTGAATATATAGAGGAAAAGTTCAAATTTCTCTTTCAATCAGACAAACCCTAAAACAGTTTGGCTCAGACTTCTGTATAGCCTTCAATATTGAGAAAAAAATCATATTGTATCGTCAAATAACAATTCAAAACAAAGAAGTAAAGGGAATAATGTATATCAATTCAAAATATGAAAAAAAGAATTACAGACATGATCCAACAACAACCACAAAATTACTGTGGATGCATGATTGAAGCTGAGTTCATCAATGAATTGATGAATAAGTTATTCGTCTTATATTTAAATTTGAAAATAATTTATTTATAAATAAGTCAAGAATTTTATGATTATTGAAAACTTACTCTTTTATTTACAGTACACTGGAGCAGAGAACTTTGCAGGTATCTAATTTAGCTGTATTGATAAAATTTCAATTTAGAATTAAGTCGATGCTAATTTTAATGTGTTCACGCCATAACCTGTTGAAAATCATTTTAAAAAATTGCCGTACTAGTTTTCATGGGGAAATTTGAGACATAGAATAAATTCATTAATGATACAATTAAGATATGTACCGGTAGTGTGATTGTGAAAATTTTGATTCTTTAGATATTGCCGTTTATGATAAAATATAGATTTGAGAATGGATGTATTGATTGGATCATTTTCAGATACTAGTATTGCAAATTATAAGTTATATACAATGCATTAGTGTTATATGTGGAAGACTCCAGTTAACATAGTACCTGTAACTAATAATTTTACCTCACACATTTGTCACACAAAATATGAAATTCTTCATTGAGAAATTAGATGAATCTCTTATTTTTAAAATTGTTTAAATTTTTATTTTTTTTTACATTCTTTCAGTATTATGCTGTCCATGTTAGATGTATCCTTCATACATATATACAATGACAATACTAAGGATTAGAATGAGGCCCACAAACAATGTATTGGTCTTCAGATATTATATGATTACATTTAATCCCAAAAACCCAAACAGATTAATTTCCAGTTTTTTGTTAGCAAGTAGATACATGTATATACAAAACAAATTCCGTGTGAATATCTTTTTGAATGGGGTAGTCCTTTATTTTTTTTCTCTCTTGTGTGTGTGTGTGTGCTATATGTAATAGAAAGTAATATTAGAGGCTTTTTGTGAAGTTTTGCCATTTATTACTGATGCCCTTTTATAGTACTGGTATATTATAAATGAAAAGGAAATTTCTATTCACAAAAACAATGGTTGATTTATTACATAGATTGAGCAGTAAATTCACTAATTTTTATAAAGTATTGAAATACATTTCATTTCAAAAACAATTTGACTACAAAACCTTCTCTCTTTTCTTTCATTTTATAGAAAATGATATGATTTTGAATACTAGCCTAGGTTTTAAGATACCTACTACCTGTAGATGAGGGACATAATATAGTAATAGTCTATCCTTTATTTAGTATTTCATTTTCAATTGCTGATGTAGGGGAAGGGGGGGAGGGATAAAGTGGAATAATAATTGATTTCGTCTGTTTTATGGAATTACACCTCTTTCATAAATCCTGATCTATCCCTGATTAGATCAACACACTCTTCAAAGACTATTGACCCAAACTCTTCCATACTTTAACAGATTTTTGCCCTTGTTTATCGTTTATTGTTGATCATATAAAGATCCTTTTTGTTTGACAATTTATTTGGGTAAGTTATTGGTATTTGATTTTAAACATATTGTACGTAGCATAGTGAAACCTACAGCAATTGTTCTGCAGTCCACTCTTAAGACTATATGCTATATATGGCAATGCAATATTTCTGTCATCAAGGACATGTTTTTAAGACTATATGCTATGGCATTTCAATATTTCTGTCATGAAGAACATGTTTTTAAGACTATATGCTATGGCATTTCAATATTTCTGTCATCAAGGACATGTTTTATATTTTCAGTATAATGATATCTATGTTAGATGTATCCAGTTGAGTATTGAGTTGTGTGCTATTTTCTTGGTGATAGTAATTAACAAATATTTTTAACAGTAAACAGTTAATATTCTTTCATAAGTATGGTATTATTAAGGTTCAACACTATCTATATATCTACTTGCTAGCAAAATCTATCTAACACTACTTGTGCGATTCTTTATAATCTGTGCTGACATAGTTTTGCAAGGACCATACTTATTACTTCCAACTCATGCTGCTTGTTACCATTATTTGACATCAAGTATGAGTCGACCAATTCATGACTTAGAACATTGACATTTTATGATAAAGTCACAATTCTTTCAAATATCTAATTAACGATATTTTTAAAAAGTGAGAAGTTAAGCAAAATATGTTTAAAACAATTCTTTATTGTTTCATCATTGTTCATTGGAATGATTTTATACAAAGAACATTTTATTAGTCCAGTTAAGGTTGAAATTTGAAATATGTTAGTGTTGAATCTTATATGATTGGATTACATCATGAATGATCCATTATGGTTTAAAGGAAACAAGTCACATTGTATTGTCATTTTTGTTAAAAAAATTACAAACCAATGGTTTTTGTCGAGCCTGCAACTTTCGTTGCAGAAAGCTCGACATAGGGATAGTAATGCCTCCGCTGCCGCCGCCGTTAGCTTACTTCTTAAAGGCTTCATATTTTAGAAGGGGAAGCCCTGGATGCTTCATACTTTGTATATGGATGCCTCATGTTACGAAGTTTCTGTCAGTCACATGTCCGTTGTTCTTGACCTTATTTTGATGGTTCAGTGACTACTTGAAAAAAAAAGTTAAGATTTTTAGTAATATTAAATTCTCACCCTTATTATAAGTAATAGGATAACTATATTTAGTATCTGCGTACCTTACAAGGTCCCCATGCCCATCAGACAGTTTTCACTTGCGCTCGACCTCATTTCATGGATCAGCTAACAAGGTTAAGTTTTGGTGGTCAAGTCCATATCTCAGATACTATAAGCAATAGGTCTGGTATTTGGTGTATTTTTCATCTGACCTTGACCTCATTTTCATGGTTCAGTGGTTGTAGTTAAGTTTTTTGTGTTTTGGTCTGTTTTTCTTATACTGTATGAAATAGGTCAACTAAATTTAGTGTATGGAAATATTTTATGATCTATATATCAGTTGCGCAGGTTTATTTGACCTTCACCTCATTTTCATGGTTCATTGCTCAGTACAACAAAATGTATTAAGTTTTTGTGTTTTGGTCTGTTTTTCCTAAACTATAAGCAATAGGTCAACTACATTTGTTTCATGGAATAATTGTTAGCTGTACATGCCTGCCTGGCATGGTTTATCTGACCTTGGCCTCATTTTCATGGTTCATAGTCAATGTTTAGTTTTCTTGGTTAATGTAAAGTTTATGTGAAAGTTGCAATAAAAAATTTAAATATATAGGACTATCAACATAATATCATTGATTAGTAAAGAAGGCGAGACATTTCAGTGTGTGCACTCTCGTTTGATAAGAGGCTCAAAATGATTTATTCAATTTTATGAAAATGTCTGTAAACATTGAAATCTTTAAAAATTGTATTTTTGGCAATACAAAATTTATTTCTAAACTGTAATGAATATATAAAATTGAATAATAACACTGCATTTTAGTTTTTATTCCTGCACCCCTTACCCCTGCCCCTTCAATTTAAATAAAGAACCATTATTAAGTACATGTAGTATTAATTTCTTTGTTTAATTGCTCTTCTCATATATTTTAAATGAAATGTGCTTTTGAAATTTTAAAAACATGTGGTTATGTTCTTATTTTTTTGAAGAAACTCACTAAATGTGCCAAAAAATCAGTGATTGTTTGCTCATTTTTTTGTAGGCAAATAACTATGACATTTGGAAACATTCAATGATATCTCTAACCAAATACCTCCAAATAGCCAAATGTCATCACATTTCTGTTATAAGTTATTAGAATATAAATTATCATCTGCTGATGGCTTTTTAAATTTTGTTATTACATGTATGATATGTTATCAGTAAAAATACAAAACTTGAGAGCAATGGGACACAAATGTTCATTTTCATGTAAACTCTTATCTCCCCTGAAACTGTCAAAGGTTGAAAAGGCTTTTGTTTCTTTCTGTGTATAATTACTGACAAAAAAATTAAGATACCATATTTAAGATTGTAATCATTAAACATGCATGTGTTTTGTTTGTACGAATAATTATAACTGCTGCATGCATTAATTGTAAACATGGTGAAGCATAGGCTTATTTGACCATTGAAACATTAATTAAAAGTTTATTGGCTATAAAACATTAATATAAGAAAAAATGTTTTTTTTAAGAGATATGGAACAATCTATAATCTCCAATTGACAGTGGCAACTTTAATTTTTATTTATATTCTTAATCAAATTCATTTCCAAAACAATTTCCATTGAGCTTGAAAATAGGTACAAAATCCATATAGAATAAATTCAATCCTGTGAAATGTTGTTAATTATTCTGGTGCATTAAAATCATTTCAAAACATGAACTTATAAAAAGAAACTTTCAAAATTAAAGGTTATTCTGTAAATTGTATGATCAAAGATTGGATAATATATAACTTTAAAGTGCAACCAAGGTGGAAATTGTTTTTCATTACTAGTGTAATATTGAAGTTATTGACCATTTTGACTTCAGGAATTCAATACATCAGCTCACTCCTTAGTTATAACATTTCAATTGCGGTATGGATGATCATGATGATTTTTAAAACTAAATTTTTGAAACTTTGTATCTAAGTGTAAATGTGTATAAGTAAACAATAAAGCTGCATGTGTCATATTGAAGTAAGCTTTACAAATTATAATTGTCAAATGATACTTAATTGTTTTAACAAAAAAAAATTGAATTACAAACCTTAACTAAAGCTCAGAGATCAGGAGATGGTTTTATGCAATGGAATGAGTTCCAGGAACTACAACAGTGTCTTGTCCAGTGGTACCAAATGTTTAAACAGTTTGATCATGATGGGTCAGGGTATATTGAAGCTAATGAATTAGTCAACATCGTCAGAACTCAGTTCAGTAGGTATTAGTATAACTGTCATACATTGATCATGATGGGTCGGGGTATATTGAAGCTAATGAATTAGTCAACATAGTCAGAACTCAGTTCAGTAGGTATTACTATAACTGTCATACATTGATCATGATGGGTCAGGGTATATTGAAGCTAATGAATTAGTCAACATCGTCAGAACTCAGTTCAGTAGGTATTAGTATAACTGTCATACATTGATCATGATGGGTCAGGGTATATTGAAGCTAATAAATTAGTCAACATAGTCAGAACTCAGTTCAGTAGGTATTAGTATAACTGTCATACATTGATCATGATGGGTCGGGGTATATTGAAGCTAATGAATTAGTCAACATTGTCAGAACTCAGTTCAGTAGGTATTAGTATAACTGTCGTACAATGTCCGAGACCACCATTGTCGTCCCTTGATTTTCGTTGTTCACAAATATAGTCCCTGGTGTTGACAGTTGGTTACTTGTTATTAATTTTTATACCCCTTCCAAATTTATTTCTCCATGTTTAATGCCTCAAATTGCAAGTAGGGGGGGAGGGGGGTGATATTACACTGTAAAAAAATTTGGGTCCAGAATTTTAAAGGAAAGTAGTGATTTTGTCCAGCTGAAAAAGGTTTAAAATTAGCACTTCGGAAGCTGTCAAAAGATTTCAAGACGCCCTAAACATAAAATTGTCCATATTTTGAGTTAGAGGCGTTGAAGTTTTCTATAATTTTGATATAATTTGTCCCAAAAGTAGTACAACACACTGTAAAAGTTTCTTTGAGAAAGCGCAGGTGGGATTTTTTTTATTTTCATTTATGTTCTAAAAGAAATGCACTACGAAATAATTGTGGTCTTGGACCTAAGAGGTGAAATCTGTAAATATAGAATCTGTACTTTGGCAACTTCCCTAAATGATTTGACGGTGTCAATTTGTCAAATAGCATGAAATTAAAGGATTTAAACTTTTATTTTATAGAATTTCTGCAAAAATGACCAATTTTGGCATTTTATGGTCAAAATAGGCATTTTATAACTTTTTCAATTGTGATGCATAAATGGCATCCTGACTTTCTATCTGACAGGTTTTCATGTGTCAATATTTGTGTTTCTATGCCTTTATCTACTTCTTTTACTTTTTTATGAACTCTGAATCTACAGAAAAGAAGATTATCTCAGACAAAATGTGCAAAATGTGTTGTATAAATGACCCTTGTCTAACGCCTTGTTTGGATGAAGTCAATAGTGGGGAGCTTGGTACATAAAATTTGATGTCCATAATAAAGACCTCACTAAATTTGTATCAAATGCACTTTACAATGTCTATTGTACCTGTTCAATTTCACATAATATCTTTCTTTTCTTCTGTAGGATAGCAAGTGGTTTAAATGTAAGCCTGTTGAGAATAAATTGCATGCAAGTTTTTCCCTAAAAAGGCAAAAATCTTTGTATCAGACCATACTGTTTGTAAGAAAAGTTAATTGCAAGAGTCTGTTTGTGCTCAGATTTGTTGTATCATGTCACATGAGTATAGAAATGATAAAAAAGACACAAATTTTTATTTCTTATAGCCTCAATATGCATTTTTTAATGTAAATATGTGGCACGGCCTAAATTGACCTTAAATTTTTTCAAGTCTTACTTGGCCTAAGACCCTTTTAAACTAATATGATATGTTATTTGTAACTTTTCTTTCCATTTGAAGTATTTTCAATACATATGTAAGGATTATTTATAACCAAAAAGCTTCACAAATTTAAAATTGCTGGAAAATATTACATCTTCATTGAAAAACCTCAATTTTTAGGCACAGGCTCATATAAATTTGACTTTTGAATAATTATGCCAAGTCTGATAAATCAAATGAGTACTCTATTGCTTTTAGTACATGATAAGTTATATATTAAGGCATTTAAAAAGTAGTTTTTTGTAATATTTTAATTTTTAAAGCCCCAAATGTTGATAGTTGAAATTTTTCAATTTTAACGTCAAAATTTTACACGCAAAGATGAGTATAGAACTTTTAAAACTTAATGTCTATAATATACATCCTATTGTCATGAAACTTTGTAAGCAGTGTTATAATTCATTAAGCTTTGGTCATATCAAGTGTTTTTAAGATTTGTCAGCTCTTTCTACCCTATTAGGTCCGAGACCACCATTGTCGTCCCTTGAATTTCGTTGTTCACAAATATAGTCCCTAGTGTTGACAGTTGGTTACTTGCCATTAATTTTTATACCCTTTCCAAATTAATTTCTCCATGTTTAATGCCTCAAATTAAAGGAAAGTAGTGATTTTGTCCAGCTGAAAAAGGTTTAAAATTAGCACTTCGGAAGCTGTCAAAAGATTTCAAGATGCCCTAAACATAAAATTGTCCATATTTTGAGTTAGAGGCGATGAAGTTTTCTATAATTTTGATATAATTTGTCCCAAAAGTAGTATAACACACTAAAAGTTTCTTTGAGAAAGCGCAGGTGGGATTTTTTTTATTTTCATTTATGTTCTAAAAGAAATGCACTACGAAATAATTGTGGTCTCGGACCACATTGATCATGATGGGTCGGGGTATATTGAAGCTAATGAATTAGTCAACATTGTCAGAACTCAGTTAAGTAGGTATTAGTATAACTGTCATACATTGATCATGATTGATCAGGGTATATTGAAGCTAATGAATTAGTCAACATCGTCAGAACTCAGTTCAGTAGGTATTAGTATAACTGTCATACATTGATCATGATGGGTCGGGGTATATTGAAGCTAATGAATTAGTCAACATCGTCAGAACTCAGTTCAGTAGGTATTACTATAACTGTCATACATTGATCATGATGGATCAGGGTATATTGAAGCTAATGAACTAGTCAACATCGTCAGAACTCAGTTCAGTAGGTATTAGTATAACTGTCATACATGTATTACTTGTTGGTTATTTATTCTTTAAGATCAATTATTTCCTAAATGGAATATTTTCAATTATGAATGACTTCTAATCAACTGTTTTTGTAATTTAGCATATAACAAAACTTTCAAACCTTGTACACACATGTTATTTTTAAAGCTAAGTAGTGCTGAGCATGTGCCCTTACTTGGATAAAAAAATTAGCATAGGTTAATGTATGTATAAAACAGACATTAAAATTGTTAACATTGTACATAAAGCCTCAAATGACTACAGATTCACACTACTCATATGAGTTATTGCCCATTAACATAATTGTTTTCCTATTTTTGTGTTTTGAGCAGAAATTAAAGAAAATAGAGAGAAACTGTGCAAAAAATTAGCAGTAAAATGACCATAAATCTATAGATATTATAAATAAACTGAATGAAACTTGAGCAGCTGAAGTAATCATCAACACAAGATCTAAAATAAGCCAAAATCATTGAAATCATTTCATCAAAGAAGCTGTTGCCCCTTAATCACAATTTTTAAACCAATATATGTTTTTCATTTTTGCCGTTTGTCTTGAAAACTATAAGTATGATAAATAAACCAAAAATCTGCCAAAAAAAAATTTGGGTCCATACAGTTTTCCTCCAACCTATATTTTTGTTGTATTGTTTAAATTTATGCAAAATAATGGAAACATATGAGGTAATTTTAGTCATCAGAAAAGTATTGATTTATATTTTGTTCTGTTTACAGAATACAACTTAACACCACAGAGCATAGAAACATTACTGAAAAGATACTCCAGAGTGATTATGTGGGGAGGGCAAGAAAAATGTCTGATAGCATTCGATGATTTTGTATCAGTATCTGTACGACTTAGGGCTTATACAGGTAAGTAACTTAAAGTTTTATTTCAAAAATATAAAACCAGTTTATAATGACAACTTTAGTAGAAAATTTCACTAAAGATTGATTGTCAAATGAAAATTGTTGATTGAATGTCAAAGTCTGACTTGGTTCCAGGGGTTCACTGGATGGGTTGAACATGTTTTATTACAAAATTTAAATGCTGAAGATTAAGACACCATAAGCAGTCTTAGAAAAACATGACCTTTTCAATGTCAAAATAAAATTAAAGATGTGATGTAGAAACCTTAGTGTTAATAATTGGAAAGAAGAACATTTTCAGTTATGTTATAAATTTAAAAAAATAAAATTGATGAAATAAAAAGACTTATTGACTGACAGGCCATTTCAAAACAAGAACTTGTGACTTTTTTATTTTTTCAGATAGATTTCCAAAATACCATTTGGACAGTTCTTGTCAAAATTTATTTTGGTTTTATTTTTTCCAGATGCCTTTAGAAAGCGAGATCAGCTACAAAATGGTGGAGATTCTGGAACTTGTACATTTGCATATGATGACGTGAGTACTAAGCTATGAATATCTTTATTGACCCAAATGTTAAAGGTGTAATTGTCTTTGTTACAATGATAAAGAATTGCTTGCTCTTAAAAGTACATTTAGGTTTTGAATAAAAATTAGGTTACCACACCTTTAAATTCTAAATTTACAAAATATCCCACTGTTAATGTTCATAAGGGGTTTAGACACCTAAAACTAATTTTCACAAAATATGTACTGTGTAACCTGCCTAATCTGACACTTGAGTATTATAACATCCTGCTTTACCTGACACATTTTCCTGGTCCCAAAATATGCCTATTCTTGTAGAAAAAACCTGAGTATATGTTTTTAAATATATTATTTTGAAAGCAATTCAGCTTATAAACCTCTGGTACAACTACTCACTTTATTCATAAACCATTTTTAAGATTTAAATTTTTTTTTATTGGAAAAATTGTCACGTTTTAATGAAAATCTTTATTATATTTTTACAGTTTATTAGATGCGTCATGTGTTTGTAAGAGGAATATATCAGTGGCCAAAGTAAGTATGAATAAAGTAGGAGCACTATTATAAATGTAAAATTACTTTTTAGCTCACCTGGCCCAAAAGGCCAATTGAGCTTTTCTCATCACTTGGCGTCCGTCGTCGTCGTCCGGCGTCGTCTGTTAACTTTTACAAAATCTTCTCCTCTGAAACTACTGGGCCAAATTTAACCAAACTTGGCCATAATCATCATTGGGGTAACTAGTTAAAAAAATGTGTCCGATGACCCCGACAGCCAACCAAGATGGCCGCCATGGCTAAAAATAGAACAGGGGTAAAATGTAGATTTTGGCTTATAACTTTGAAACCAAAGCAAATCTGACATGGGATAATATTGTTTATTAAGTCAATTTCTATCTGCCCTGAAATTTTCAGTTGAATCGCACAGCCGGTTGATGGGTTGCTGCCCCTGAATTGGTAATTTTAAGGAAATTTTGCCGTTTTTGATTATTATCTTGAATATTATTATATATAGAGATAAACTGTGAGCAGCAATAATGTTCAGTAAAGTAAGATCTACAAATAAGTCAACATGACCAAAATGGTCAGTTGACCCCTTAAGGATTTATTGCCCTTTATAGTCAATTTTAACAATTTTCATAAATTTTGTAAATTTTGTTAAATTTTTACAAAAGTTTTTCTCTTTAACTACTGGGTAAAGTGCATTATAGATAGATATATTGTTAACAGCAAGAGTGTTCAGTAAAGTAATATCTACAAACACATCACCATCATCAAAACACAATTTTGTCTTGAATCCATCTGTGTCCTTTGTTTAATATGAAAATAGACCAAGGTGAGCGACACAGGCTCTTTAGAGCCTCTAGTTAATTTATTTTATGAAAGGGCCAAATTGGAGTACTTATCTGTTTAACCCCGCCACATTTTTGCACCTGTCCCAAGTCAGGAGCCTCTGGTCTTTGATAGTCTTGTATGATTTTAAATTAAGTTTCTGTTATATATTTTGGAGTTTAGTATGACGTCCATTATCACTGAACTATTATACATTTTTGTTTAGAGGCCAGCTGAAGCACATCTCCTGGTGTGGAATTTTCTCGCTGCATTGAAGACCCATTAGTGGCTTTCGGCTGTTATCTGCCCTTTGGTCGGGTTGTTGTCTTTTTGACACATTCTTGAAAACAAACAAATTAATTTTGGTTAATAGTAATGTCCATTGATATTTTGTATCAAAATGCTTTCAACAGCAACATTTAGCCCTGATTAGCAATCTGATATATTAAAATATGGAAAATTATTCAAAAAGTTACATAATATAGACTACATATTGTTTTTCATAATTAGAAGATTTAGACACAGCAAGTTTAGAAACAACTGAAGGGATGATTGGGGGTACCTCTTTCTTATTGTTTAAAGGAAAATCTCAGTTGGGTAAATTTATTTTTTTCCAAACTATTGGATTGTAAAATTGATATTTAGGTTTGAGTGTACTATAAAAATCCTTTTGGTTTATGTGTTTTTTTTGCTCCATAGAAAGCTTAAATTCTCAGTTTCCTATTTTACTCCACTAAAAAAAAAGTGTATGACCTGTCAGTCACTCTGTCTAATAATGTCTTACTTTTTTAGTTTTCGAATTAATGGCTTAGATTTTTCTGGCAGTATTTTTGATTGATAAAAAATACAAAGTATCAATCTGATAGTTTTTAGTACATATAGTTGTATGAACATTATTTAATTTTCTTCTTATTCTTGATGTGCTTAAACCAGTTCTGCCCAGGAGACAAATTTTTTGAAAAATACACTCGGATACAATTTTTGCATGCATATGATTCCCCTTCAATATATTCAAAATATGTTGCTTTAATTTTTTCAGTACTTCATTAGAGAAATACAATTTATTTTTTAACCCCATTGTATGTTTGTAAGCTGAAATATCTTTCTTATACATGTAAAATTTATTGATATTCTATCAGATGCTGAATGAATTAAACTAAATATGTTTTTTACTTTCAGATAGACACAACTGATTCCAACAAAGATTCAACCTGTTTTGAACTCAACCATATGAACTATTCATTTGTTTACATTATACAGAGTAATACAAGCATTCGTGACTATTATATTACCTCTGTGCTCTAAGCAAACACAACTCACATATTTGTATTGTCTTTATTAATTCTTGTTTTTAATCTACATTTTACTGTTCCACCCTATGTTTTTTTTATAAAAATTTTGATCATGTTAATGTGTTATGGTATGACATTGTTTTATCTAGATAAAGATCATTTTTACTTGTGAAGGTGAATTAATGTTTTATAGTGACTTAGCCGTACATACTGTAAACAGTCAATAATGACCATCTGTATGTTTTGTTCTGTTTTATCTCATCTGGCGCATGGGTAATGTGACATGGTTTCTGACTGAGGACAAGCAAATAAACAAGTTTGTGGGTTAATATAGGTTTTTTGGCACCCTTCCCCCTTTTTTAAGTATAGATCAATGGATTCACAGAACAAATCATAAAAACTAGTACAGGAAAAGTATCAAAAATACAAGTATTTTTAAAATAACAAAATTACAATAAACATAAAGAAGACTGTACAAGAATGCTCACAGTTACCAATATTGAAAGTAGGTTAAGATTCTGCTGAAATGAAATCCAGCAGACTAAACTTTTACTCGTCACTGTACTTCAGAGTGGATTTCAGTGTCATACACTTGCATCGAACATTTTGTCAGCTTGCTTTATCAAATATTCTATTAAGAATATTGAAACAACAAAATAAGTTTTTAATCATATACAAAATTTTAGTAATTTGGTATGTGAAATGAAATCCAGTTATTCAGTATGTTAAATATTACAATCCAAAAAATAATTGGTAGTTATAAAAAAAAAAACAATCCAAGTTTGTTGCCTATGTGAATTGATACAGACCGACATTGTGGAAAATAGTGTGAAAAATTTTCAGGGCAATAGTGCTTAAATTTGTCTAAGAAATAAGATTAATTTTAAGGCAACATGGTAACCATTATAGATATGTAATATGCTATAATTTGTAAAAATATAGTCATTTTTTTGTTAATAACACTTCAAAGCCTCAATAAATGATTACAGATGTAGTTCCATTTTGGTCAGGATTGGTCTATACTTTGGGTCCTTTTTGGTTTGTTTGACTCTTCTCCAGATTTTATAATTGGGTTTTAGATTTAAATATGTCGGCCTCCAGCATTACTGAAAAGACATTCAGTATCGAAAGGCCAATCTGGTGCAGTGAAATTGCTGTGTGTTATTACAAGAGTCATTTGCAACCTAATTGCAAATATAGGTAAACATAGACGATGTTTAAATCTTATTATTAATGGACATGGAAGACAAATTAAGGCAAGAAACAAAACCTGATAAAATCTGATGTTCTTCATTACATAAAACATAAATATATACGTGTCATTTCGGATCATGGTGGAAGACATCATTACAGAAAAAAACAGAAAAAAAACCAGAAAATTCACAAAACTACAAAAAAGGTTAACAAAAGAGGGACGAAAAATACCAGAGGGACACTCAAACTCATAAATGGAAAATAAACTGACAACGCCATAGCCGAAAAAAAGACATAAAGACAAACAAAAGCACACAAAACACAACATAGAAACCTAAAGACTACGCAACACGAACCCCATCAAAATTGGGGTGATCTCAGGTGCTCCAGAAGTGTACAAAATGCCCTCAAATCTAGTGAGAGATTGGTTTCAATCTTTGTGTAAAATATAGTTATTTCCCTATCAGATTGTTGTGGATAATCTAACAACTGTCAAACGCGAATGTTAAATTCTAAAAAAATATATGAATAAGATTGATTGCTTTCATTATTTGTTTGAATAATACAAATCTACTGCTAATCTAGAAACCGAGTAAATCAATATTTTTTTTTCAAATCCAAGGTAATAAACGATTAAATTTGAACTGTGAGTCGTAAAATCTGATAATAATAAAAATAGTAATTTCATCCGTCCGGGAAAAAAAAACTTGATCCAAATAGAGTCGGTCTTGATATCTAGAATGGACAAGCGCCTGAAGGCTTTTACAGTATTACATTGCAAATAAACGCATAAGAACCAATTTACTGAAGCTTTTTAAAAATGATCAATTTCGACAAAAAATGAAAATAAAGTTTTCCTTCTGATTTTTTAATACATTTCTCTAACTAAAATGATTAAGACATCAAAAGCAAAGCCGACTTAGATATTAAATCAATGGGTCTACTCTACACTGTTCTTAATCATAATGTTCATATAATCTAAATGGAAATGTTTATTAAATTCTTAAACAGAAATTCATGAATCCACAATATAAAGTAAATAAAAAAAATTTTTACTCGAATTTTTGTCGAGCCTTCGACTTTAGTCGAAAACGCGAGACATAGCGATCCTACATGCCGTCGTCGTCGTATCGAGAGGAATATTTTTATTGAATTTTTTCCTCATATTTGTTGAGCCTGCGATTAACAGCAAAAGTAGACACGACACTGGGTTCCGCGGAACCCTTACAAATTTTGTATATAGCTTATCCAATATTCCGATGTTCAACTAGGTTTCAAATGCAAACATGATAACGTTTATTTTGACCAAAAATGTAGATCAATAATACCGAACTCAAAGGTACATTAAAAATGTGTAAGGGTTACGCGGATTCCAGTGTCTCGCCTACTTTGCGAAGTTGATAAAATGTTTTAGGCACTTTAAATGCAGATTGTATATAATGTTAAGTGGCAGAACACTACGAACATAATTAAGTAACATACGGAAAGACAGGAAATATATTTTTACAAAATTTCCTTGTAGATACTAGCTAGCTTTGGTTATAAACAAGCTTTTGTCCAAGTTTAGTAGAAATCCAGGATAGTTTGAGAAAGTTATTAAAATCTTAAAAACTCTAACCACAGAGTGAATGTTATGTTAACTGGCGGAAAAACGAAGGTCATTTATAAATAAGATAGGGAAAAAAGGATTTTTTGTTTACAAAATTCACCTCTGGATTCCATCTTCTGATCATTAACAAGCTTTTGTCCCAGTTTGGTAGAAATTCAGGATAGTTTAAGAAAGTTATTAAAATTTCAAAAACTTTAACCACAGAGCGAATATTTGTGAACGATGACGACGACGTAACGTAGGATCGCTATGCCCCGCTTTTTCGACAAAAGTCGAAGGCTCGACAAAAAAGTAGGACATCTATAAAAACTGACAAAACAAACGTTATCATCCAACAGAATGAGTAAAAAACAACTGCAATATTCCTAACTTGTGAAGGCGTTTTTCGAACAATATGATAAGTAAAAGCTCGGTTTATAGCTAGCTTAACCTCTAACTTGAATGTCAGTTGTTTATAGTTCTGTTATGTTGACAAAATAACACTTCTTACGCGGACGTAGAAATCAGGTCATATTTGCCTGTAAAAAATACCATACTGATAATTTAATTTGTAGAAAATGATTGAACGATAATTGAGACATTCCATGTAAATGTTAGGGTTTTAGAAATATCAATATTGTAACTGAAATTTAAAGGTCGAGAGACGTGACAACTGTCAAAAGCAGATTTAAAGATCCTTTATATCATCTATAAATAAGTACAAACTGTACAAGTCATGCACATACACGAAAAAGGAAGTAATATATTGATAAAATGGCTCATCGCCGAAGACAACATCGCGAAAATACAAAGGCTTATCATCGAAGACAAGATTATGAAAGATCAGAAATTCGACTGCAGCCATCCGAAATGTATTTTAGTCAGGAATATATAAAGCACACATTTCAAGGAGGAGGACTTATAGGAGAGCTCTTAGACAATTTGGTGAATGGAAATACAAAAATAGAATACATAAGGAAAATGAGAGTAATACGTAGAGGAAACAGGTACTTTTCTTTGGATAATAGAAGATTATGGGTGTATAGACATTACCAGAAACTGTACCAAAACAAACATCCATACTTCTTTTTGCGAGTGCCAGTAGAATTGTGGGATTAGGTAGATGTGCAGAATGAAACGAAATTTAGTTCAACGAATGGTGGAGTCACTGTTAAAGTTTACAACAACAGAAATCCTGGCGGAGTTTGTTTTTCTCTCGTTGATAACATACATCCAAATTCATATACCAATCCAGGAGTAGCAATTCTATGGATGCTTATGCGATTTTGTGGTAGTTTTATAGGTTTCTTTGTAGACTCAATTTGGGCTCTAGTGAACAGGATCATTGCTTAATTATAATTTAACCTAAACAGTTTCAATAAAGATTAAAAAACCAGTGTATGCATGTTTAACTTTCTTGTGTCATTTTTATGCACAACAACATATAAACAATACCAGACTAGTAATGAAATGACCCATATTCAGTTTTAATTCTGTCAATTAAACCCATTCTCGTCGGATTTTGTCTAATGCTAAGTCTGTTTCTGTGTGTGTTACATTTTAATGTTGTGTAGTTGGTCTCCTCTTATATTTAATGCATTTCCCTCAGTTTTAGTTTGTTACCCCGATTTTGTTTTTTGTCCATCGATTTACGAGTTTTGAAGAGCGGTATACCACTGTTGCCTTTATGTAAACCACTTGCATCGTTTCAATCCTTAAAAGGTTATCATAAAATAATTCTTTTAGGTAAACAAGTCACGTCATCTGAGGAAACCTCGTTATACTCTACATAACTCATATTGATTTTCTCATGGACTATGTTGTAGCAAGAAAGAGAAAAAAATATATAAAGGTAATGATAGTAAAAAAGATAAAATGCTCAACTTAATGTCAAAGAACGACACGCAACGTCATGCAAAAAATAAACAAATAAAGAACAGAAAAAAACCCATGTAAACAACACATATGAATGAGTCGTAATGTCAAAAGGTTTTTAAACGTGAATACGGAATGATTTATCTAATTTCCATTTGATACTGGTTTTTTTTACGTGAATGAATTGTTTGTTTTAATGAAGTTAGTGTAGTTTTTTTAATACATCTTAACTATGTGACAAATATGCTGTCATATCCCTGACTTGGAACATATATTTTCTGTTGTAATATATAGGGGATTAGACCTTGTTTTATAACTAGCTAAACATCTGACTTGTATGACATTTTTTATGACACTCGCATACAATTCTATTATATTGACACAAATATGTGAACATAACTGCCAGATATTATAGTTAAAAGTGTCAGAATTAGGGTTACTTCAGTAAGTATTGTGTAACTCTTTGAACCATCTTTTAGATTGATATTATACATCGTGATGAATAATCTTTCAAGCAAACAAAATATCCGGTGTTCCTTAAGGAATGCATGACATTTCGCTGTTTAACAATATAGTGCATTCTAAGAAATATTTTTTTCGTTAGCCTACTAGGTTTGATTCCCAAAGTAAATTTTCACTTTGCCTTCGGATTATATAAATACAACGTTCATCAAAACTTTGTAAGTGGTAAACAACATCACCAACCATGGTATTTGATGTTGGCATGAAAAGTAACAAGACCATAGCCTGGAATTTAAGTAAAAAACCAACCAACAACGCCATGGCAAAAACTGAAAGAGACCAAAAACACAAACAACATAGAAAACCAAAGAATGAGCACCACAAATCCCACCGAAAAAGGTGAGGGGTGATCTCTAGTACCAATGGTAGCTAGCGGTCGTGTTGCTAGTGTGAATAAAAACCCGATGACCAGTCGAGGAAAACAGGACGGGCTTGTGGTTGCGACATTTGGAACATACCAGTAGTCATCTGTGAAACAGATATTTCATAACCATTATCCAAGCCGTGTTGACATCTGTTAAATTTCCGAAGGAACGATTTTAACTTCACCACTTAGAACTCTTTGTTCAAAAGTTTCCTTATGAGCACCAACCCTCTGTTAAGAAAATCGTATAAGGTAAGCAAGTTCTGGAATATAGCATCAACTAGCAGGCGCTACTTGAAGTTTGCTTCATGGAAGTGGAAATCTAAAGTTCAAGAATAATACTAGCTTCCCTTTTTTCTTGATAAAAAAAACCCAACTGTATGAAATTTCATATGATTTAAGAAACAAACTATTCAAAAGAGGAGATGAAACATGAAAAAACACATCTAGCTAAACTCCGGGATGAAAAACACAAAGCATAATCAGTCAAAGCAAAATACATAAAGATAATAATGGATTAAGAATTGAACTTTTATAACTTTTGAAACCAGAAAGTATAACATACAATTATGCGTTATGCTAATTATCTGTTACAGACCCACTGCATACAAATCTTGACGGATATTATACGGTTAACCTTTGTTCTTCTACAAGTTTTTCAAGTGATTATAAAAGTTAAAACGTGTTTCTCATTTCCTCAGTTATAGAATTCCAAACAACTGGAGCATCGTTTATGAAAGACTATTTCATAATCTGTGGATTCGGCAATATATAAGAATTATTTTCTTTTACAATATGTCAAACTATGACAAATGATTTAATATTGAAACATTTCCTTTAACTTTTAACGATAAAATATCATATGATAAAACAAAATAGTTCCTGTTTTTTCCATATTTTCCTAGTCATATTTAACTGAAACTGTAGTACTTCGATCTGCTTTGAAAGGTCTTTTCAACATGACTGATATTCAACCAAATTAATTTTTTTAACTAGGACATAACCTATCTTCCAACTCATTCAGATAATTGTATACCATATTTCGCATATTTCCTGCTGCTATCGTGAGGTGGACATCAATGTTGATCTCAAAATTCTTATGTCGATTTCAAACATTACATCTCTTATGAAAATCATTCCAACCACCTTGAATAAGAAAATTAGATATTGGTATCTCAATTCTGAATTTGTCACGAACATGTTCCTAACAGACCCATGGAATTTACGGCTTATCAAGAGTATCTGGCTTGTATAAAGATGGAACGAAGGATCACTAATTGTATAAACGGGATATGAATTATAATTGTACAGTTTCATTTTAATGTTTTTGCGATAGTAAGTTTTTTTAATCAATAGGGGATTTAATCAGCGGTTATTTAGCATTTTGGCTAGCCACAAAACCAGGTTCAACCAACCATTTTTTTTCTTAAAATGTCGTGTACCAAGAAAATGGCAGTTGTTATATTATAGTTCGTTTATGTGTGTGTTACATTGTCGTTTGGTCTTTCGTTGCACTTTAGTGTTTCTGTTGTTTCTTTGTTTTCCTCTTATAGTTGGTGTATTGCCCTTGTTTTAAGTGTGTTACCCAGATTTGTTTTCTGTCAATCGATTTATGACTTTTGATCAGCGGTATACTACTGTTGCCTTTCTTTACAATGTAACAGAAAATACATTGAAATTTAAAGTGAAAACAGTATGAATTTACCCTGTAACAAAGCGTTTTATAGCGTTCTAATGTTGAGGAACTTGCATTTTGTTATTGATTAGTTCATTAAAACGTTACTGCGTATTTTTACATCTCACAAAGACACGCAGATCTTTAGCAAAAGTAGCTGACACATCATTTAACTCAACTTAAACCTTGTTTGAAGACTAAACCATTGACCAGAAATAGAAACATTTGTTCCGACATAATTGACCAATTATTAATTAAAAAGTCAAAACTCCTCAAGTTTTCTCTTTTATTCAATTTTATTCGATTGCCTTTAAGATAGTATTAGATGATACATAATTTTTCTATCATTTGATGCAAACATGCACGACTCCATAGATAGTGAGTGCATTGTAGGATAAGAAGGTATTGAAACTTTTCATGATGTTATTAGTGATAGTGTAGATATGCTATTAATAGTAAAACTTTTCAAGAATAAACAAAATGTCTTCTCAATAGCCGTAACCCCCAATACCAAACCAACATGCACATCATCAATAGTCGTAACCCCAAAAGCAAAGTAATAGGCACATCCCCAATGAACGTAACTCCAAGACCAAAACAATGTCCATTTTTTAGATTATTATCAGTGTTTACGTCTCATACAAGTGTATGATTCTTATCGCTGGTTTATTATTTCTATAATTCATGACGCATTGCTTAACAATATGTCAATATCGATCTATTTCAAAAAGAAAATTAAAAGCTCAGGGTAAATGTTGTTATATCATCTATCCTATATAATAGTTTATCATAGATCAGTTTTTAAATTTAAGTGACCTCCCTTTGGACACTTTTT
Organism: Mytilus edulis; assembly: GCF_963676685.1. Classification (NCBI taxonomy): domain Eukaryota; kingdom Metazoa; phylum Mollusca; class Bivalvia; order Mytilida; family Mytilidae; genus Mytilus; species Mytilus edulis. Next base: position 71,793,276 of record NC_092345.1, on the reverse strand, counting down.
TTTATATAAATATATAACAACTGATGGATTAAGGCAAAAGTAGTATCCTGCTGTTCAATAGTCATACATCGATTGAACTGAAACGAATCCGGGTGACAAACCAAAACTACGGGAAACACGTCAACTATAAGAGAAAATAAAACTGGAACAACATAAAGACTGAACTGCTTAAAAACAATCACCAACATACATAGAAAACGGACAGTTTGATAACAACTGCCATATTCCTGACTCCATATTTCAATGTTCTGATTGACTGGATTGTATTTTTTAATTGCTATAATACGTGACTTCTTTTCCACATACAGGGTAGTCAGTAACACATGTTATACCTTATATATATACCAGGCTATATACTTGAATTGGTTTTTTTTTCATCATATATATTCAGTTCTACACTGAGATAGTACAACATTACATAACAAAATATTGTGCACCATACAGAAATGAGTTTAACTTGGTTATGTAACATGTACCTCTGATGGGTAACAAAACCTGCGCAACTGTTTTCTCATCCCTATTCTATCACTACATTTTAACGTGCAAATGTCTTTCTACGATTGAACACACAAGATTATAAATGCTCGTCACGTAAATCTTAAGGACTCCTTCTCAGGTCACATTACAAATACAATAAACTTGAGAATGGAAATGGAGAATTTGTCACAGAGACAAAAACCCGACCAAAGAAAAGACAACAGCCGAAGACCACCAATGGGTTTTCAATGCAGCGAGAAACTCCCGCACTAGGAGGCGTCCTGCAGCTGGCCTATAAACAAATATGTAAACTAGTTCAGTGATAATGGACGTCATACTAAACTCCTGACTTGGAACAGGCGCAAAAATGTGGCGGGGTTAAATATATTGTTGTATTTGTTATGTATACTTTTTGTTTAAAAAATATGTTAGAAACATCTTTTTGTTCTGAAATTACTATGAAAATTGATATATAGTAAAATATATCTTTTTCTTAACTGATACCTTGTGTCATAAACTATATCCTTTGACAACCATTTTAAAAATAGCTGCCATTAAACAAAAAAAAGTAATGGCTCACATTTTATGAAACTTGATATTCACTTAGGACACATCCTTAACTTGACATGGTGGAAGATCAAATAAATAATAATAAAGAGATGTGGTATGATTGCCTATGAGAAAACAAAACGAAAGGGCTTATGTATTATACTTCATATACATGTTCAGATGCATAGTAAATTGTTGCTGACATGTTGAAGATTAATTTCATTGGATATCAAACCATACTTATTATCTGTTAACAAAACTCTGTTCGTTATCGGTTAATAAGTTAAATAAAATTTTGGAGGATTGCAACACTATTTCATATAGCAGTCCTAAGTATGAAATTGTTCAAATTATTATTGCATATTGTTATGCTAAATTATTTCCCAAAATTGATCGCCCTGAAGATCATAAAAAACATTTTATTAAAATTAAGTATGTCAATAAAGGCTTTGATTTTGTAAATATTGCCGGTATATTTAACGACCATTCTGTTAAAGAACAAATTCCTGGATAATTTGACAATACTGAGCTACCTCTTATTTGTTATATTTACAAGAAATCTACCCGGAAATTTCTGTTTAATTATAGTCAATTGTGTAAAGATGTAAATATCAGTGAAAATATACCTACTTCATGTAATTGCAGTAATTCCGAATATATTTATAGACCCATTTCCCATGTTATAACAGGAGATCTTAACATCGTTCAAGACCGAGAGTTAAAATCATTCCTCAGTAAAGGACATAAATATCGTCCCCCGTCAATTATTAATTGGAATGAGTGTCGTAATATCATCCACGACTCACTCCATACTTACTGTATGAAATGGATAAAACGGGAAAAAGCTGACAAAAAATCTTTGGACTCTTTTTTAAATTCAGTAATGAAGATAGTTGATATACGTATTCAACATTTTAAAGAACATTTTACTATAAACAATAACCACAATAAACCTATTTCTCGTATCAAACATAAACTAAAAGAACTAGCCAAGGAATTTGTTTTTGTCCCGGCAGATAAAGCTGCTAATAATATTATTATTGTTTGACGTAAATTTTATATTGAGGTTCTGAAAAAGGAAATCACCAATTCACCAACATTCCAACTAACTCCATTTTCAGAAAACGAAATCTGTAACAAACATAAACTTTTAGCCACCGCTTTAGAAGCAGAGCCAAATACAATGAAAGTCCCAACTATGTATTGGCTTCCGAAGCTACACAAAACCCCTTACAAATATAGATTTATTTCGTCTTCAAGCCATTGTTCAACTACTAAATTGTCTATTCTTCTTACCAGCACACTTGGTACAATTAAAAACCTGATAATAAATTGTTCAAATAAGGCCTTCGAAAATAGTGGAATAAATTACTTTTGGAGTGTCAAGAACTCGTTGGAAGTACTTGATAAATTGCATGCTTATATTGGTGATTTTGAATCTGTTCAAAGTTTTGATTTTTCTACCCTGTATACCACATTGCCTCACATTCTCATTAAGAAAAAATTCACACACCTAATTAAATAGGCATTCAAAAAATCAGAATGTGAATATATATGTTCAAACTCTTTTAGGTCATTTTTTAGTAGCAATAAACAAAAAAACTATGTTAATTGGACATGCTTTGATACTATATATGCCCTTGAATTTTTACTAGATAACATTTTTGTTCGCTTTGGAGATTCCGTATATCGTCAGATTATCGGAATTCCAATGGGGACTAACTGTGCACCACTTATTGCGGACCTGTTTTTGTATTGTTATGAGTTACAATTTATGACAAAAATAAGCAAAAACCCATCGAAACAACATCTGATAAACAAATTTAATAATACTTTTAGATATTTGGATGATATTTTGGCTCTCAATAATGACGACTTCAGTATGTATATAAATGAAACTTATCCTGTTGAACTTACTTTAAATAAAGCTAATACTAACAATGACCACTGCCCTTTTCTCGATCTTGATATCTATATCACTAATGGAAAGCTGAATACTAAAATTTATGATAAAAGGGATGATTTTTCATTTCCTATCGTTAATTATCCGTTTTTAGATGGTGACGTTCCCTTGTCACCATCTTATGGTGTTTATATATCTCAACTTGTATGATTCGCTCGTGTATGTAACAATGTTTTCGATTTTAACGAGAGAAATTTATGTATTACTGAAAAATTATTACACCAGGGTTTTCGATATCACAAACTAGTCACAACATTTACTAAATTTTATCATCGGTATAAAGACATCATTCGTAAATATAGCTCAACATGCAGACTCTTAATACGTTCAGGTATTTCACATCCAATTTTTTATGGTAATATTCTTTATAAAGCACAAAGGTGTCAGTATTCACCTCAGAAACTTACAAAACCTTTGAATAGACTTATTAAGAAGGGATATAATTACGATACTGTTGTCAAGTCATTAAAGATTGCATATTTTGGCGTTAATATTGAGTCACTGATAAGGTCTTTGCATCGGAACTAAACACATTTATTCTAAAAACAGTTATTGGCATGATACGGGTTATGTTCTTCTCATATATGTTATGATGGTATGATACTAAACCCCTAACGGGAAGGATTGTGCCTGATGTTCATATGATGAAATCATAATCTTTCAGTCAGTTTAATTGAAGTCTGGAGCTGGCATGTCAGTTAACTGCTAGTAGTCTGTTGTTATTTATGTATTATTGTCATTTTGTTTATTTTCTTTGGTTACATCTTCTGACATCAGACTCGGATTTCTCTTGAACTGAATTTTAATGTGCGTATTGTTATGCGTTTACTTTACTACATTGGTTAGAGGTATAGGGGAGGGTTGAGATCTCACAAACATGTTTAACCCCGCCGCATTTTTGCGCCTGTCCCAAGTCAGGAGCCTCTGGACTTTGTTAGTCTTGTATTATTTTAATTTTAGTTTCTTGTGTACAATTTGGAAATTAGTATGGCGTTCATTATCACTGGACTAGTATATATTTGTTTAGGGGCCAGCTGAAGGACGCCTCCGGGTGCGGGAAATTCTTGCTACATTGAAGACCTGTTGGTGACCCTCTGCTGTTGTTTTTTATTTGGTCGGGTTGTTGTCTCTTTGACACATTCCCCATTTCCATTCTCAATTTTATTGTATATGTAATTCTAAAAATGTCTTAGATATAGATTATGTTGTCCTAAATTCTCTCGGACAAACAACTTAATGAATAAATTATTAACAGAGAGAACCTGAATATGAAATCAAATGCTCTAGAATTAAGAAAAAATGCAAACATAAATAAATTCTGATTCAGGAGGATACAATAACAGGTCGTATAATAAAAAAAACCCAAACAGTTCCATCGACAATTACAATAATTTGTAACAAATCTAAATCAGTTGAAATACAAGCATACTGATTCCATGTTCTAAATAGATATATGAAGATGTGGTATGAGTGCCAATGACAAACTTCTCCATCCAAGTCACAATTTGTAAAAGTTAACCATTATATGTCAAAGTACTGTCGAATAAGCTTATTCTAAACAGGTTTAATTGTTAATCAACGCAATTGATAATCTTCTTTCTACATAAGGGGTATATTGATCAAGTGAAAATACAGAAACATAATCTGCTTTTAAAAACATGAAGGACGCCTCCGGGTACGGGAATTTCTCGCTACATTGAAGACCTGTTGGTGACCTTCTGTTGTTGTTTTTTCTATGGTCGGGTTGTTGTCTCTTTGACACATTCCCCATTTCCATTCTCAATTTAACGTAAAACAAAATGACATAGCATAAATAATTTGTACCAAAATGAAACCAATTTATATATATTATATATATACATTATGGGTTTAACTTAATTAACTGTATAAAAAAGAAACATATTTACTGCTACAGTTATTAATTTTAAATCTGCGATTATCTTAATCCTCTATTATTTTTAATATTAGTTAAATACCTTCATTATTACTTCGCTTATAAAAGTCAGATCAATAAGTTATTTTTTTTAAATTTTGGGATACACGACTCGTGTCAGCATGGTCTACAAAAAGAATCAATTTGTTTTCTTAATAGCACTGATGGTATTTACTACTGCAGTTTGTTTTCCGAGTAAGTTATTGTATAATAGATATAAAAAAATGTGGTATGAGTGCCAATGAGACAATTTTTCATCCTTGTCGTAATTTGTAAAAGTTTATCATTATGGGTCAAAGTACTCAAAGTCTTCAACACGGAGCCTTGGTTCACATCGAACAGAATGTTATGAAGAGCTTCATTAATGATCATAAAACAGTTCTCGTTATGTTTAATGAAATAAGGGACCAGCACATATTGATATTAGCCATAGCATACATTTTTTAAATTCTTTTTATGTTAATTTGTTTTAATTACAAACGAATTATAATCAATCTTATATTAGGCAAAGTCAAAGGAAACATATGACCTAGTTTAATGCATTTTTCCTGAAATTCTTTATTCTTATCTTTTCGGCATTAATTTCACAACAACTTTATCTACCGCCCTGATCATAAACCGGATTTTTTCTTCTTCAGAATATAGAAAAGTTAGAGATAACACTGTTGTTAAAACAAGCAATGAATTCAGTGGCGAAAAAGTCATTTATTTGGAAAAGAGATCACTAAACCTAAAAGGAAATAAGTGTAAAAGGAACGAGATTTATAATGCAGTAACGAAACAATGTGAACCTATAGGTTTGTAGTATTATATTTGCAATTAGTTAACCGTTAGTCAATTACTAAAGCATATATATGTTTACATAGCAACGGAACTGTGTTCGACCATTTTTGGTTATAGAAATGGGTCAAATTTGACCGATTAAAAAAATGAGAAACATTATGGTATTTTTATTCAAGATTATTGACTTTTATTTGCTGCCCCACATAGTCTTCTTTACCACTCTAAATATTTTTTTCTCACTTTTTTACAAAGTTATATCCCACATTTTATGTTGCGGACTATTTATCTTTACACTGCAATGTACAAAGTTTTTTTTATTGTCTGTTCATACCAAGACAAGTAATTCATTTCAAAATCCTCCTGCCCTCCTCCATTGAAAATAAAATGGTCGTCCCCTTATGGTCTACGTACCCATTGTAGAAGTTATTGTGGCTATCATCAAATATTCCTGTATCTGTTGTGTTTTCTGTATCGATGAAAAAAAATCATTATTGTTATTACTGAAAATGTTATGGTTGCTCTGTTTGTCCGTTCACATAATGCACAATGGCAGATAAATTACACAATCAATCGTCTTTAAAAGTTACAAAACTGTTTGACTTTGTAATAGTAAATTCATAGTGAAGCGCCTTATTTGATATAACAAATTGTCAATTTTAAACATTAGAGATAAATATAAAATTGAAAGAATGTGATAATGCTGGCATGCAACTATGTTTTTTTCTAATCTTCATTCTCTGTTTTGATAGATCCAGATATAGGAACAGACGGCTGCTGTAATGGTGGAGTCGGTAAAAAGTAAACCGTCCCGATATCTCATTGCATCAGTTTGAAAAATAGTTTAAGGAATTATACAAGATCGAGATTAGCGATAAACGCTCGTTATACCCAGTCAGAAATATGACAGTTGTTATCCATTCGTTTGATGTGTTTGATGTGTTTGAGCTTTTGATTTTGCCATTTGATTAGGGACTTTCCATTATCAATTTTCCTTAGAGTTCAGTATTTTTGCGATTTTACTTTTTACATACAAAAGCAGTACATGATATTGCCCTGTCAAGTCCTGACTGTGTCATATTTAAATATTTATGTTTCAAATCATTATCTGTTCTTATTCTAGTAAATGTGTTAATAAGTCTTTTTATTCTAACTTTCTAGAGTATTAATTGATGTAATAGTGTGATCTATTTTCCAGTAACCTTGTATTTTTTAAGTTAAATAAAGCATTTTTTTAAAATTGTACTTTAAAAGATGTCGTATTGTGTATACTAGTAGTGCTACCCCACTACTTATACTATTGTATCATTTTTTAACAATAATGTTCACATTATATGACCATGAACCTCACTAAAAAGGGGTGTGCACCTTGCACAGAAATTGCTTAGATAGGAATATGAGGAAAAACGACTGCTTACTTATGGCAGTCATTATCACAGAAGGGTTGACCGTTACCATGAGTCTTTGCCTCAACTTACAATCGACATGTTTAGCAGGAACTTCCATTTTTTGAATAAACTGTTAACAAAATTTAGAATTATGGAACTACTTGGGCTTTTCTATCTCAGGAATAGATTACCTTATATAATAAGTTGTATTTGGCGAAACTTTTAGGAATTTGTGGTCCTCAATGCTCTTAAACTTCGTAATTTATTTGGCCTTTAAATTTGTTTTTATTTGAGCGTCACTGATGAGTCTTTTGTAGACGAAACGCGCGTCTGGCGTAAATGTTAGATAGCAGAATAGTCGTCTGATGTGTTAATGAACCGACTTGCTCTATTTTGACCTATTGTATGAGGGTGGATTCGCCTGTCAGTAGTGACACGCTTATCAAGAGACGCTTACAACATCGACGTATCAGATTTCTTAAGACGACGTTTACAATCTTGTTTCGTTCGCTCATTTGAATTGATTTACCAGATTTGAACATCGGTCAAATAATGTTGTCTTTGGTGTATATTACATTTATTATGCACAAAAATACACCAAGATGTCGTTAAATGGAAATTTGATACCCTTTATTTATCAATCTTAATCGATTTATTAATTTTAAACAGCGGTATACTACTGTTGCCTTTATTTATACCCTTTATTTAATGCGTTTCAATAACATATGGTAACATCGCTGAAAGACCCCCTCCTAATTTACTGAAAACTTTCTTTCTGCATTGATAATAAAATCTCGGTGTAGATTAATTACACCTGATATTCCTTTTCTTGTTCCCATTGATATTTTTTTCATTTGTTATGGATTCGAACTGACAGATAACGATTTTTATGAAATAATATGTTATGGCATAGCATATCATAATAGCTTCGATTTACAATGCATTTGTTTGTTCAATTAAATATATAGATACACGTATAATGCATTGATAAGCTAAGTGGCATTATACAAACTGAGAAAAGCAGTACACGATATTGCCCTGTCAAGTCCTGACTGTCTCATATCTAAATATTTATGTTCCAAATCATTATCTGTTCTTTTTCTAGTAAATGTGTTAATAAGTCTTTTTATTCTAACTTTCTAGAGTATTAATTGATGTAATAGTGTGATCTATTTTCCAGTAACCTTGTATTTTTTAAGTTAAATAAAGCATTTTTTTTAAATTGTACATTAAAAGATGTCGTATTGTGTATACTAGTAGTGCTACCCCACTACTTATACTATTGTATCATTTTTTAACAATAATGTTCACATTATATGACCATGAACCTCACTAAAAAGGGGTGTGCACCTTGCACAGAAATTGCTCGGATAGGAATATGAGGAAAAACGACTGCTTACTTATGGCAGTCATTATCACAGAAGGGTTGACCGTTACCATGAGTCTTTGCCTCAACTTACAATCGACATGTTTAGCGGGAACTGCCATTTATGAATAAACTGTTAACAAAATTTTGAATTACTTGGGCTTTTCTACCTCAGGAATAGATTACCTTATATAATAAGTTGTATTTGGCGAAACTTTTAGGAATTTGTGGTCCTCAATGCTCTTAAACTTCGTAATTTATTTGGCCTTTAAATTTGTTTTTATTTGAGCGTCGCTGATGAGACATTTGTAGAAGAAACGCGCGTCTGGCGTAAATGTTAGATAGCAGAATAGTCGTCTGATGTATTAATGAACCGACTTGCTCTATTTTGACCTATTGTATGAGGGTGGATTCGCCTGTCAGTAGTGACACGCTTATCAAGAGACGCTTACAACATCGACGTATCAGATTTCTTAAGACGACGTTTACAATCTTGTTTCGTTCGCTCATTTGAATTGATTTACCAGATTTGAACATCGGTCAAATGATGTTGTCTTTGGTGTATATTACATTTATTATGCACAAAAATACACCAAGATGTCGTTAAATGAAATTTGATACCCTTTATTTATCAATCTTAATCGATTTATTAATTTTAAACAGCGGTATACTACTGTTGCCTTTATTTATACCCTTTATTTAATGCGTTTCAATAACATATGGTAACATCGCTGAAAGACCCCCTCCTAATTTACTGAAAACTTTCTTTCTGCATTGATAATAAAATCTCGGTGTAGATTAATTACACCTGATATTCCTTTTCTTGTTTCCATTGATATTTTTCATTTGTTATTGATTCGAACTGACAGATAACAATTTTTATGAAATAATATGTTATGGCATAGCATATCATAATAGCTACGATTTACAATGCATTTGTTTGTTCAATTAAATATATAGATACACGTATAATGCATTGATAAGCTAAGTAGCATCATACAAACTGAGAGTTATCTCTCGTTACAAGTTAAATAACAACAGAAAATATTTCAAATATAGGTATTATTATGTCATCCATTACACGTACGTAATGACGCTGAAGTATAGCGTAAGTCACCCTTCTAGACATCTCATATAGAAAGGTCTTACTATGGTGAATGGGCTTTTTAAAATTAAAAAAAAAGATAAGAAAATCTACCTCAAATTAATTTTTGTAATTTTATTTTTAAATATAAAATTGACGTTGTTGTCTTGTTTGGTTAATTTTGAAAAGAAGAACATGTGTCAACAAAGAAAAAAAAAGAATAGAAATGGCGTGAACATATATTTATTTGTTTTCAAAGAGTTATAATCTGGCACGAGGTCTGTTTTTGTTTTTATTCAAAATTAAAATTTTCACGATAGATGATTTGAAAATAAAATTCAATACTCTTATGAATGTTTACGTCATAGTCTTCAGGTGAATTACGGGAACTGACATCAAAATGTTATTAAATTCAGAACGTTACCGATTTAATTGGGATTAACAGTTCAACAGTCCATATTCCCCCACAGTTTCTAAAATTCATTTTTCTTTTCTTTACAAAGGTAATAAAAAATCAAGGGAAGTATAAACACTTATAAGTGTGAAATTTGTTATTCAAAAGTCTATAAATGGCATTAAGGTGTTACTGGGGGTCAATTTGAATTTAACCAAATAAATACATAATATTTAGTTTACACGTTAATGTTACTTTATCCCTTGAAATAAGTAATCATTTATACGTCAGCAAATAAAATGTAAATAAAAATATCTATTTTCTATTACTTTAACTCATTATATGTTAAATGGTCAAATACTATATAAATTGAAATTAATTACTCTTAAACAGGACATTAAACCAAATACCGTCAATACTTGAAGATGTTTTATTTCGGAAAAGGTCTGATTTTCATCTTAGTCATCTCTACAACGATGGGTTTTGAAAGTAAGTAAACATTTAACTTGATTTTCATTTTTAAACTTTCAGTTTGTTTTATTTAGTAATAAGAACAGGACTTGTGGTCTGGTTGGCAGTTAGTTTTATTGTTTGTCGTTTCCACAATTATTGTGTTAATAGTGTCTCCTAGATTCTCGTTATTTATACTTAGTTAATCTCAGTGATGATGGTTTTTCTTAAAATAAATTGAACCAAACTGACTGCTAAAAGCGATATATCAATTCGATACTATGCTTTTATAACAAAATATGTTTTTTGTATTAATCGGTATTGAACATCATTTTTGTGATATTACTAGTATTGAATCCAGTATACTCCTTAAAAAAAAAAACAATCGGGATTTTTTCCAAATAAAAAGTAAACAAAACATAAAGAAAAATAACAAGAGGTCATGTAATTGTTTTCTAGGAAATATTTAAATTCAATGGAAACAATTATCTTTCCCTTATATTTCTCATTTGACGTCGCGAATTGTGCCATTTACCGTTAGCAACGTTATTGTCTTTTTTGCAACTGTAGGAAAAAGAACTGTAGGAAAAAGAAAAAAATGTTCAAACGTCATATGTTTTTTTCCTGCAAAAAATGACATCTTGTATGATCACTTGGTATAATTAAATATACCTATCATTTAATGTTTAATTTTTGCATTCTTCGATTTAAGAGGTATTAGTGTTTTGATGTAATAAAATACCTAATCTTGGCCCCTTCGTTTTCGATGGTGAATTCGGCGATTTTAAGAGGCCAGCTATTCTATCTTAAGTCTAAATAAACTTTATGTTGATGATATCTTTAAAATATGTAAAGTCCCTTTGATGTGTACATTGCTGCACCATGAGAGCATGATGCGCCCGTCACTTTTTTTTCATAGAAAAAAGATCCATAACCTCTCAATGTCATATCAGAAATTTATGAAAAACTAAAAGGAGGCTATCTGAATAAATATAAACCAGTCACCAAAGCTTCTTGGAAATTTGAAATAGTGTGTGAGTAATGATCAGAAAACTTGAAAATCACCCTTTTTATCGAAAAAAACTCGGAAACGCAAAATCGAAAAAAAAAACAACAAAAAAAAAAAAAACCAAAAAAAAAAACCAAAAAAAAAAAAAACCAGAACAAACAACGTCAAGAGATATAAACAATTTACCAAAGTTTCAATGTTGACGACAGACGAATGAACAGATAGATGGACGGACAACGGTGTACCATAATATGTCCATTATACCGGCGTATATATACGTCACTGTTTGAAAAGTATAAGAGAGCAAAATTATGTAATAGAAATTATTTTATCTTTAAGAATAGTTGACAGTTATAGCATGTTACGATTATCAAAAACATTCATTAACTTGCGGGAACATTCAATACAAAAAAAGTTATGTCTCTTTAAGTTTTAATTTGATTCCAAAACTAACTAAATATTTTACACATTTACTTATGTACAACTATGCGTACAAACTATTTTGTTTAAACATGTAAAGCAGTTATTTTTTTGTTCTTATCTACCAAGCCCGAATTAGTGGTTTTATCAAACGATATTTTGTTTATATATTTACCGGGATGTAGTTGATTAATATGCTTTTACACAATTAAAAAACAATACAAAGAGGTTTTTATACGATTTCATATGATTTTGGCGAGAAACGTGCATGATACATGATGCATTCTTTACTTTTAAATATTCCCCCTAACAAATGCAACATATATGACTGCACGTGCTCTTCATAACAATGTTAAACAAATGAATAGAAAAAAATATATGAAATGGTTGATGTAACTCGTTAATTTATGGTTGTTGGATACAATTGCAAGCTCTTTTTTGTAATTTTTGTTTTCTTCCTCATAACTCTAGTGGAGCATTTTTTTGGAGCAAGAAGCACACCACTGTGAATGAAATTCGCATCAAAACGGTCGTATGATGTTTTGGGATCCTCGTGTCAGCTTTTATAGTCATATCGTGATTCTCGCTAGTAAGATATTCGATAAACAAGAATGGATTAGTATACGCTTAAATATATATAAAATCCATTATAAATTTGGTTGTTTTATAAGAAAAAAAAAATGTTCCCACGTTTTTTAAACGTTAATTAGCTAGATGTATAAATGTTCAGTTGACAGATTTTCATGGATGTCACCAGTATCCGGGCTACCTGGGATTGCCACGATTGCTGTATATATATTCAGGCTGATCCGACTAAATTAGCGTTGAGTGTTGAACGTCTTTAAATGTAATTTCAACATGTACGAATGAAACGTTAAAATTGAGACATGTAACTACTGAGAAAAGGAAAATTGACAATTCGAAAGTTTTCATCATCACATTTAACATATACTGTAGTTTTAAGCCGCCCTTCTGTGCTATTATCACAGAAAAGAACTGAAGCAGATTTTTTTTTACGGTTATATACTAAATTTCAAGTTCACATGGTTCTAAAATAAATAATATTTTTTTCAGAAAGAAAGGAATATGGAATATTGCGAGTCCTGAACAACCTGAATACAATGGAGCGTTCCGATTTGAATCTTCTCGAAACGAGAAGAATAATGAATGCTGCTAAGTGTGCCAAGAAGAATAAAGTGTACAATGCAACTACAGGAAAATGCAAAAGTACGATTTTCTTCTCTGTCAAAATTGTTCCTAGAAAAAGGCACAAAGCTGTTTAGAGATATGCAATTTAATTTAACTTTTATTTATACACTATGATGTATAAAGTTCACTATATATGCAGCATTTTATATAAAAGATAAGATTTAAAATACATTAACATATTCTGTAATAGGAATATAGCGGTTTGTAGAACATTTTTCTAATTACAAAGAATACATCTTTAAAAAAGCATGAATTCACGAACCTTGTTTAATCTACAATAACAAACAACAAGGTTATATATTTTTCGCAAATTTAAAGATATTGCCAATTTAATGTTTATTTTCTTATTTTTTCAATTTTAATTTTATTGTGGAATAGTTATACCTAATTGATTTAACAAATAGTTGGTTTCATGGCCTAAATGTTGTGACACATACATTGTACAATTAACCTATTTCTTTTTAATAGAATGTAGGGATGGCGAAATCTTTCGCAAAGAAACTCTAAGTTGCATAGTAAACGGTAAGTAAAAAATTTAATTAATTAGACTTAAATTGATAGTTATTGAACTTCACTTTTTGTGAAGATGATGATATCTTTTTCATTGAATATTTTGATAATTATTGATCGCATATTTCCACTCGAAATTATGAATACTGATCCAATTATATTTGCATAAAATATTTGGGAATAAAGATCTGATTTGACCTAAACTCATTGATAAAATGATGATTATAAACTTTCCTTCTGAAAACGCGAAAACATCTATAGTGTCATTAGCAACAGCCAACAGCGATTGCATAAAGTGTTAATACACTATCTCAGGGCTTTCTGTTCCAATCATTATCAGATGGCTACCGTTGCTATAATCATGCTTTATCATTCAATCATGGTTTCGGCAGCTTTTGTTCGACCATATTGTTAGTTTCAATCATTCAATCTTATCACCCCTCTGTTTATATATTAACATAATGAGTAATTGTGTTTTTGCCAATGATACAACTAAACAGATGTGTACAGACTGATAAAAGAATAAGTTTGGTATTTTGGGTGTTTACTAGAACTAAATAACTACTAAACATTTCAGGAAAAGAGGGTGTTAAGAATAGAAATAGAGATACGAATTCAAATTATAATTTTTTCATATTCGAAATTATATGGGTAGGCAAGGTACATGTCTTGACATCACTTGAGATACACAAAAAAGAAAAAAGAAAAAAATACGTAATCCGAGGAAAATTAGAACTGAAAGTCCGTTATCAAATGGCAAAATCAAAAGCTCAAACACATCAAACGAATGGATAGCGACTGTCATATTCCTGACTTGGTAAAAGGGGGAATTAAACCTGATTTTATTGTTTTTTTATTCAACAACAGTATTGCTCGCTGTTAACAATTACTCCACCTGATTTTATAGCTTGCTAAACCTCTAACGTTTTTTGACAGTTGCATAAATTCCATTACATTAAAAAAAAAACCATAAGCCTTGAGATTCACTTTCAAAACGCATAATTCGATATCGAAAACTTGAAACTAAACTGCATGCACTGATTATAATTAGACAAATGAAATTGATATTCATTTGTCTAATTATAATCTTCATATATTTTTAATAAATTTGTACCTGGATAGTTATTAAATATCATTACATGATATTTACTATCAATTAGTTCAATTGTAGGATATTTAGCGTATAATGATTGAACACATTGTCTCTGGCCACGAGTTGCAACTGAACGTGATTTCTTTTGATTGATTTCTGGTACATCCAATTTCAACGACAACGCATATCTTATTGAAGTCCTAATCCTTCTAAAACATAATACGAAATGCAATAAAATGACAAGGAATAGTAAAATAGAGCCACTATTGATAGATAAAAACTAATGTGATATATATTAGTATCAATAGAATCTTGTTGGAATAATATCTATGGCCATCGAAGTAAATATATACATGTACTATAAATTCCGTTACGAATTTGTTTATATGCAAATTTGTTTTTGCAGGTATTGGAGGTTTTGGTGGAGCAGGAATTGGGAGAAAATAAGGAATCAGTTTTCAGCATCCTATCTACCATTTTGATTAAAAATAACCAACATTTAAATAAAAAATCCAATAGAAAAACTAATTCCATTTTAAATTATTTAAAAAACCCAAATATATTCGAAGATGCTTTGTTTTACAAGCTTCGAATATAACTTTTAGGGATGTGTTGTTTTTTTCTCTTATAATAATTATACTTCAAATTAGTTATTGTGACATTATATGTGAACATACTGTATGGGTTTTTATCCTCTTATCAGCTATTTTGCTATTTAAATAAACTTTTGCAATATTTGTTAAGCATATTTATCAATATCGTCTTCCTGTATTCTGCTTCTATTGTGAGATATAGTTATATGTCATTGTAGTCTAATATCTTTAGATACCAAAGTCTAAGCTGTGATTTGACCGTTTGTGTCCTATTCCAGATTGTTAACGTTTTACTCAGTGTGGATTTACATGACGGGATATAAATGCATATCAGGAGACCATATCTGGTTTTTATGCGATTCCCTCCGTTTTTATACGCCCGTCAAAATTTGGACGGGACGTATTATGGTATGCGAATGTCCGGTGTCCGTCCATCTGTCTGTCCGTCTGTCCGTCTGTCCGTCTGTCCGTCTGTCTGTCCGGCGTAAACATGTCGCACCATAACTTGAGAACGACTTATCTAAATTGCATGAAACTTAATATAGTTGTTTTTTATGATGGTCAAATGATCTGTATACTTTTTGGTGAAAATAAGATTTAAACTTTTTGAGTTACGGCACTTTGTAACTAAAACAGGGGTGTGTTTTTTTCACATGTCGCACCGTATATTAAAAACGATTCTTGATTATTGCTTAAAACTTTACACACTTCTTAGTTATATTAATCTTAATATCTGTATACTTTTTGGTGATGATTCAAAATTTCATTTTTAAGTTATTGAGTATTTTGTAAAAAAGGGGGAGGGTTTTTTTACATGTCGCGCCGTATCTCAAAAATGATTTATGATTATTGCTTAAAACTTTACACACTTCTTTGTTATATTAATCTAAAGATCTGTATACTTTTTGGTGATGATTCAAAAATTTTATTTTTGAGTTATTGAGTATTTTGTAAAAAAGGAGGAGGGGGTTTTTTACATGTTGTGCCGTATCTCAAAAACGATTTATGATTATTGCTTAAAACTTTACACACTTTTTTGTCATATTAATCTAAAGATCTGTATACTTTTTGGTGATGACTCAAAATTTTATTTTTGAGTTATTGAGTATTTTGTAAAAAAGGGGAGGGTTTTTTTTTACATGTCGCGCCGTATCGTAAAAATTTTTTATGATTATTGCTTGAAACTGTACACACTTCTTTGTTATATTAATCTAAAGATCTGTATACTTTTTGGTTTGATTCAAAATTTTATTTTAGCGATGTTTGTAAAAAAAAAAACAGGATGTGGCGGGGGGGGGGGGGGGGGGGGGGGGGGGTTCACATGTCCCGCCGTGTCTCAAAAGCAATAAATGGTAATTGCTTAAAACTTTCTCAGAAACTATTTATGATTATTGCATAAAACTTCCACACAAGACGTCGGGCGCAGCTGTTTATTTTTAATTTTGTTTGTCTTCTAAATCGAATTATAATATTTGAACATTAGTAAACTACTCAAATTGGATATTTACTTCACTGTTTGAAATTCACGCCCGAGGTACAAAAATATATGCTGATTTCTATTAAAAAAAGTTAAAAAAAAAATCAATGATAATGACCAATTTCGTAAAATATCATAAAAACTAACTTTATGTCTAATGTGATCAGCATAATAGATATATTATTATCAAAGCTGAGGAAACCAAATACATGTATAACACCCACCTTATGACTAATATATGAGTGCATGTCAGGACACACTTTGCTCGGTATTTGGAGGCGAATTATTAACAAGGAGAAAGATTCCAATCAAAATATCATTTATTTAAAACGAAGACAACAGGGGAGATAATCTTGTTAAGGGTAACATTTAAATGCCCCTGATTTAACTCCCCCGATAAAAAGCCAGTTCACAAAAAAGGTGGCGTACAAAAAAGGCCACTTACAAAATGTTACGTATCATAAAAAGACTCCCTACAAAAAGTATCTATATATAAAATTGAGAATGGAAATGGGGAATGTGCCAAAGAGACAACAACCCGACCATTGGAAAAAACAACAGCAGAAGGTCACCAACAGGTCTTCAATGTAGCGAGAAATTCATACACCCAGAGGCGTCCTTCAGCTGGCCCCTAAACAAATATATACTAGTTCAGTGATAATGAACGCCATACTAATTTCCAAATTGTACACAAGAAACTAAAATTAAAATAATACAAGACTAACAAAGGCCAGAGGCTCCTGACTTGGGACAGGCGCAAAAATGCGGCGGGGTTAAACATGTTTGTGAGATCTCAACCCTCCCCCTATACCTCTAGCCAATGTAGAAAAGTAAACGCATAACAATACGCACATTAAAATTCAGTTCAAGAGAAGTCCGAGTCTGATGTCAGAAGGTGTAACCAAAGAAAATAAACAAAATGACAATAATACATAAATAACAACAGACTACTAGCAGTTAACTGACATGCCAGCTCCAGACTTCAATTAAACTGACTGAAATATTATGATTTCATCATATGAACATCAGGCACAATCCTTCCCGTTAGGGGTTTAGTATCATACCATCATAACATATATGAGAAGAACATAACCCGTGTCATGCCAACAACTGGTTTTTGAATAAATGTATTTAGTTCCGATGCAAAGACCCTATAAGTGAATCAATACTGACGCCAAAATATGCAATCTCTAATGACCTGACAACAGTATCGTAACTATATCCCTTCTTAATAAGTCTATTCAAAGGTTTTGTTAGTTTTTGAGGTGAATACTGACACCTTTGTGATTTATAAAGAATATTTCCATAAAAAATTGGATGTGAAATACCTGAACGTATATATATACAAAATTGACTTTGTTCATCATTTATGAAAGTGAAATAGGGAAATTATAATTTGCTTTTAGCTGCCAATTTGTTTCAACTTGTCAATATATGCCAAGAAACATTGCAGCTAAAATATTCATTTTCAAGTGAATAATACGACCTCATTGAATGCGTATTGATGTGACCTTCAATCTAATTCCTTAGTTAGGCATCGTTTAGTCATATGTATTCAGCTATAAAATTTAAATTAATGTCAACATTGAATTAGAAACAAGGATCAACCATTTGGGTGACTGATTTGATTCACAAATCATTCTTGCTCGTGGTCACTCTCTATTTATACTATATTTATATGCCAATGACACACTCTCCATCCAAGTTGCAATTTGTGAAAACTTAACAATTATAGGTCAACGTACGGCCTTTAAAATGAAGCCTTGGTTCACACCGAACTGCAAGAATTCACTGAAATTGATGGACTGCTTCTTCAAAACATCTAAACGATTGCCATCCCTAAATTAGTACAATAACATAGTAGGAAAGAACTTTAAATTGTATTCTTCAAGCTTTTTAAACTCTTAAATTAAATTAAATTACATATATTTTCGAAACATGTGTATGATAAGGGTTTAAATATAGATTATAACAAAAGATTAATCTACATATAATAATAAAATGAATTTAAATTTACTGAATTATTATTTTCATGACGTATATGTTATTGGTGCGTTCGCATCAACACAGAACTAAGCAAATTCTATTCGAGTATTAAACACGATTGTGTAGTTTATTGACTTGTCAACTGGCCCGATTTACTTATTATAAATCAAAGTGTATGCTAGTAAAGGTTGACACTTACATTTGTTATTTTGAATTAATCTTCATAAATGGAAACATTGCAATTTTTTTTTATTAAAGAAGGTGATTTGAATAAAAGGGTTTGGTCCAAGGTCTTCGTCATTCAAACTAGGAGATTAGACGTAACGCCATATTAATTTTGAACTAACTCATCTTACCTACCATTCATGTAATTGAATTTATGTCAAGGTACGTCATATAAAAATGGGTTGAATCGTAAAAAAAATTCAGTGCAAAATTTAAGTCCGTTGCAGGAATAATTGATACGAAAAAAAAACGGAAAAAAATATTTGCCAATAAAGTTAGACATGAATATTCTACGTTCAGTATTGACGTTATTTCTGATGTGTATATGTTTCGAGATCACACTCACCCGACACGTTAGAGGTATGTATGTAAATGGGAACCTATGACTTTACTTTTTTGTGATTTATTGAAAATGTAGCTTTATGTTTCTGTTTTTATTCTATTTTTTTCTTATTCCTACAATATGTTTATGATTTCATTTTATTTGTAAATGCACGATTGAAATACATAAGTAATTAAACGGTCGATTATATCGTAGATTATTTATAACCTCTGCAGATTGTGAAATGTTTTCTTAATACCATAAGTGTTTTAATATATAACAAAGTATCACATGTCATGGTAACTACTTTTGTGTTATTTTTTATACTATTTATATATTGAAATAAATAAAAATTGGGACCTATACATAATAAATAAGAAATGTATTCAAGATCAAATTGTATTGAACAATTAGCATACTTTAAGATATCGAAACATGCACATCTACCTAGATCTATAGTATGGTTAGATTTTTTCCAGTAATGAACCAATGAAGCAGTGCACGACTTAATTAACCCAGAAATATGTCCCCAATTACCTAGCTAAAAATTACATATCTACTGATCCCATATGAAATATACATAACGTCAATAGTCCCACAGTGAAACCTAAGTGAATGTGTTTACTTCCACATACCTGTCTATGCATGTTCAGTAAATCTATGTTGTCATCTTAACATGTAAGTAGGCAAAACTAACCTAATCTTAATATCTAGAAAGTATATGAATAGTACAAAAGCAGCTACCATTTCTTTTATATTTCCTATTCTTGATTCAAGGGAATGTGAAAATAGAAAAAATTATATGTGAAATCAATGAATAAACTGTTCCCAATTAGGGTTTGCTACGTTGATTATCTCAAAATTTAATAAATCACTGTATTAAATTCAACAAATGCCAGCCATGATACTTGTGAGAAAATACACATAGAATAAAACTTAATTTATTATCCCCTTTTGCAATCATCCTTAAAAGTAGACTATCAGTAGATCATTTGTAATATACTTCTACTTATGACTATGTGCAAAATTGGATAGTCAGTAAAAAGGTATATTTGATAAATTGCAGTGTAAGTCTTTCATTAAATTTTGTTTAAAAAAAATCCCTTTTATCTGATCCTTGTGTATATTTAATTTTATTCAGTTTCAAGTGGTAATTTTAGTGGTAAATTTAGTGACATCTGCTCACAAATGAAATTTTCTCCATTTTTGTTTACAGTTTTAATTATTTGCCATTATTGAGATTCGAAAGCCTCATTTACAGTTAACAGTTGGAGACTGGTATCTAACACATCGTCAAAAATTTCGGTCATTACTTGGTTGAAACTATAATGGCTGATAAATAAGAATTGACATCGATGTATTATTTCTTGTAAACACTTCATTCTTATATCAGGGAATAGTTCTTCCTTAGTTATATCTCATTCATTTTAGTTTCACCTTTGTCACTAGGATATCAAAAGATGTGTTTCAGCCTATAATTTACA
Source organism: Mytilus edulis (assembly GCF_963676685.1). Classification (NCBI taxonomy): domain Eukaryota; kingdom Metazoa; phylum Mollusca; class Bivalvia; order Mytilida; family Mytilidae; genus Mytilus; species Mytilus edulis. The sequence goes on along the minus strand of NC_092345.1, from coordinate 71,772,564 downwards.
ATTACTAACACAATTATATATTTGTTATTCTTGTAATTGTTATAAAATACATCAAATACCTTAATAACAAAGCTAATTTTTGTGGCGTTAATACATTCATATGAAAAGTAAAATCACAAAAATACTGAACTCCGAGAAAAATTCTAAACGGAAAGTGCCTAATCAAACGGCAACATCAAATAGTAAAACAAATCAAACGAATGGACAACAACTGTGACGCACAGTTCGTAATTCTATTAAGCTGTTTTTGTTTACTGTCCTAAATCTATTTAGGTATTCGTTGTTATTCTGTGGTTAACATGTCGAAATGTTCTATTATATTATTTATTGAAATATTTCCCTGTCCTAAGTGGCCTTGCTTTAATTCATACTGTATTACTGTATTTCTGTCATTTGAGCGGTATATTTAAGATTGCCATAAAGGGCGAAATTTGGCTATCCACAAAACCAGGTTCAACCCTCCATTTTTTTCTTAAATTTTCCATGTCTGGAATATGGCAGTTCTTATTTAGGTATGTTGCATTGTCGTTTGTAATTTGTTGCACTTCAGTGTGTCAGTTGTTTCGTTGTTTTCCTCTTATAGTGGATGTGTTTCCCTTGGTTTTAGTATGCAACCCGGATTTCTTTTTCTCTCAATCGATTTATGACTTTTGAACAGCGATTAACTACTGTTACCTTTATAGAATACACATTATGAAGTTCTTTTTTTCTTCTTTTTTAATTCTCAGTAAAACAAAATTAGCTCCATCAACCGAAGCTGCACAATTAAAAAAATCTACGGAAGAAACAGTAAATATTTTTTCTACTGCAGAATCACTATAAAACAATGTACAACCTTATCATATTCTATATAGGTGTATTTTTGTTCTATCACTATGTTGGGTTGTTTCTATACCGTTATCAAAACTATACTATTTGGTTTTATTTAGGAAGAGACAAGACAAATGAACAAATTGATCTCCTTCGTAACCTGTTATTGGAAGATGAAATCAAAGAATGTAACGAAGGGTTCTCTTACAATGTACTGACAGAAGAATGTGAAAATGATGATGATAAATCCAATCTTTCTGGAAGTAAGTATATCAACGGATGAACATGTATGTTGTACTGTTATACCACTGTCCAAGGTTAGGGGAGGGTTGGGATCCCTCTAATATGTTTAACCCCGCCACATTATTTATGTATGTGCCTGTCCTAAGTCAGGAGCCTGTAATTCAGTGGTTGTCGTTTGTTTATGTGTTACATATTTGTTTTTCGTTCATTTTTTTTTTATATAAATAAGGCCGTTATTTTTCTCGTTTGAATTGTTTTACATTTTCTTATCGGGGCCTTTTATAGCTGACTATGCGGTAAGGGCTTTACTCATTGTTGAAGGCCGTACGGTGACCTATATTTGTTAATGTCTGTGTCTTTTTGGTCTCTTGTGGACAGTTGTCTCATTGGCAATTATATCACATCTTCTTTTTTATATGTAGACATATTCTAATATTTAAAACTGAATCTAACACTTTTGTCAATGTCAGAAGTTTTATTCTGAAAAAAGACACTTTATTTCTGGAAAAAGTGCTTTTATTTCTTGATGATTTCAGTTTACGATTTTCGTTTTGGGTGTTTCTAAAAAAAGATTAACATACTAATTCATTTCATTAACCAACATAGTAAACAAAAAATAATATTGTTTTACAAACACTTTGAAACAATAATTTATCAACAGAACAATTTTACGATTTCACAAGTGTTGGGTATGTGCTTCTTTTACATCTTCGGCTGAAATGTACTATAAACCTGATGTTCAGTGGATGTCGTCGATTGGTAGAGTTCATAAATATTTCTCGCTTCTGTTTTTTGTAATAAAGATAATAACATGGGTTTTCCTGTTTGAATGGATTTACGCTTGTCATTGTTGGGACATGTGGAGCAGGATCTGCTTACCCTTCCGGAGCACATGAGATCACCCCTAGTTTTTGATGGGGTTTGTGTTGTTTATTCTTTAGTTTTCTATGTTGTGTCATGTGTACTAATGTTTGTCTGTTTGTCCTTTTCATTTTTAGCCATGGCGTTGTCAGTTTATTTTCGATTTTGTGAGTTTGACTCTCCCTCTGGTATCTTTCGTCCCTCTTTGGGACCCTTTATAGCTTGCTGTTCGTTTTGATCGAGCGCCGTACTTTGACCTAATATGGTGTACTTTTACAAATTGTAACATGGATAGAAGGTTGTCTCATTGGCACTGCTACTAGTTCTTCTAATATCTGTTCACTGAATTATATTAAATTATTCCTTGTGTGTATTTAATTTAAGGCTGTTATTAGTGGTTGCATTTCTTATTGCTGTTCATAAATAGCATAATAGGAGAAACTAACTCTTGAATTTTGTATTTGTTTTTAATATGTTACCCATATCGAACACTATACGTTATAATCAGATAACTGTAAATGTATGTCATACTCATCTACACCTGTTTTTAGATTGAAAAAAAAGAAAACGAGGACAAGCATTTCCTCTCATACAATAGGTCTACACAACATTTTACCAGGTGATGTTTGCAGATTTCTCTAATATGTTTCTTGTTTGATTGAAAAAAGCTAGAAGGACTGGTTATGAAGAGTTTTGTTTTTGTCATTTTACAACCCTCGCTTTGTAATTGTCAGCATCTCGGTAATAGCTGTTAGATAACAAACTTGGTCTTTCCATAACAAGCAGTCACTAAGTTCACACAGTTGTACCATCGAACAATCATTTCATATGTTTCAAATAAGAGTATCTTTTCAAATTCGTAAATACCACGAGTTCCAATCAAGATATGGTTTGTTTAAATATAATTCCAAACGGTTATAAGGTGTCTTCTGATAATGTATTCCAAATATGTTCATGATTTAAATTTATTCCATGCAAACTAGATGTACTAATCAAGGCGTTTAGTTATTGCAAACATTAAACAAACTAGGTGGTTATGTGAGTTCACCAATACCAGTGTATACTTTAGAAAATAATTGCAATATAGTGAATATTTCAATAAATTTGATAACAAAGGCAATGCATTTGTGTTAGTTCGTTTGAAAAGGTAGTGCGATTCATCCAGGTTAGCCTGAAGCTAAAACAAGTTTAAATATTTTCCAAATCGACACACCTCTTGGTGTAGATCAATTATATCAAATTCGTAAAGATCTGATGAGTAAAGCTTGTATTTAACAGATTTTATAGTGTGTTGTTGCCTTGTGCTGACACCCACTTGTCGTATGTACCTGTTTCAAGTCAGGAGTATGTCATTTATTGGTGGTCGTACGTTCCTATATTTCATAATCTTTTTGCATTCATTGTTGTGTTCATATATCTGGCTGTTCTTTTACTCGTATGAATTGTTTAACTTTAGTCATTCTAGTCATTCTACGCCCTTTTATAGCTTACTATGTGGTATGGGTATTTCTCGTTGTTAAAGGCGGTTTAGTAACTTTTGGTCGTCATCGTCTACTTCTTTTGGTCTTTGTTGGCGAGTTAGAGTTTTCTTGGTTTTATATCACTATTCTTTTCCCTGTTAGATGATATTCCCAAAAGGCCATATCAGTTTAATTTTGAGGATTATGATAAACCTATAATATAGGTTAATAATAGACCCATTTCTGTCTTAATATTCTTAATACATACCAAAGCACATACAGGAAAATGGGATGCTGTTTGTCTGAGATCAATTGTATGTCTGGACATTGGATAAAAAAGCATCAATGAAAACGATTATTCGTTGTAACATCGGAATAAAACGTTAGTAAACATCAAGGAATTTTATATTTGATCAGAATATTTTTTAATCCATGATACAGAATACACTTTATTTTGTTCAGTAAAAAAATATATTCATTAATGAAAGCTACGACATTGATAAAAAACGCTAACATTCAAAACATTTCAGCTTCTAATTAGTAGAATGCATTTGCATAAAACCTTGTGCAATCTATCTTTGATTACCAGTGTGTGTTTTATTTTCTATCTATATTTTTGCTCATCTATATTGCGTTATAAAAGTAAATAAAATGGTTTTATTCAGAACCAGCAAAATCAATTGACCCTGTGAATGTCCTCCGTAAACTTTTGTTGGGAGATAGTGGGCAATACCAGTGCAACGAAGTAGGTTTTTCTTACAATAGATTGACAAGAAAATGTGAAAATGATGACGAAAGACTCAATTTGGAAAGTAAGTATATCAGGTTGAACATATATTGATAATCTTATAATTAACGCTGTATCTACCACATTTTGTCATAGGTTTCATCTTAAATTTGTGTTATATCCTTTTTACCACTTACATTATTTCTATATAGTACATTCGTTTTCTTTTATTATAGGTGAGATTCAAACTCAAAATTGAAATCTCAAAAATGCTGAATTCCGAGGAAATTCAAAACGGAAAGTCCCTAATCGAATGTCATAATAAAAAGCTGTAACAAATCAAACGAATGGATAACAACTGTCATTTTACTGACTTGGTACAGGCATTTTCTTATATAGACAAAGGTGGATTTAACCTGGTTAAAATTAGTTAATTTTATTAACCGGCAAAGTAACCAATATATAAAGATGGTTGCGTTTTTGTTTAACATGGACAAGGAATAGTTTATTCTACACACATCATATAAGATAGGTTAAGGTCAATATAGAGAACACAAAAACAAAAACAAAGAACAATAGACACGTTTTGATACATGTCTCATATGACAAGATCTCAGTCAAATTGCAAAACACTAACACAGTCTCTAAAAGATACTAAATCAATATCAAACGGTTTAAAAGACAGTTTTACAATATATTTGCACTTTAAATTAAACAATTTCAGTTTGTGAGATGATGTGTTACCTATTTATATGTAAGCTTTTTCTGATGAATAAACACAAGAGTTTAAGGTGTCTACAAGTTGATTTATATTTACGATTGCTGTCCTTGTACGGATGATAAAATTTAGTGAAGATTTTGACTAGTTTGTGCTATCAAAAACCTGGTATAATAATTTTTCAGTAATATATATAGAAAAGAAGATGTGATATGATTGCCAATGAGACAACTCTCAACAAGAGACCAAATGACATAAAAGCCCATACCGCATAGTAAGCTTGTTTTAATGATGGTACATAAAAAAAAACCAGGAAATTAACGCGTCAAATATATTAAGTCATATTTTAGTTTTGTTTCACGAAAATTTGATGAAGCATGTACGAAGGATTACATATCCATTGTTGCCTACTTTTCTTGTCCAAATTTGTGCATCGATTTCGGTCATTTGTTTCAAACAAAATTAGTTTTGTGAATAATAATTTGTGACATATACCAATGATAATAAACTTAACGATTACCAAACACTTGTGATGAATATCATACGGATTCCGAATTTAATTGAATATGTTTTGTCTTCTTAGTTAAGACTGTTGCTTCATACTTTTGTAGAAAATGGATGTTGTAGTAGTGGCCAAGGTGGTTAAAGCAGAAGGGAGAGATAATTATTGTTATAAATAAACATAAAGATGCATCGTCATTTATTTATTACTTTTTTATTAAATGATTTTATATACACACATATATACTCAGATTTATTCGATAAAAAAATCCCAATATACTGATTTATTGAAGCCCGTATGATGACCTATATATTCTCAAATCCACACTATTAGGATCTCGGTGAACAGATGTCTGATTGCCACATCTCCTTGTATTATGTAAAGGTCAGATGAATTCAGAAAAAAATCTTTCTAAATATCAAACGTGGTTTATTTATTGCTAACATACTCATTTTGTAATGCAACAGGCCTAATCACGAAAACGTAGTGTCATTGGCCATGGCATGAGGAAAACAGAAAGCTCATGCTGGTACTATTGGCTTGCCAAAGAAACAAGGGTCGAAAGTAGGTACGAAAGATGAGCGTTTCGCTTACAGAAGACTGACCAATGGTGCTTGACTCAAAATAGAAAGATGATCAATCAAATGAGTGCTTTTAAAGTCAAATACTTCACAACTTTGTTTTAAAAAATAATTCATAAAGGGTAATTTTGCCAAGGATAGATAAACCTAAATATTTCCAACTATTCAATAAGCTTATAACGACAAATGAACCCAACTGAACCCAGAGTGCTGACTTCTAGGTTGGTGATATCCACCGGACGAAATATCAATCAACACCGGCATCAACCCTGTGTTATCAAAAACTCTCCAAAGTCAACAGACTAATAAAGTTCGTAGACGCGCGTCAGTGGCGCACTAATCAAAACAGTTGGAAAGCTAAATCAACTACCAAGTAAAAGCGCATTAAATGTTACGTATTTGTATACCAGATAAGGATTATCTAACACGTTTTCCTTTTAACACGAAGTTTTATATAATGATAAGGCATCGTAAGGATAATTATATATCTGTCTCTTCTTCGTAGATTAAGGCAACAGTAGTAAAAAGTAAAAACACAAAAATACTGAACTCCGAGGAAAATTCAAAAAGCAAAGTAGTAAACCGCTATTCAATAGTCATAAATCGATTAAGAAAAACAAACAAAAAATAGAAAATCGAACTGTTACATAAACAAACGCCAACATACATAGAAACAGACTACTGTGGATTCATTTATATTCGCTGGATACCAATTTTCGTGGCATTCGTGGGTTAAGGTGAACCACGACATCAAAAGTTCAAACAAACAGCATGTTTTCTGTAGGCTTGTATGTCAAAACCACGAAATTGAATATCCACGATTATGTAAGTTCTCCTTAAAACAACCACGAAAATAAATGAATTCACAGTATGCCATATTCCTGACTAGGTACAGGAAATTTTAAGGAAAAACAGGAGGTTAAACCTAGTTTATGGCTAGCCAAAACTTCAACTTGTATGGCTTTGTAAAAAATCCCGCTAACATGACAACAATACGTGACAGGAATACAGTACAAATAAACACAAGAGCACTCGGGACAGCGAAATACATACATATACCAGAGGGATATTCAAACTCATAGACGAAAAACAAACTGACACCGCCATTGCTAAAAAAAGAGAAAGAAAAACAAATAAATAATATTACACAAGACACACCATAGAAAACTAAAGACTTAGCAACACCAACCCCACAAACAACTGTGTGTGTGTGTGTGTGTGTGTGTGTGTGTGTGTGTGTGTGTGTGTGTGTGTGTGTGTGGGGGGGTGATGTTAGGTGCTTAGGAAGGGTAAAACGATCCTGCTCCACATGGTGCACCCGTCATGTTGCTCATATAATTACAAACCCGATTAATAGTCTAGTTCAGTAGGTTATGTTCGTGAAAATTGAACGGACTTGTAGTTACGACATAAGGAATATATCCGATATCAGCTGTTAAACAGATCTTCCGTAGCGGTCAGCCAACTCGTGATGGCGTCCGTAAATAGTAATCAAAGGTACCAGGATTATAATTTAATATGCCCGCCAAACGCGCTTTCCGCCTACATACGACTCATCAGTGACGCTAAGATCAAAACAGTTATAAAGCCAAACAATTACAAAGTTAAAGAACATTAAAGACCCTAAATTCCAAAAAAAGTTGTGCCAAATGCGGCTCAGGTAATCTATTCCCGGGATAAGAAAATCCTTAGTTTTTCGATAAAATTCAAAGTTTTATAACAGGAACTTAATAAAAATGACCATATAATTGATATTCATGTCAACACCGAAGTGCTGACTACTGGGGTGGTGATACCCTCGGGGACGAAAGGTACATTAGCAGTGGAATCGACCTAGTGGTGTAAATAGTTATCAAAGGTACCAAGATTATAATTTAATACGCAAGTTGCGCGTTTTGTCTACATAAGAATAATTCAAGGCCGGTATATCGTATCAATTGGTCGAAATATATCCATATGCAGTTGCTGCTTGAATGTAGCTACGTATATACATATAAAAGTAAAGTTCGCAATTAGGAATTTGTTGAAGAACACGTCCTGCAAACGTTACAAATATGTTGTCAATCAAGAAATCAATCATCTTGAGTATGTCAGTTTCAGAGAATTTTTGTTTGAATCAGAGTGAATCTTTGCAAAGAAGGATTTACCCCTACCTAAGACAAGATATACGTTATATGCGTTGGCCATTTTTTTTTATGCAAAAAAGCAATACCATCTCTTCCAATTTGTCTTTAAATTTGGAATGGGGAATGGGGAATACTTGTGTAGAAAAATCAAATGGTTTAATACTATTGCAAGATGAAAGAGTTTAAGATTGTATGTACTCTAAAAGATATTTGGATTTTTCACAATAACTTTTAACCCCAGCTTTAATTGCTGATAAAATTGATGTTAATTTCGAAAGAGATTTATATTTCTTGTTTCAATTATTTCTTAAATAACAAATAGAAAAACAATTTGTTTCATTCTTATAATTCTCAATTCAAACATTTTTTCTCACTGGCTACTAATTACCGTCAAATAAACAGTTGACGTATCGGAATTATTGAATGAATCGCCATGATGATTGCTGAAATCCTTAAATGTAAGAAAAAATAGAAATATGTATATATATATTTATATACAACTCGTCTAAACATCAACCCAACAATGTTAGATCTGTAAATTTGCTTTCGCAAATTTTTGGTTCTTCCCTCGCCGGGATTCGAACCCATGCTACTGTGATATCGTGACACCAAATCGCCTGCACTGCAGCCGTCCCGCTAGACCACACGACCACCTGGGCTCTCAAAAAAAGAGCTTTCGGTGGCCATATGTTACCTTTCCACGTCAGTTTTAATCTAGCGGCGTACTACAGTACATGATATATAAGGCATGAAGATGTTATTGTTACAGATCAGCTAAATTATCTATAGTAAAGGATCCTACAAATTAATGTAAGATACAGTCACAGAAAATAATTATATTCATAAGTACGTCTGAGTCAGTGACAACCCTACAACAGATGTATCCATCGGATCACCATCAATGATGGTGATACATGGCTGTGTACATAATGTATATACAACTCGTCTAATATACAACTCGTCTAAACATCGCCCCAGCAATGTTAGATCTGTAAATTTGCTTTCGCAAATTTTTTGTTCTTCCCTCGCCGGGATTCGAACCCATGCTACTGAGATATCGTGACACCAAATCGCCTGCACTGCAGCCGTCCCGCTAGACCACACGACCACCTGGGCTCTCAAAAAAAGAGCTTTCGGTGGCCATATGTTACCTTTCCACGTCAGTTTTAATCTAGCGGCGTACTACAGTACATGATATATAAGGCATGAAGATGTTATTGTTACAGATCAGCTAAATTATCTATAGTAAAGGATCCTACAAATTAATGTAAGATACAGTCACAGAAAATAATTATATTCATAAGTACGTCTGAGTCAGTGACAACCCTACAACAGATGTATCCATCGGATCACCATCAATGATGGTGATACATGGCTGTGTACATAATGTATATACAACTCGTCTAATATACAACTCGTCTAAACATCGCCCCAGCAATGTTAGATCTGTAAATTTGCTTTCGCAAATTTTTTGTTCTTCCCTCGCCGGGATTCGAACCCATGCTACTGAGATATCGTGACACCAAATCGCCTGCACTGCAGCCGTCCCGCTAGACCACACGACCACCTGGGCTTCACAAAAATAAAGCTTTCGGTGGCCGTGTGTTACCTTTCCTCGTCAGTTTTAATCTAGCGGCGTACTACAGTACATGATATATAAGGCATGGCGATGTTATTGTTACAGATCAGCTCAATTATCTATAGTAAAGGATTCTACAAATTAATGCAAGATACAGTCACAGAAAATAATTATATTTATAAGTACTTCTGAGTCAGTGACAACTCTACAACAGATTTGTCCATCGGATCACCAGCAATGATGGTGATACATGGCTGTGTACATTATGTATATACAACTCGTCTAAACATCAACCCAACAATGTTAGAACTGTATATATATATAAGAAGACAAAGACGAATTTGGAATTTTATAGTTGATATGGCAATTAAACATAAAAAAGTCTGATTTAAAAAGGCATATGATGCTGCTGGTGTTAGTATGTTTATAAAAATGTAGATATGTCTGATTCTTTACATGGCAAGATGAACATATGAATTACACGAATTAAGTTTGGCGGTTTGTACTGTTTCGGTTTTATAGTTTTATATAGTGGAATAATTTTGAACTTTGGCGTTTTAGAACATAGGTGCTCGCAGTTACTTCTATGTTCGTCACGTTAGTACATATATAAGTTATAACATGTATTTATGTGTTTTTGAATGACACAAGTCTGTTCATTTAATAAAAATAAATATGGTATCATAAGAACAAAGAAGTATCTGATCCTTTTTTGAATTAACCTTGTTCATAGCCAATATTTAGAATAGAAAATATTTAAATTAGATCGAGCAGGGCGAGAGAGAAATTCAGCTATGATGATTTTGATGATTTAGGAAAATATAAATATACGTGGCCGATAGATAATCGCATGAATAGGAATTAACAAACAGCTATCAATAAATCAATTGTAAGATTACAATTTGGATTTTATTTACTTTCAAAGTAAACTAAATATTTATGTAGATGGTACATTCCCATCGGGTATTATCATAGTTTCCCAATTTATGACAATAGGAACCACGTTCCTTAAGAACTTTAAAAGTATATTTTCCTTTTCAAGGATTCACAGTTCATACTTTGTTTAGTTTAAGTGACTGCAATATTAAAATTGCGTTGTATTCGATCAATGTATTAGGAACCATATATTTGTACATTCGTTCTACCTAAGGGTAGTATCCTGGTTGTTTCGAATAATTATAAATTTCACAAATAGAACATTTAAAGTAAATGAACATTTCATTGATTTGACAATACAAAAGTATGGACTACTGGGCTGATGATATCCTCAGAGGTTAAACGGTTATATTTAGACGAGTGACTCCTGCTATTTGACAATTCAAGATGCGAAAGATAACCGATCTCATAAGTACCATTTCGACAGGAATTGCATTTTTGCATTTGTCTTATTGAATTTGTTTGTTGAGGTTTCAGGTTTGAATCAAAGATTTAAATAAATTGTAATGGTAATATACATTTTAAAACATACTTGAATTAAAATAGAATTGAAAATTAACACAAGAGTTAATATTCGAAATACAATTGTTTTGTACTTATGTTTAGAAAAGGTTTTGAATGAAGTTAAAGTAAATATTATGGAAAGGGAATAATCGCCGTTATAAGAAGCTTAATCCTTATAGGATTAATAATGAATTTAGGACGTATTTAATGACTTATATATTATTTTGTCATTGACCAGGTGCAATACCTATTCATGTGAATATTGACATAAACTTATATCATTATAAAATATGTTGGATCCTGCTGACAAATTATAAATCAGAGTTCATTCAAGTAATTAATTGAAAAATATATATGTCAAAATTGAAATTTTGTTGACCAACGACAATGTAGTAACACAATATAAGATAAAATTCATATATAGAAACATTTTGATATTTTTAATTAAAAATGATGATTTCAATGAAAATGTTTGGTCCACTTGTTCATCAATCTAAACCAGAGATTAATTGTAACGCTTTTTAACTTTCAATTAATTCATCATACCAAAATTAAATGAAATTAATATTAAATAAAATATGTCGCATACATTATTACCAATACTTTAATTTCTCACGTATATTTCAAAGTCAAACTAATAATACGTTTTTAAAAAGAGCTAGTTTGGCTGGGAAAACACATGGAGATTACACGTGTAGTGTTAATAATATTTTTTGTCCTAATATTCTCTGATATGGCAATTTCCAAAAGCATTAAAGGTATGTAGGTAAAAAATCGCCCTACAACAAAGTTTGTCACATATTTCATCTTAAGTTTTGCATATATTGTTTAAAATCTCTTTCTGTTAACTGATTTAAAATTTTGGTTTTTGATTTTAAATTTGTTGATGTTCATTGGTGAATTATCTGTAGGGATGAGCTTAGGATGCAAAAAAAGGACTTTAGAAGATGTGCTAATAAATGAGATCGAATAGGTAGTTTTTTTGCGGTCGGTTATACGATAACAGGAGTCTTTTCTACGATGACAACTATCGATTTCAAAACTTGAATGTGTATGATTGTGTAACAAAAACAACCACGTCAATTTCAGCATGCATGTTTAGTGAATGTCGAGTCTGAAGCGTAGGACAACTCGTAAACTCCTGTTTCAAATTTGTCAATGTTTTGTTATTTGTTTCTACTGTTGAAATTAGTTGTTTTGTTAAAATAGATAGTTATTCACGTTGAGCGATGTATTATTGTTGACAAGTCGAGATTCTGTTTTTGCGAACCCGTTCTATTCAGGTTTTGTTTTTGTAAAACCACTTACGGCAACATGAATGCAATTTCAAAAGTTGATAACATTTATTATTATACCACAGATGTCATTTCTATATAAAATAAGTACACAATATTTTCACTATTTTGCAAATTACAAGCTCTGAACTATTGGACATGGGTGAAACTATTAGACCGGTCAAAAATTTCAAACTTTTAGACCTGGGTGAAACTATTGGACCGGTCAAAATTTCCAACAATTGGACCTGGGTGAAACTATTTGACCACAAGCGTCATTGTTTTTCGCGGAATTTTAAATGCAGCTACGCGATTGGAGGATTTTGAAAATAACGCGGAAATAACGACGTCGTGTTTTACCTATTGTATCTAGTATAGGGTTGACGCCAGTGCAAGCCGTAGCCTTAGCATTTGAACATATCTATGAAGTAAACGTTACGGTTTGGTTTCTTCTTTTTAATATTACGATAGTTGATTGATCACCGCCATTCATTGTCTGTTGTTTTTTTCGATATAATAAAACACTTAAAGACTGGATATTCGTGGAATTGTTACTTTATTGTCCCTCGGATACAACTATTACCCTCGGCTACGCCTCATGACAATAGTTGCTCCTCGGGACAATAAACTTACTATTCCACTAATACCCAGTCAATAAGTATACAATGTTTACGGCAAAAAACGTATAAATACATATTTCTTCTACCGGGGAATGTGTATATTAGAACTGCAATCTCCATCCCTTAATAATCAAAAAGCTGCACTGTTAACTAGAATCTTCTTTATGACTTTTGAATTTCTGGTGTATTTACAGATTGACAAAACCATAAAATAAACTGCACGGTGACCTTTAGTTGTTAATTATGTGTCATTTGGTCTGTTTAGCCTCGGTCACACCTTACCGGATAGCTCAAACGGACGCCTAACGGATGAAAATAAAAGTTGTCCGTTGACAAAATTGTTATCCGTTGGGAGTCAGTTGATGTAATGACCGAATAAAACGGACGTGTAACGAATGCATAACGAACACACACCGGATATACAACGTACGAGAAACGGAAACGTAACGGACAGAACGGATGTCGAACGTACATCAAACGGACGAGTACCGCATAAAACGGACACATAACGGAAGAGTACCAGATAAAACGGATAAACAAGATATACGGAAAATTAAAGGCGACAATAATAATACATGTAAATCGCATTAATATTCAAAATGTTTCTGTGTAACTGGTTTTGGTTTGTTTTTCAAAATGCCGCCAAAGGGCATTGTCTGGTCTGAATAAGAGCTGCTCGATTGTGACGACGTTCCTTTACTCTAAGATCGATTATGAATAAAATTAATTCATGAACCTTAAGAAATCTGACATACAAATAATTTGCATTTCTGACGCGAAATTTTTCAATAGCCATTTATCCGTTTCAGATCCGTTCAGCATCCGTTTTATCCGTTATACGTCCGGTAGAAATCCGTTTCTCATTCGTTCAACATCCGTTTTATCCGTTAAACGTCGGGTAACAATCCGTTGGTGAACTTATCTTCCAGACCTCCAACGGAGTATAACGGACATGTAACGGATACAAAACGGAAACAAAACGGATGAGTACCGTACAAAACGGACGCCTAACGGACGTTCAACGGACATTTTATCCGTTGGACGTCCGTTCAAAGTTTTGAAAATGCTCAAAATTTTCCACCGGACAGAACGGACGTCGACGGACAAAACGTACACTTAACCGTCATGCAACGGATATGGACGGACGTCTAACGGATAATTACGGACGTCTAACGGACATGAACGGATTGAAAAAAAGTTATCCGTTAGGCGTCCGTTCGAGCTATCCGGTAAGGTGTGACCGAGGCTTTATGGAGAGTTGTCTCATTGACAATTATACCACATCTTCTTATTATATATGCAGCAAAATTCTTATTAAAAAGTAGAATAACAAACATAATTAACTCCGTGGAAAATTCTAAGCGAAAAGTCCCTAAGCAAATAGCAAAATCAAAATTTCCAACACACCAATCAAACGAATGGATAACAACTTTTATATTCCTGACTTGGTACAAGCAGAATATTATGTAGAAAATGGTAGACAAAAACTTGTCCTGAGTATAAATTACATTTGCCGCTAGGCAATAGCCAGCCATTCATCGACATCCATGGTAAGATCGTTTTTATATTGTTTAATAGGTAATACAATTGATGTGATTATGGAAATTTTAACATAAATGCCATACCTGATAAAACATATGGTCCTTCAAACTGTTTAATTAAAATATTAGTATGCAGATTGTTGACATTGCCAAAAAGTATGTCTCACAAATTGTGATGTTGTCTTTTGTCTTTTTGTGAGATGTTTGTTTTGCTTTATAACAATCTGACGAGTCAAGCCTTTTAAAAATATTTTACTGTTTGTTCTCGTGTTGTGTTATTACATCATTGTCTCAGGTTAGAGAAGCGCACAGAAACATGGTTATCTCCACCATCTATATGCCCTTGTCTGCATCGAAGCGCATGCTATTATGTAATTGTCGTCTCATTTTTTTTTCGTTTACTGTTCTGTTCATTAATTAGGCTTTGTTTTGTGTTTTGTTGAAATGGTGCTTTTATTCCGCAATTTGCTTTTTGTCCGACACTTTTGCTATTAGTTCGTTGCTTTTTGTTCGTTTTGCTTATTGTCCGATATTTTTGCTTAAATCCACGTGATTTTTACTCTATTGAATAGCTGTCTCATTGACAATAGCGTCAAATTTCAATATTTTACACCAACGCCATAGATACAATTCGAACATGACACAATTAGCTTAATAATATTGTTACATGTTAGATAAGTATTTTGCTGGTTGTGTCTGCAAAACAAGTAGATAAATTGATGTTGGAAATGGGGGACAAGACGACCCTTTAAAGACTCCAGTTCAATTTAAAATATTTCATGGATTTGAAATTCTAGAGAAAGAAAAACCCAACTAATTCACTTGAAACCATCATTTGATATAGGAAGTAGAAGCTGAAGTCAACTGGTGTGTTACATGGGTGTTCACAAGCGATTTAAAATTTTCCGGTTTGGTTAGAAAAACAATATATTTTGAAAGATAACAGGTTTACTGGCTCATACAGTTTCAATGTTGAAAAACACAAGCAGGATTGTAATGGGTAATTGAAAGTCCAACATCACTACCACTTACAAAAAAAACCCTTAAAAAACCAAACAAACCAACAACATCCAAATGAAACACAAATCCCTTTTCAGAATAGCATTGTCTTTCGTTTTTTATCATGTAAAATAAGTACAATATACAATAAAAAAAATTCAATACACTCTTTTCTACTGCTTTTCTATTACAAGCAATTCGATGCTCGCAGATTTATTGAAAATACTATAACATAACATATCTGTTTATCACATGCCAACGTACTTCATCAAGGTACGTGTCCATTACAGCAACCTGATTCTACAGAAAAAAAATAGTGAGTTAATAATAAGTTCTTTCGGAAATGAACACAAACCGAAATTTTTTTTTCTTTTCATTTTACCGTCAATAACATTTAAAAATACGTACGAAGGGCAAAAGAAATCTATCAATCGTATATTTGTTAAAAATAGTTCAACTCCGCCACAAGGTCATGTGTCTTTCCGTAATCTGGATACTTGTTTTAGTTGTCTTATTTCATATCTCAATATTAGTTTTGCAAAATTCGTTGCTGGTATATTATAGTATGTGAAAGTTAATTTTAAATTTATACACAATGTTTTACACTCTGAAAATTATAATTTTGTATAGCATCTGTTTTCTAGAGAAGACTGTGTTTTTTTTGTAATTTATGTCGTTAGGTTTCTGTCATATAAGCGTGTAGTCCATTCCTCTTTTTTATACCGTTTTTATGTAGGACTGCACACAATATTTGAGGAATTATTAAAATTTTGTATGCACTGCATAATAAAAGACATTAAAGCACTAGCGGCCTTAGGTTTATAAAAATAGAAAAACAGGGAAACGGTCATGATACATCTGAATATTATAAAGAAAGGAAATACTACCGTGCCTACATAAACGACATACATGTATAAGTAAATGTAATAAAGGACTTACCAGGTATACACATTCCTTTAATCGGGTCATAGAAATAACCTTCACCACACTCACACTGTGTATTAGGCGGACAGGAAGCAGACGTTTGCAACTGCTTCTGAACCCTCTCATTACTTTCACATTGTTCTGTGTCAGAGTCCCAATATGCGTTTTCTGGACAGGTAAAACGGGATAGCAGAACTTTGATCAAACGTGAATATCTTCCGTCTTTTATATTTTCTCCCATCTTCTTATCTATCACATAAAATAAAGGCAACAGTAGTATAACGCTGTTCGAAACTCATAAACCGATAGAAAAAAACCAAATCCGGGTTACAAACTTAAACTGGGGGAAACGCATTAAATATAAGACAACAACAACACAACATTAATATGTAACACACACAGAAACTAACTAAGCATTAGACAAAATGCGATGAAAATAACAAATATAACATCAAAACTAAATACATGAATTTGGGAAAGAAAAGTACCATGACACGTCTCATAGTAATTTGAAATCACACTCAAATAAAAAAGGAAAAAAACGACACAACAGAAACACAACGTTAACATGTAACACACACAGAAACAAACTATAATAAAAACAATGGCTATTATCCTGACTTGGTACAGGACATTTTTTAAATTAAAAAAAATGGTGGGCATGCCAAACCTCCCGCTTTAATGACAATGTTAAATGTAACATTAAAATGACAACATAACATTACAGGACTACAATACAAATAAATAGGAGAACATATTTGACAAAGAAACACACGAATAATAGTTAACAAAATGCACCAGGTTTAAATTTAATACGCCAGAAGTGCTTTTCGTCCACACAAGACTTACATGTCCTAGTGACGCTCAGAAACACAAGGTCGAAAGCGAAAACAAGTACAAAGATGAACAGCACTGAGGACCAAAAGTTCAAAAGTTGTGCCAAATACGGCTAGGGTTTTCTGCTTGGGTAAAGTACATCCTTATCATTTAGAATAATTTATACTTTTGCAAACAGTAAATTTTATAAAATGACTATATAAAAGATATACATGATAAACAGAACCGGATACATAACATAAACCAACATAAACGATATTGGATTTATACGCAAAAACTATGTAAAAATAACACCAATATTTAAAAAGGTTACATTTTTAAATACAAGTGTCAATATATATTTCGGAGAACAGACATACTTCTTCAATAAGATATAAACGTATCTCATCAATTTTATTCTGATACAAAAATGTATTACTAAAAACAATCTTAAACGTAGTTGACATTTTGAATCAAACCATCCTTTCATAATAACTAAAATTTTCAAAATTTTAAGTTCAGGCAAATTTGAAATCTACAAATCATATATATATTGAAGTCTATATTAAGGAAAACATTGCAAATTTTTATATGTATTAGATCATCTAGGCTAAATAAAATATTGAATTCAGATTTGCGCAACGGTACTTACAAATGTATATAAGAAGACAGTAATATTCGAAGAGGATATTATAAAATCGTGTTGACAGATATTTCGGCTGAACACATAGCCTTCGTTTGAACTGTTTTACAATTGCCATTTTGGAGCATTTTAAAGCTGACTATGTGGTATTGACCTTGCACATTAAAGAACACCTTACGGTGACATACAGTTGTATTTCTGTGTCATTTGAACTCTTTTGAAGAGTTGTCATATTTTAAATTATACCATATCTTTGTTTATATTTACAAGTGTCCATATATATAAATATATACATCTTTTATGCATAAACTTTACAATACGTATATACATACTTTCACTGCGGCATTCTGCAAGTTGAAGACTGACCAGCACATTTATAACCAGAAAAAGTCCGGCTGATATCATATTGTATCGTTCACTATCGTTTCCAATACTCTCTATTTGTATGCAAAAACAAACTCTGCAAATGATACTTATGTGTCTGTTTTAACCACAGATCTGATCAAGCACAGCATAACATATACATGTAATTAAACCTCAACGGATTAATTTTTCTATCATATTGAACAAAAAGTTGCTTATATAATAAAAGTTTGATAATGACATGTTCAAAATTAATTCGAACAATTATAAATTTGTAAATCAGTTATTATCGAATGCAAAACACGTCAGCATGACTTATATTGGAGTTCAAAAGGTGCAAAATCCAGGGAATGGCGTATACAAACACATTAATTGAAATAATTTCTAAGTATGCATGTCATAAGGTTTTAAAACCTACTCACCAATGGGTTAGTTGAACCTTTTAGGGCATTTGTTAACAACCAATAGTGCAAAACACTTATTAATTAAAAACAAAGTCTTTTAAGGAATTAAATTTTATTTTCCCATCACGTCCTTACATAATTTTAGGTTTTTATTCATTGTAGCATGTATTTCAATTAAATGCTACATCACTTGGAGAAAGGAGATATACTTTTTAATTAAGTCCTAGCACTCAATTAAAAAAAGGGATAACGCCTTCACTGGGAATATTTTTACCGCATAGTTTGTGTATTGGTTTAATCAGGAAACTACCAGTCTAATGTATGAAAAAAACCGAGAAACTAGAAACACTCACGAATAACACTAACAATTGACAACCACTGAACAACAGGCTCCTGACTTTGGACAAATGTATAACAATGCAGCAGGATTAAACGTTTTAACAGGATAATGTAACGTTATGTTTATTATTATTAGAATTGAAATGAAAGCATCGATCATTCAGGAAAGTTGATATTAGCGTTATATATCAATTGACCCTATAGGAGAAGTAACATTGGTTTTATATACCAATGGAAAATAAAAGAGAAGTATCCTTAGTTTAAAATCTATGATAAGGAAGATCAGAAAAAAGTTACAGTTATCGTTCTTTTTACCAAAAATCTTATGTCAATTTACAATCTTGATTTTCAAACTAATAATGCTTAACACTTTTTGAAGGACTATCTTCTCTATTGAAAATATAAGTGAGATAAATCACAAACTTTTCTACAAATAAATCAAGCGGAGCACAATGTAAATACAATCCAAATCCGTCTCCTCGTGCAATCGTCTAAAATATCTGAAATACAACCATTATAAAGTATTAGTATTCTTCATTCTATATCCAGAGAAAGAGACTTATTTTTCTCAATAAAAAAATAATGACAGCTATACATGTTTTTGATAAAGAATTATCTTAATTTACTACACCATAATTTCGGAGAAAATCATGCGTTGTAAAAATGAATTCATCTCTATGAATTCTAAAGATACTTCATACCAGAGATATTTAATAAAAACCAATAGAATAATCTTTGAGTATGTATCTCTCAGTTGAGTATATATAACAATATGTTCGTTTTCTGTTCCGTTTTCTAATAATACTAGTAACAGTTTCTGTCTTTTACATATAAGGAAGTTGTTGAAAGGATTTGATATTTATTTCTACGACAGTTTTGCGGACCGCATCATATATTGATGACGTTATGGAATACATGACAATACCTGTGTTCCAGACGAACGCACATAAATTCAATTTATTATTGCCAATTCCTCATCCTCATTTTCTGGTTTATTAAGTAAACGAATGTGACACATAACCAAAATTATATTTAGTGATATACAGGGCATAGAATACCACTGATCAAGCAGAAACTATTAACACTTTATAAAACCCATGTGCTTATTAGCAGCTGTTGTTGCTCAATGTAATCTTTTGTGGTCTGATATTAGTTTTATCTCTTTTCTATTGCTTATAAGGTTGTCTGTGTTATTTATATTAATGGATTTTGATAGCCACATGGTGACTTCTTGCTTACATGAATAAGATGCACGCGTTATCAATTCAAGCAGATGTTTTTTTATGAGCGATGTTTCAAAGGTCGGTTCACAGTAGAAATAACTGATCCATTGTACATTGACCAATTATTCATACAACGTCAAACACATATGATTTAGTTTAATAATTCGCCTTATCTT
The DNA here is from genome assembly GCF_963676685.1 of Mytilus edulis. Classification (NCBI taxonomy): domain Eukaryota; kingdom Metazoa; phylum Mollusca; class Bivalvia; order Mytilida; family Mytilidae; genus Mytilus; species Mytilus edulis. The sequence goes on along the minus strand of NC_092345.1, from coordinate 71,752,195 downwards.
TTATTCGCAAGGCTATTGTTTGTCAGAAAGTAACTTGTATCATATGGGTGTATTATAAAGACAGTTTAACAAAACATTACCGTGGAACTATAAGCTTGGCCGCATACCATACAGACAATAATAAAAAGAAAAACATAAAAAACCTGTTTAACTATTGAAACCAAAATCGTACTTAACAGTTGCGTAATTGAAGTGAGATCACAATATGATGTATTTGGCCTTATATACCTGATTTTTTTTATCATTGTTATTGGCTGTCAACTAGCTGTCAGTAACTGTGAGTACTCTCTGAGTATTTATTGTAGCACTTATTGTATTTGTGTTGTTTAGAAGTACCTGTCCGCATCCACTCTGCATTATATCCATCTGATGACTTAAGCCCTTTTCAACTGATATTACAGTTTGTTCTTAATTTGTACTTTTACACCGGTGTCCCAAGTTATGGAAAGTGTTGGGCGCTCACAAACATGATTAACACCGCAACATTCTTTATGTGATTGTCCGAATTCAGGGTCAGCTAGTGAAGTGGTGTGTGCAGAATTATGATTTCCTTAAAACAATTGTTACGAGTTAGACCGTTAGTTTGTATTGCAATTCTATCTTTAATTATTTTACTTTGTCCATTGTTTAAACTGGATTGTCTCATTCCATTTAAACAGTTTCGAGTTCAACGGACGAGTATTGAGGACTAGAATTTGGTATCCTTTTTCTTTATTAAATTCTTTGAGACATTTCGCAGAAACTCTAACCATTTTTCTTTTCTTTTAGTTTTATTTTGTATGTTAGTGTACTGTGTTGATATATATATATATATAGTTGAGTTTACTGGCTGTTCTAAACTATTGTTTTAATGCTGTATTATTTGTAAAGTTTGTCATTCAACTAACAAGATGCACTAAGGGAGTAAGATTTGTAAAACTAATAATAAATATGACACAAGCAAGTGTAAATTTGGGAAATTTGTATTTCGTTTTTGAAAGGTAATAGTTGTGAATTTAGCACTGACATTAAATTTGGTTCTATACCAAAAAAAACGGCGAAAAATATCAGATGGACATTCAGAGTAATACATCGAAAATCAACTGACAACGCCATGGTTAAAATAGAAAAAGACAAACAGAAAAATAAAATTATACACGACACAACAAAGGAAACAAAAGACTAAGCAACACGAACTCCATCAAAATCGCCGGGTGATCTCAGATGCTCCGGAAGGGTAACCATATATTGCACCACATGTGACACTTTTCGTACTGCTCGTGTTATAAAAACCAGGTAAAACGTCTAATTCGGTAGGTCACGTTCGTGAAAAGGGAATGGAATTGTAGTTTCGACATAAGGAATATATCCGATATCATCTGTGAAACGGATATTCAGTAACGTTCAACCAACTCGTGATGGCGTCCGTAAAATTTACGATGGGATAAGTTCAACCTCACCATTTGGACATCTTGGTTTAATAGCTTCTTTGTGAGAAGCAACCCTCTCGCAAGGAAATTAAGCCCGGGAATATCGTATCAGTTGGGAGATATATATACTCCGTATGCAGGCGCTGCTTGAATGTTGCTTCATAGAAGTAGAAAGTTCACAATTGGGAAGCTATAATCATCTCTTTTGTCGTAAAATTATGTTTTCAACCGAGCCTCAATGTCAATGTATAGATATAAGTGAAGATATTTATATATGTTTTCAGATAGTGACTGGACACAATCGGTTTATTTCAGTCTTACAGATTGTTTCAAAATCTCAATAACTTTATTTAATGTAAGAAAAAATAAGAGAGTTACTATTTTCAATCTATTTGTTCAAGCATACAGCATATTAAAAAGAATTTCTTGATCATTTTTGTATGCGTTTTACTTTTATTATGTCATGAAATCAAAAGCTCAAACACATCAATAGAATGGAAAACAATGTTCATATTCCTGGTTTTGGTACTGGTATTTCCTGTCTCAAAAAATAATGGATTAATTATATTTTTATATCTAACTAAACCTCGCACGTGTATGACAGACATATAACATTCCATTATATTAACAACAATGCATGAGCAAAACAAATTGATATAGTAGGTACAAATGTCAGAAATTGGGGTGCAGAAGTCAACATTGAGGGAAAAAAATTAACTGGTTTGTAGTATGTTTTAAAATGATGTGTTTATACAATGTGGTGAAATAAGTTTATAATATCATATATGGACAAATCCATTAAAAAACAGGGGTATATACTCATATAATATTAGGAAAGGAACCATTTCTAAAAATCCAAACTGCAATTATAATTTTCTGACCTACTTTCGTATCTACAGTACATATTTCTATTTAATCCCTGTTCAGAATTGAATCAAATTTTTCAGTCGCTTCATCATACACTGCAATTGTCTTCATCCTTGATCCATTTTTGAGACTTCCTTCAGCAAAAAATGGAGAGATCTAGTATTTTATTTGGGGCTAGAGGTATCAATTGTCAGTTTTTGTCGCCTTTTATAGTTACTATTTATACTATACAGTAAGTTTTTTTTTATCATTGTTGAAAGCCATATCATGACCCTTGATTGCTTATATCGTTGGAATTTTGAACTATGTGAAAAGTTGTCTCATTGTCGATTATACAATATCTCCTTTATTTTTAAAATGAAGATTTCAGCGTTTCTATTGTCAAATTTTATATGTCTCAGATTAAACATATCTGAAAAATCATCGGTACACACCTTGTGTGTGCTAAAACACAGACTTCTGAATTGTTGCAACCATCGTAAAATAGCAACGCAGTATCGATGTGGTCATTTAAAATGAAATAGCAATTCATCAAGTTGGTATGTTTAAAAACCTTTTCCGGATTAACTTGAATCAGTAGCGCTCGAACAAAAAACAAAATCATAAAAATCCAGTATTGTATCGTGCTTGAAAAGTTACGAAGCGATATGACTAATTATAGATCATAAGTAAATGTTTTTTTAGACAGAATTTTCTTATAATTTGCCAAAATGAAGATTTTACTATGCTTTTTTCAAAAATATCATAAAAGGTATGGGTCACCGTGCTATTTTTCAAGCTATGAGTCGTTGAAAATTGCCTAATTGGGTTAGTTTGTTCATGAAATAACACATAAGAGTGCATAAAAAAAATATATGAAATAAAATTTTAAAATAAATTGTGAAAAGATATGTTTCATAATATGTTTTAAGAAAATAAAAAGAAAACATGGTGTCACCGAACTTGTTCTCTTGCCACAAGTGAAAATAAAAAAATCCCAATTAGCCCAGTATAAATTTTGTACTAAAAGAGTTATCTTCCCTTAAACGGCTGATTTAAAAAAAAAATGGTTTTAAAAACCAAAAAGGTTGATATTTGCTAAACTAACAAGTTTTCTTTATATTAATAAAAAGTCTAACCATTTAATTTCCAATCTGTTTCCAAATTTGCTGATTTGGGCAAATAACTAGACCGATTTCGTACTGTGATTGTACAATCCAAGATTGTGGTATACCATGAATCTACCTTAAGTCAACAGTTGTTTGAATATCGTGCATCGATTACGACGAGCCAAATAAAGGCAAAAAACAAAAAATAGGGTAGGTGCGTTAGAAGGTACCAAAAGGAGATTAAACGTCTCCAATATATTATGTCTAAAATCATCCCAGGCATAGATTACCTTAGCCGTATTTGGCACAACTTTTTGGAATTTTGGATCCTCAATACTCTTCAACTTTGTATTTGTTTGGCTTTATAACTATTTTGATATGAGCGTCACTGATGAGTCTTATGTAGACGAAACGCGCGTCTGGCATACTACATTATAATTCTGGTAATTTTGATAACTATTTACACCACTGAGTCGACGCCTCTGCTGGTGGGCATTTCGTCCCCGAGGGTACCATCAGCCCAGTAGTCAGCACTTTGGTGTTGACATGAATATCAATTATGTGGTCATTTTTATAAATTTCCTGTTTACAAAACTTTGAATGTTTCGAAAAACTAAGGATTTTCTTGTCACAGGCATAGATTACCTTAGCCGTATTTTGCACAACTTTTGGAAATTTTGGATCCTCAGTGCTCTTCAACTTTGTATTTGTTTGGCTTTATAACTATTTTGATATGAGCGTCACTAGTGAGTCTTATATAGACGAAACGCGCGTCTGGCGTACTAAATTAAAATCCTGGTAACTATTTGAATCACACCTTGTTTAAACGACCGCTTATCTTTGTAACAATTAGCTTACACCTTTTATAACAATTGTTTTTTATGCTATTGTTATTCTGCCATTCTGTGTGATGCAGACTCATGCGGTGGCATACGAAACTGGACGAAGTACACAATTTAGTATTTTCTTCTTCTATGATAAATCGATTTAGAACAAATTTAGTTAAAGAGAATATGTGGTATGAATGCAAATGAGATAATTCTCCATCCAAGTCATAAAGTGTAAGAAATCGATTAAAGGTAAAAGTACGCCCTTTAACGCAGAGCCTTGTCTTACACTTATTAACAAGCTATCAAATGCCTATTGCAAAACTATTAAAACAGAAGAAAAAAACCCAGTTTAATAAGTATGAAAAAATACCACAAGAAACAACGAGAAACAATTATGAATACCATCAACAAACGACACCAACTGAACAACATTTTCCTAACGTAGGATATGTGCAAACAAATGCAGCGGTTTAAACCTTTAAACAGGCGCCAACCCTCACCCTTACACTCATGACATCGAATAAGTACCAACAGGTTATGATTCTAACAGTTATTCAATATGACATAGCTAGGAACCATATATTTTAGAAGCCTATCAAGTAAATAACATTATGTAAACATAATTATCATATCATCTCCCTAATTTAAACCAAATAATATAGAAACCAATTATTTTTATATGCGTGTAAGATAACGTATCAGTTGTGTTTGAATATTTGTGTTTACCTTTGTATTAATATACATTAATTTGGACTTTGCAGAGCATGTGGATATACTATAAAGGTAAATAAAAAACGACAAAAACTGTTTGTTGACGTCAAATTAAAAGATCTACACAACCTATTTTGTTGGCTTCTCTGATTATTTTTGTTTATTTTTGTTTATCTTTGTTTGAATTTTTTAATCAGACATTTTGTATGCATGTGATGTATGTTCACACAGATTTGACTGCTGAGTCCCAATTCTTGTCACATTAACCTATTTATCTTACCTCCTATACATTTCCAGGCATATGATTGGTTAAAAGCATCCGCGTGCAAACCGTGTATATTTGATATTAGGTTAGTAGGGAGGCGGGGCTTATCTCATACACGGTTAGTAGTGGAGTTACGTCCCTTTATATTTCATTTTAGGTAAGAAGGGGGCGGGGCTTATTTCATACACGGTTAGTAATGGTGTTATGTCCCTTTATAAAAACAAAACGGTACTGAGAAATAATCTTAAAAGTTCCAACAGACGAAGAAATTGATGATTAAGATTGAAATAAATTCATAAAACACATTTAAACCTTACAAGATTTCATTGTTGGCATCTGTATTTGTAGAATTAATGTATTTTCTTAATGCTAACAGTATTCATGACTTGCTCATTTTGAGAATCACTAGTCTTAATTTCACACGTTCAGATAGTCGGTAAGATAAATTCGTTACATAGTGTGTTAGTGACCGAATACGGTATATATGAGGTCTCACCCTATATGGAAATTACTGACCCCATATATACCGTATTAGGTCACTAGCACACTATGTAACTAATATTACACACACTGTTAAGGTTGCTCACCCAAATTGTCAATTTAACGGAACTACAAACAATTGTCATACAAGTGTGATGTATAACTATCTATCAAACCAGGTTGAAACCAGCATTTGTTCGGAGAATGCCTGAACATTGTCAGAAATATGACAGTTTTTTCACTAGTTCGTTTGTTTTGTCAGTTTTTCGGGAGTTCCGTTTTTGAATTTGCCTTAGAGATCTGTATTTTGTGAAACTTTTGACATAGGCAGTTGTTTAGAGTAAACTGCAAGTGATAAATCGTCTTTTTTGTAACTAACAAATATTCAGATTTTTTGAATATGATTTCTTCTAAAACAAAAATCTTAAAATTTCAAAAGATTAAACAATTAATTTTAGATTGTACATTTATTTGTGTCTGTCTTTCGCTCTGTTCAAAGTATTATCTTTTGCCGCCATCTACATGTGGGTTATCAAATACACCACCGTCTGAAATTATAAATATACGTTATTAAGATATCGGGTCACTAAATTAGTTTCCATCAATTGCCTTTTTTGTAGAATATTTGCCATTTCAATACCACAAAGTTGCATTGCTTAATTTCTATGGTGAGCTTATTTAAAATCACTGGGTCGCTGCCACTGCTGGTGGATTTTTTTTTGACCGAGGGTATCACCAGCCATGTAATTAGTAATTCTGCCTTGACAATGAATTATCATTGATATGGTCATAATTTTGAAATAACTGTTTACAAAATTTTGAATTTTTGACATATAAAGGCTTTTCTACCCAGGAATTGATTACCTCAGCTGCTTTTGGCAAACTATTCAGAAGTTTGTTCCTCAATGCTCTTCAACTTCGTATTTTATTCGGCATTTTTACTTATGTTTGATTAGAGCGTCACTGAATTGTCTTTTGGAGACGAAACGCGCGTTTGCCGCAAATATAAAATTTCAATCCTGGTATCTATGGTGAGTTTATTTCCTGCAACCAAAATAGTTCGAATATGTGCAGTTTCCAACAATGATTTATTAGATTTTGTTTAGAAAGTAAATGGGACTTCATTTGCAAGAACTAATGCTACCAATGACTAGAAATCTACGACATTCCCCGATTCATTACTATAGTTAATTGGCTGTTGTATTTTTTTTTTAAATGATGGTTTGTTCTTGTTTTGTGGAATTTACCTAATAAAGAAAGTCCAATTCATATGTCTCTTTAAAAAAATTATAAAAAGTATTCATGCAGAGATAGTGGCAACATATCTAAATTAAAAGTAAATGTCATTTAGAATATTGATCAAAAGTGAAAGTTTCTATCAAGTAATAAACTTACCCGGAAAACATATTTGGAAAGCCTCGACCCATGAGAATCCTTCTTCACACACACACTTTTCTTCCGTTGAATCAAATTCAGAGTTTGGTGGGCATGAACCTATAAATGAAAAAATGTATTCCTTCTCAATTCATTTTCCATTTTTTACATTTTGAACTAATGCATTTTTTTCTTTATTAATTTCGTGAGTCGAACTTAAAACAATGTGCATGCATATACATTATAAGACCTTAAGCACGATAACAGAAGTATGCCCAAAAAGGAACCAAAACAAGCATTGCTTCTGAAGTCAACTGTGCCTGCAAAATTTTGTCCTCAATGCTCTTCAACTTTGTACTAGTTTTGCTAAATATTTTGACATGAGCGTCACTGATAAGTCTTATGTATGCTAAACGCGCGTCTGGTGTGGTAACTTATAATCCTGGTATATGCAGTTAAGGTAATCGATTCGTGGATAGAAAAGCCTTAATATGTCAAAAATTCAAAAAGTGTAAAAGGTAAGGTTCGTAACATAATGGCAGTTCATGTCAGAAATATTCAGTATGAGAGGATTACCCTTTGGGACGAATTGACATATCTACGTTACAATAGGTAATGTCGTAGGCTACTAGTTCCTCTATCATCAGATGAGCTGCTGCTAAAATTAATGGTTTGACAGTCTGTCTAAGTACACTCTGTGTGCTAATAAAGTATATCTGTTAATATTAGATTGTACTAGGTTGGATGATCATACTATAATATTGCCGTTTGTATTTGAAATCCACAGACCATAGTTAAGTAAGGCCTATCAACCAATAGCTTAGTACTAAATCCTTATGAGTTTATGATTCAATCCAATATTTCCAATCTAATTTTTCCAAAATCTTCCAATATGTCTTAGATCCTTCCGTATCATTCTCATTACTGAACGTTAACAACAAAAATGTTTGAACACTGTTGCAATTACTGCTAGGTTAAAACTCACAAATGGTCCGAGACCACCATTGTCGTCCCTTGATTTTCGTTGTTCACAAATATAGTCCCTAGTGTTGACAGTGGGTTACTTGCCATTAATTTTTATACCCCTTCCAAATTTATTTCTCCATGTTCACTGCCTCAAATTGCAAGAAGGGGGTTGAAATTACACTGTAAAAAAATTTGGGTCCAGAATTTTAAAGGAAAGTAGTGATTTGGTCCAGCTGAAAAAGGTTGAAAATGAGCACTTCGGAAGCTGTCAAAAGATTTCAAGACGCCCTAAACATAAAATTGGCCATATTTTGAGTTAGAGGCGATGAAGTTTTCTATAAATTTGATATAATTTGTCCCAAAAGTAGTACAACACACTGTAAAAGTTTCTTTGAGAAAGCGCAGGTGGGATTTTTTTTATTTTCATTTATGTTCTAAAAGAAATGCACTACGAATTAATTGTGTTCTCGGACCTAAGAGGTGAAATCTGTAAATATAGAATTTGTACTCTGGCAACTTCCCTAAATGATTTGATGGTGTCAACTTGTCAAATAGCATGAAACTAAAGGATTTAAACTTTTATTTTATAGAATTTCTGCCAAAACGACCAATTTTGACATTTTATGGTCAAAATAGGCATTTTATAACTTTTTCAATATTGATGCATAAATGGCATCCTGACTTTCTATCTGACAGGTTTTTATGTGTCAATATTTGTGTTTCTATGCCTTTACCTGCTTCTTTTACTTATTTATGAACTCTGAATCTACAGAAAAGAAGTTTATCTCAGATAAAATGTGCAAAATGTGTTGTATGAATGACCCTTGTCTAACGCCTTGTTTGGATGAAGGCAATAGTGGGGAGCTTGGTATATAAAATTTGATGTCCATATTAGAGACTTCACTAAATTTGTATCAAATGCACTTTACAATGTCTATTGTACCTGTTCCATTTCACATACTATATTTCTTTTCTTCTGTAGGATAGCAAGTGGTTTAAATATAAGCCTGTTGAGAATAAATTGCATGAAAGTTTTTCCCTAAAAAGGCAAAAATCTTTGTTTCAGCCCATACTGCTTGTAAGAAAAGTTATTTGCAAGAGTCTTTTTGTGCTCAGATTTGTTGTATCATGTCACATGAGTATAGAAATGATAAAAAAGACACACATTTTTATTTTTTATAGCCTCAATATGCATTTTTAAATGTAAATATGTGGCACGGCCTTAATTGACCCTAAATTTTTTCCAGTCTTACTTGGCCTAAGACCCTTTTAAACTAATATGATATGTTATTTGTAACTTTTCTTTCCATTTAAAGTACTTTAAATACATATGTAAGGATTATTTATAACCAAAAAGCTTCACAAATTTAAAATTGCTGGAAAATATTACATCTTCATGTAAGGCTCCACTTCATTGAAAAACCTGAATTTTTAGGCGCAGGCTCATATAAATTTGACTTATGAATAATTATGCCAAGTCTGATAAATCAAATGAGTACTCTATTGCTTTTAGTACATAAGTTATATATTAAGGCATTTAACAAGTATTTTTTTGCAATATTTAAATTTTTAAAGCCCCAAATGTTGATAGTTGAAATTTTTCAATTTTAACGTCAAAATTTTACACGCAAAGATGAGTATAGAACTAAACTTAATGTCTATAATATACATCCTATTGTCATGAAACTTTGTAAGTAGTGTTATAATACATTAAGCTTTGTTCATACCAAGTTTTTTTAAGATTTGTCTACTCTTTCTACCCTATTAGGTCCGAGACCACCATTGTCGTCCCTTGATTTTCGTTGTTCACAAATATAGTCCCTAGTGTTGACAGTGGGTTACTTGCCATTAATTTTTATACCCCTTCCAAATTTATTTCTCCATGTTCACTGCCTCAAATTGCAAGAAGGGGGTTGAAATTACACTGTAAAAAAATTTGGGTCCAGAATTTTAAAGGAAAGTAGTGATTTGGTCCAGCTGAAAAAGGTTGAAAATGAGCACTTCGGAAGCTGTCAAAAGATTTCAAGACGCCCTAAACATAAAATTGGCCATATTTTGAGTTAGAGGCGATGAAGTTTTCTATAAATTTGATATAATTTGTCCCAAAAGTAGTACAACACACTGTAAAAGTTTCTTTGAGAAAGCGCAGGTGGGATTTTTTTTATTTTCATTTATGTTCTAAAAGAAATGCACTACGAATTAATTGTGTTCTCGGACCAAATGACTGTCGATTCCTTAAAAAGAGTTGTCTCCAATACCCAAAGTCTAACAACTCTCTTCAATTTCAGTGTAGTTATCGAAATCTCAATAAGATACCAGGCATATAAGTATGTACGTGTATTCACTTATTTCAAGTTTAATCTAGTTATAATGTAAGCCAAAAAAGTGTCCCATGAAATGTGTTTCATGAACTATATTTCACAGCTCATCTATGAATTGTCGTTCACGGGACAGAATATCACATTTGCAAACTATAAAATAGTGTCTCCCTTAGTGAAAAATCTCCCTTAGTGAAAAATTGTCCCTAGGACTTGGACATAATTTCATGGATGTTATATAAAAATATGTCACAAGGGGAAATTTTTCATAGTGTAGCTATTTTTTTCTGTCCCTAAATAAGGGAAATAATTTAACAATCATTGAAATGTTTTAATCAATTAGTTAAATCATAACTGAAATTTAAATCAAGACAACACAGATGTAAACAAAAATGGAAAGTGGTGAATATGAACAGCTATATGAATTTTTGTATGATGGTCAATACCCTCCAGAGTTAAATAATAATGATAATAATGTAAAATTCTGCAAGACCTAAACGTATGCGCAAAAAGAAACGACAATCGAGTATTTATTAATATTATTCATGACATTATTGATCTTGTCAAAAATGACAATCCAAAGATGTTAAAACAATTCATTGATTCCCTCTGTATATTTAAAAACAAATGTCAAGTTAGTCTTATTTTGTTTTGTAAATTATTTGGTATTGGACAAGACTTTTATGCATTTTGTACATGATTTCACTATGAAAAAATATCCAACAAAGGTAAAAATAGAATATCTTTTCAAGGGACACTTTTACACAGAAGTTTTTGTCTCATGATCAAAACACGATACAGACAAAACAAATTCATTAGGGATGAACACATAATCAAATTATCTCTTTAAATGATTAAAATACTGGATATCTTTTAAATATTTTCTCTATTCCAAAGACTTGTTAACCCATGCTTATATATGAAAATACATACCATCTACATTCTGACTAATATGTAGAAACAAAACAAACATGAACAATACTTGAATCAAACTGCTGTTCGTATTCGCTGTCCACATTCTCCCAGTACTTTGTCAGTTATAACTTAAAATTATTCGTACAGAACTGATGTGATGCGAATATACAACAAATTGTAATCCAATTCAATATGTGTTCAGTGACATTTATCTCAAGTTATTGTGACTGGGATGTTTAGCATATAACATAATGAACAAATATATGTATCCAATGCATCCTTCTTAAAATCAATATCATGTATTTATCTTTATATACTTTCAAAGGGTAACATGTTTGAAATACTTTTCCCCCTTACATTCCTGTTGTATAAGTATGTGTGTTTATAGACATGTGTTATATCTTATAGATTTGAAGAAAATTTATAATATTAAACAAAGGAGCAGACGTTTAGGCAACAAAAATCAAGCGTGACTGTCTTAAATGTGAGGTTTCCTGAGAAATGTTGGAGAAATCCAGTTACCATATATCACACAAAAACACCGAATGACTGTCATTATGCATAGGAGTAATGTGATGAAAGTATGCGATTATTTATTTAGCGCTTTAAATATGTAAAGATCTTCTTAGTTGTATAGAGGTACATGTTCTATATACAAATAGTATTGTAAATAAAGGCAACAGTAGTATACCGCTGTTCAAAATCATAAATCCATGGACAAAAAACAAAATCGGGGTAACAAACTAAAACTGAGGGAAACGCATAAATATAAGAGGAGAACAACGACACAACACTACAATGTAACTAACACACACAGAAACGGACCAAGCATCAGACAAAATCCCACGAGAATAACAAATATAACATCAAAACCAAATACATTTGGTATACAATCTGCAATTTATAAGTCAGAGCGCTTGATAATAGTAAATGCTTTTCATTTAAAGTGTAGATTTTCGGCACAGCCTACCACAATGTATTAAATGAAAGTATTAGGATATTGATGACATTTCATATACGAATTCAGTTGAAGAAATTAGAAATAAAAAAAAACATAATCAGTAAGAATACGTTGGTCAGACACAATACAAAAGGAATGAACACACCAGGAGAATAGGATATCTTGATATGACAAAAACCGCTCGTTTCTATTTCCCTTCATATATAGATAAAGCAGATGTGGTATGAGTGCCAATGAGACAACTTTCCATCCAAATCGTAATTTGTAAAAGTAAACATTATAGGTCAAAGAACGTTCTACACCCCGGAGCCTTGGCTCCGATCGAACAGAAAGTTATAAAGGGCTACCAGAATGTAAAGTCATTCAAACGGGAAAATCTACGGTCTAATCTATATAAAAAACTAGAAACAATGAACACTTGTGAACCACATCAACAAACGACATATATGTAAACTATGATATGTATTACTTAGCTTGTAGTTTTCTCGTTTGTAGATGTTTACGTTTTTAATTTAGGGTCTTTAGTAGCTGACAATTTTGGTAATGGGTTTCCTCATTGTGGAATGCCGTACATTCGGTTAAAGAAACTTTTTTTCGGCTTATATGTGAAAGGACGTTACTAACCATATTTGATGTCTTTCTACGAGTTGTTGGTGGACGGCATCATGTTTTTGTTGACCGTAATGAAATACCTGTCTAGCAAATTATATGTCTATTGTTTATGGTATTATCTGTGTGATTTATATCAATGGATTTTGGTTGACACATGCTGACTTCTTTCTTGCATAATTAGTATACATGCATTATTGATTCGACCAGATGTTTTATTATGACGATGCTTCAATGGTTTTAATTCAGTTGTAGCATGTGTTTTTTATTCTTGAGGTTTTTGATTGTCACAACAGAAAGTAATTAGTACCACATTGATGTATAATTTACACAGATTGGTTAACAAATCACCGTGGTAGTTTATAAAAGTCCCGCATACAATACACACAATAAACAAACATAAAACATTAAAAAACTGTTGAATAATAGGAAACCAGTTTCACACATGCAGCTACGTAATTGTAGTGAGATCATAATGTAATATATAATGCGGATGAATATTAATTCGCTTATTTGCAGTTTGAAACAAGTTTTTAATGTTTTTTACTTTTATCTTTAATTATTTTTCTTTGTTCCCAGCATTATCTTGTGATCTACATCCCTTTAAATGGTTTGAAAGTAAATCGTTGGAGTTTTGAATACTAGATGTCAAGTATTGTGTTGAATTTTTTCTTTTAATAAATACTTTGATCTAGTTCTCAGTAATTACAAACATTGTTTTTATTTCTTGTAGTACTGTTTCGTATGTAAGGGTATACATATAATTTGGGTAAGTGGCAGTTCTGAAGTGTGATAAATACGCTTTGATTTATGTACCTTTTATTATTCAATCAAGTGACAGCTTTAGCTAGCTATAAAGCCAGGGTTAATCCACCATTTTCTAAATAAGAAAATGCCTGTATCAACTCAGGAATATGACAATTGTTCATTCAATTGTTGTGTTTGAGCTTTTGCCATTTTATTAGGGACTTTCCGTTTTGAATTTTCCTCGGAGTTCAGTATTTTTTCGATTTGTTTTTCATAAGATACAATATGGGAGAGAGTATAAAAAAACGTAACAAATCTGACGCATATAAATGTTGGAAATTTGTCTTTCCTTCCTGTAAGGTAACAATTGTAAGAATTCAAATACTTAAATTAAAATTGATTATGTAGCAAGTGAATTCTTGTAATACTGTTAGATATTAAAATACGAATATTGAAGGTTAAAAGATTGTTTGAAAAGCTCTTTAACTTTAATCAAATTTTAGAAAAAATGAGATAATTTCTATTTTCATTCCAATTTGTTCAAATATAAAGTATCTTTTGATAGAATACGTGTTAATTTGTGTATGCATTTTTCACGAAAATATAGTTTTGTCACGAATAAATATTCAAATTTTAGGAATTTGATTTCTTCTGACACTAACACGTTTAAACAGGAAGTCGATATCTCATATCAACATATGTGCATTTGGGACAAAACGACTAAACAATTGCTCTATGTATATTTATTTTTGGCTATATTTTGCTCTGTTCCAAGAACTACCTTCTACCATCACCTGGACTACCTGGATTACCATACGCAGTGACACCCTTCACTGAAATAAAAAATAGATATCATCAATTGCATTTTTCTGAAGATATTTTCAATAATATTACCACAAAGCTACACTATTGCCTAATTGCCAACAAACAAAATGGTTTGAATTCGTGGAATTTTCTAATATGAATTATTATTGTTTAATTTTTAGAAACTAAATGCGACTCACTTCGTTTGCAGAAATACTACAAAAGACTAGTAGCTGTTGTTTTTCTTAGTCATTGTTTATTATTGTGTTTGTCATTAACCTAATGCAGTCCAATGCATATGCCTCTTTTAAAATTTCATTAAAGTATTTACATACAGAGCTAGTTACAACTTATCTAAATTAAAAGTAAATATCATTAATGAATATTGTTGATAAACGAAAGTGTCTATCAATTAATAAACTTACTTGAATCACATGTTTTTGTAACCTCGACCCATGAGTATCCTTCATTACACACACACTTTTCTTCCGTTGAATCAAATTGAGAATTTGGTGGGCATAAACCTATACATAAAAAATGTATTTCTTGTAAGTTTAACAACACTTATATAGTCTCTTTTTATATTATTTTTATAAGTAAAATGAAATGGTAAGGATCCAAACATAATGGCATTTCATTTTATAAGGAAAATCAGAAATATTTAGTATGGGTAGATTACCCTTAGAACGAATTGACATATCTACATTAAAATACGTAATATTCTAGGCTACTAGTTCCCTTTTTATCAAACGAGTTGACGCTTAAATGAATGTTTTGACAGTCTGTCACTATCTAAGTACACTATGTGTGCTAATATAGGCAATCTGTTAACATTAAATTGTACTAAGGTGGATAATCAGACCATACCTACTATAATATTGCCGTTTGCATTTGACACACAGTTAAGTAAGGCCTATCAACCAATAGATTAGTGCGACATCCTTAAAACGTTATGATTCAATCCAATATGTCCGATTTATTTTTTCCAAAATCTTTCTAGATATCTTAGAACCTTCTGTATCATTCCAATAACCAATGTAAAGAACAAAAATTTCTGTGAAATTATAGAAATCTCATTTAGTACCAGGCTTATAATTTTGTACTTTCTGTCACAATCTTAGTACACTCTGTGTGCTAATAAAGCCTATCTGTTAACATTAGATTGTACTAGGGTGGATGATCAGACCATACCTTCTATAATATTGAAAACCAAAGACACACAAGTAAGTGTAAGGCCTATCAACCAATAGCTTAGGACTAAATCCTTATTATTCAATCTAATATTTTCAATTTAATTTTTCCAAAATCTTCCTTAATGTCTTAGATTGATTGATTGTTGGTTGCTTTACGCCGCATTAGCACAAAAAGGCTATATCGCGGCGATAAATGTCTTAGATCCTTCTGTGTAATTTTCATAACCGAACGTTAACAACAGAAATGTTTGAACGCTGTTGCAATTACTGCTAGGTTAAAACTCACAAATGACTTTCGATTCCTTCAAAAGAGTTGTCTCCCATACTCAAGGTAAACGAAATCTTTTCAATTTCAGTATAACCATAGAAATCTCATTTAGTATCAGACTTCTTATTTTGTACGTGTATTAATTTATTTTAAGTTAAATCTAGCTATAAAACATATATGTTGCTGTTATTATTCTTTACAACTATTACAACAGTTGTTCGAAATGATATTGAAAGTTGTTCTTTTATTTTATACCTTTGATATACTGAAAATCATTTATTAAAATGAGAATTGTTTGACTTATGACATGATCTATGTTTTTCATTATTTATGATAATGAATGACCAACATTAACTACAAAACGTTAAATAGGCTAGAATGTCAAATGCTAAATGGGCAAAACATGCACCATTGTTAAAAGATGTGCATAGGATAAAACACAAGCGTGACAAATCAAAAGCAACTAGATAAACGTATAACTGAACAAACAAGAGATCACGTAAAACGTCAAGCCTGAATTAGATGTTATCATGTTTTGAATGTGCACCAAAACATTTCTTATTTTTTTCAGGAACACAAATTAAGATTTATAGTTAAAATATTTCATATTGGTGTTTCGATTCTGTTTTTCAAAACGCACAAAATAAGGCAAACCTTAATGTCTTTAGTGTTCACAACATTTTTTGTCTCATGATCAAAACACGATCAAGATAAATCAAATCGATTAGGGTTGGAATATTAACAAGTTATCTCTTTAGATGATTAAAATACAAAGTATCTTTTAAATATTTTCTATATTCCAAAGCCTTGTTATTATATGCTTTAATATAAAAAATACATACCATCTACATGTTGACTGATATGTAGAAACATAACAAACATGAACAATACTTGAACTAAACTGCTGTTCATATTCACTGTCCTCTTTCTGTCAATACTTTGCTAGTGATAACTACAAATAATTCGTGCAGAACTGAGGCGATGCGCATATATGCAAGTAAATTCTAATCAAGTTCAAAATGTATTCAGATATAATTATATCAAGTTATGGTGACTAGAAATTTAAGAATAAAACATAATGAACAAATGCATGTACCTAATGAATCCCTCTTAAAATCAATATCATGTATATATTTTTCTACAATTTCAAATGGTAACATGTTTGAAATATTTTGTTTTTTACTTCCTTGTTGTATAAGTCTGTGTGTGGGTGTAAAAATATGTTATTTAGAAACCTTTTATACATTTGAAGAAAATTGATATTACCAAAATTAATTACAGGGTTAGACGTGTAGGCAACATAAACCAAGCATGACTGTCTTCTTAAGTGTGAGATTTCCTGAGAAATGTTGGATTATCATATGTCCAGTTACCATATATAACACAAAAACACAGAATGACTGTCATTATGCATAGTAGTAATGTGGTGATTAAATTCTGCGAATTTTTTATTAGCGCTTTTAAATATATGAAGATCTTCTTAGTTATATAGAGGTGCATGTTCTATATACAACTTGTATTGTTAGTGAAAGGCCTTGATAATAGTAAATGCTTTTCATTTAAAGTGTAGATTTCCAGCACAGCCCACCCCAATGTATGGAATGAAAGTATTGGGATATTGATGACATTTCATATACGAATTCTGTTGAAGAATTAGAAATAAACAAATATTATCAGTAAGAATGCGCTGGTCAGAAAACAGTACAAAAGGAATGAACACACAAGGAGAATAGGATATCTTTATATGATAAAAACCACTCGTTTCTATTTCACTTCATATATAGATATAAGAAGATGTCGAATGAGTGCCAATGAGCCAACTCTCCATCTAAATCACAATTTGTAAAAGTAAACATTATAGATCAAAGTACGGTCTACAACACGGAGCTTGGGCTAACATCGAACAGCAAGGTATAAAGGGCCCCAGAATTACCAGTGTAAAGTTATTCAAATGGGAAAACCAACGGTCTAATCATGTTATACATGTAAAAACGAGAAACGAGGGTCACTTATGAACCACATCAACAAACCACATACTAGTATATGTATACTATAATATGTATTAATTTACCTGTAGTTTTCTCGTTTGTAGGGTTTTCTTTTTTAATTTGGGATTTTTAGTAGCTGACTATTTGGTGTAGGGTTTGCTCATTGTGGAATGCCGTACATTCGGTGTATGTCATTTGTTTTGGTTTATACGTGCAAGGACGTTATTGAACATGTTTAATGTCTTTTCTAAGACTTTTTGGTGGACGGCATCATGTTTTTGTTGACCGTAATGGCATACCTGTCTCTTGTAAATTATATGTTTATTGCTTATGAAATTGTCTGTTATATATGTCAATGGATTTTAGTTGCCACATTCCGACTTCTGTCTTGCATAATTAAAATACATGCATTATTGATTCGAGCAGATGTTTTATTATGATGATGTTTCAAGGGTCATTGTACAATGTCATTCACATATTAATTTATTTGCAGCATGTGTCTTATATTCGTAAGGTTTTTGATTGTCACAACAGAAAGTAATTATTACCACATGGATTATCATTTACACAACTTGGTAATCAAAGCAACGTGGTACTTTAAGTTTTCGTATATAACATGTATAAGTCCCGCATTCAATAAACACATAAGTAAAACATTAAAAACTGTTAAATAATTGGAAACCAACTCACACAATACAGATCCCTAATTCTAGTGAGATGTGATGTATTATACGGATGAATATTTAGTTGCTTATTTGAAGTTTGAAACACATTGTTCATGATTAAATGTTTTTTTGTAAGCATTGAAATTTTATCTTTAATTATTCGACTTTGTCCACAGCATAACCTTGTTACGTATTCGTTTTTATTAAGTAGTAAGCCACCATCACTTCGGTGTTAACATGTATATCTATTATATAGTAATTTCGTATAAATTAACTGTTTGCATTATTCTAAATACTGTGTTATCCGAGGCTGATAACCTCAGCCGTATTTGGCACTACTTTTAGGAATGTTTTGGTCATCAATGCGTTCATCTTTGTTTTGCTTTCTTTGCTATTTTGACCTGAGCGTCACTGATAAGTCTTATGTAGACCAAACACGGGTCTGACGTATTAAATTACAAGCCTGATATCTTTGATAAATATAAGGTTGTCGTAATGTTATATTGTATTGTTTATTTGTGTTTCTCTGTCCTGTATGTTCTCCTTTTCATTTGTATTGTAGTCCTGTCATGTATCGTTATCATTTTTATGTTATAATTAACATGGTCACAAAAGAAGGGAGGTTTGGCTAGAGACAAAACCAGGTTCAATCCACCATTTATTTCTTAAAATGTCCTGTACAAAGTCAGGAAATGGCCATTGTCATACCAGAGTTCGTGTCTGTGCATGTTGCATTTTAGTGTTTCTGTTGTGTCGTTGTTCTCATCTTATATTTGATGTTTCCCTCAGTTTTAATTCGTAACCTGGATTTGTTTTTTCTCAATAGATTTATGAAGTTCGTACAGCGGTATACTACTGTTGCCTTTATTTGATTACATTACTACATTCCTTAAAATGCTTTAGAAGTAAATCGGAGGAAAATTGAATACTAGATGTCAAATATGCGTTTTTTTCCCAAAAACAAATACTTTGATCTAGTTTTCAGAAACTACTAGCATTGTTTTTATTTCTTGTATAATTGTTTCGCATGTAAGGTTATATATATAAAAAGTAAAATCACAAAAATACTGAACTTAGAGGAAGATCAATTGGGAAAGTCCATAATCACATGGCAAAATCAAATAACAAAATATATATAATTGAGGTAAGTGGCTGTTCTGAAGATAATTACGCTTTGATTCATGTACCTTTTGTTATTCAATCAATCTGAACCCTTTCATTACTTTCACATTGTTCTGTGTCAGAGTTCCAATATACGTTTTCTGGACAGGTAAAACGGGATAGCAGAACTTTGATCAAACGTGAATATCTTCCGTCTTTTATATTTTCTCCCATCTTCTTGTCTATCACAAAAAATAAAGGCAACAGTAGTATATACCGCTGTTCGAAACTCATAAATCGATAGAAAAAACCAAATCTGGGTTACAAACTTAAACCGGGGGAAACGCATTAAATATAAGAGGAGAACACCAACACAACATTAATATGTAACACACACAGAAACTAACTAAGCATTAGACAAAATTTGATGAGAATAACAAGTATAACATCAAAACTAAATACATGAATTTGGGATAGAAAAGTACTATGACACGTCTAATAGTAATGTGAATTCCCACTCAAATATAAGAGGAAACAAACAACACAACAGAAACACAACGTTAACATGTAACACACACAGAAACAAACTATAATAATAAAAAAGGCTATATTCTTGACTTGGCACAGGACATTTTTAAAAGTAAAAAAAATGGTGGGCATGCCAAACCTCCCGCTTTAATGACAATGTTAAATATAACATTAAAATGACAATATAACATTACAGGACAACAATACAAATAAATAGGAGAACATATTGGACAAAGAAAAACACGAATAATAGCTAACAAAAGGCACCAGGTTTAAAATTTAACACGCCAGAAGTGCTTTTTCGTCCACACAAGACTTCCATGTACTATATTGAAGTCTATATTAAGGAAAACATTGCAAATTTTTATATGTATAGGATCATCTAGGCTAGAAAAAATATTGAATTCAGATTTGCGCAACGGCACTTACAAATGTATATAAGAAGACAGTAATATTCGAAGTGGATATTATACAATCGTGCACATAGCCTTCGTTTGAACTGTTTTACAATTGCCATTTTGGAGCATTTTAAAACTGACTATGCGATATTGACTTTGCACATTAAAGAAGACCTTACGGTGACATAAAGTTGGATATCATATTGTATTGTTCACTATCGTTTCCAATACTCTTTATTTGTATGTCAAAACAAACTCTGCAAATGATACTTATGTGTCTGTTTTAACCACAGAACTGATCAAGCACAGCATACCATATACACGTAATTAAACCTCAACGGATTAATTTTTCTATCATATTGAACAAAAAGTAGCTTATATAATAAAAGTTTGATAATGACATGTTCAAAATTAATTAGAAAATTATAAATTTGTAAATCAGTTATTATCGAATGCAAAACACGTCAGCATGACTTATATTGGAGTTCAAATGGTGCAAGGGAATGGCGTATACAAACACATTAATTGAAATAGTTTCTAAGTATCCAGGTCATAAGGTTTTAAAACCTACTTGGGTTAGTTGAACCTTTTAGGGTATTTGTTAACAACCAATAGCGCAAAACACATATTAATTAAAAACAAAGTTTTTTAAGAATTAAAATCTAATGTTCTCATCACGTTTTACAATGTCCTTGCGTAAAGGTGTTTGTTCACTGTAGCATGTAAATCAATTAAATGCTACATCACTTGGAGAAAAGAGAGATACTTTATTAATTAAGTCCTAACACTCAATTAAAAAAGGGATAACGCCTTTACTGGGGATATTTTTACCGCACAGTTTTTGTATTGGTTTAATCAGGAAACTAACAGTCTAATCTAAACAAAAAACGAGGAACTAGAAACACTCATGAATCACACAATCAAACGAAAACTTCTGAACAACAGGAGCCTGACTGCGGACAGATGTATATACAATGCAGCGGGTTTAAACGTTTTAACACGTGGATCTTATCATTTCTTTCGACACGTGTATTACTATTTGATATTTAAAGTACCAATCGATCATTGAGGAAAAAAGGCTCTTAGCGTTATATATCAATTGAGGTACTATTAGTTTTATATACCAATGGAAACTTCAAGGGAAGTACATATAGTTTGATATATATGGTAAGGAAGTACAGAAATAGTGACAGTTATCGTTCTTTTGACTAAAAATCGAATGTTAATTTTTTTTACAAACCGTTATAAAGTACTCTTCACTCTAAATTAAGAGAAAGAGACTTAATAAGTTAGCCCATGTATTTTTCACAATAAAAAGACAATGACAGCTCTACATTTTTTTAATTAAAAATTATCTTAATTTACTACACCATATCGTAGTAAATCATGCGTTGTAAAAAAGAATACATCTCTTATTATTCTAAAGATACTTCATACAAGACATATTTAAGAAAACATTAATAGATTATATGATTATCATTTGAGTATGTATCTCTCAGTTAAGTATAACCATTTCGGAGAAAATCATGCTTTGTAAAAAAGGATACATCTCTATATATACATTCTAAAGATACTTCATATTACAAATATTAATGAAAAATCAATAGATCATAGGAGTATCCTTTGAGTAATAAATAAAGGCAGCAGTTGCATACCGCTGTTCGAAATTCATAAATCGATTGAGAAAAAACAAACAAATCTGGGTTACAAACTAAAACTGAGAGAAACACATCAAATTTAAGAGGAGAATAATGACACAACAAAAACACAACACTTACGGTTGACACACACACATAAACGAACTATAATATAACAATGGCACCTCCCAGTTGAGTATCAGTATATATAACAATATGGTCGTTTTCTGTCTGCATTTTCTAATAATACTAGTAAAAGTTTCTGGCTTATACATACAAGGAAGATTTGATATTTTTTCCTAACGACAGTTTTGCGGACGGCATCATGTTTTTGGTGACATTATGGAATACCTGGCTATACTTGTGTTGCAGACTAACGCACATACATTTGATTTATTGTTGACAATACTTCATCCTCATGTTCTTGCTTATTGTTTATTAAGTCAGCGAATGTGAATAAACAACCGAAGTTGTATTTAGTGATATACAGGATATAGAATACCGCTTATGAAGCAGAAACTATTAATCATTAGAAAACCAATGAGCTTATCTACAGTTGTTGTTGTTCAATGTAATATTTTGTGGTCTGATATTAGTTTTATCTATTTTCTATTGGTTATAATGTTGTCAGTGTTATTTATATTAATGAATTTTGATTGCCACATGGTGACTTCTTACTTACATAAATAAAATGCACGCGTTATCAATTCAAACAGATGTTTTATTATGATGATGCTTCAAGGGTCGGTTCACAGTAAAAAATAACTGATCCATTGTACATTGACCAATTATTTATACAACGTCAAACACATATGATTTGTTTAATAATTCGCCTAATCTTTTATTCGCAAGGCTATTATCTGTCAGAAATTAATTTGTACCATATGGGTGTATTATAGTTTGACAAAACATTACCGTGGAACTGTGAGCTTTCCCGCATACAATACAGACAATAATAAAAAGAAAAAATTGTTAGAACCCAAACCGTACTTAACGTAATTGAAGTGAGATCACAATATGATGTATTTGGTCTTATATACCCGATGTTGTTATAGTTGTTATTGGCTGTTAACTAGCTGTCAGGAACTGTGAGTACTCTCTGAGTACTTATTGTAGTACTTAATGTATTTGTGTTTTTTAGAAGTACCTATCCGCATCCACTCTGCATTATATCCATCTGATGACTTAAGCCTTTTCCAACTGATATTACAGCTTGTTCTTATGTTGTACTTTTACACCAGTGTCCCAAGTTATGGAGAGTGTTGGGCGCTCACAAACATGTTAAACACCGCAACATTTGTTATGTGCCGGTCCGATATGAAGAGCCTTTAGTTCAGTTGTTGGTGTGGTTCATGCTTTGTTTTTCGTAAATTGGTTTGTTACAAATAAGACCGTAGGTTACTATTGACATTATATCTTTATTATTTTACTTTGTACATTGTTAAAACTGGATTGTCTTAATCAATTTTAGCAGTTTGGAAGTAAATCGGATGAGTATTGAGTACTCGAATTCTTTATCCTTTTTTTTTATCAAACTTTCTTTGAACTACAACCATATTTCTTTTCTTTTAGTTTTGTTTTGCATGTAAGTGTACTGTGTTGATATACATATAATTGAGTTAACTTGCTGTTCAGATTTTTATTATTAATGCTGTATTATATGTCATTTTTTTATTCCACAGGATACAATAAGAGAGTAAGTTTTGTAAATAAAGGCAACAGTAGTATACCGCTGTTCAAAACTCGTAAATATATGTACAAAAAACAAAATTGGGGTAACAAAGTAAAACTGAGGGAAACGCATTAAATATAAGAGGATAACAACGACACAACATTAAAATGTAACATACACAGAAACGGACTAAGCATTAGAAAAAATCCGATGAGAATAACAAATATAACATCAAAACCAAATACATGAATTTGGGATAGAAAAGTACCTTGACACGTCTTATAGTAATGTTAATTCACACTCAAATATAAGAGAAACCAAACGACACAACGGAAACACAACGTTAAAATGATACACACACAGAAACGAACTGTAATATAACAATGGCCATTTTCCTGACTTGGTACATGACATTTTATGTTTAAAGATAGAAATGGTGGGTTGAACCTGGTTTTGTGGCATGCCAAACCTCGCACTTTAAAGGCAATGTTAAATATAACATTGAAATGACAACATAATATCACAGGACTACAATTCAAATAAATAGGAGAACGTATTAGACAAAGAAACACATGATTAATAGATAACAAAAGGCATCAGGTTTAAAATTCAATACGCCAAAACGCGCCTTGTCCACACAAGACGCACCAGTGACGCCCAGATATAAAAGATCGAAAGTGAAAAAAAGTATAAAGTTGTACAGCACTGAAGATTAAAAGTTGAAAAAGGTTGTTTCAAATACGACTATGTTTTTATGCTTGGGATAAGTTTTATTAAATGTAAAACTAATTGAATATGACAAATTTAAATGTAAAAGTGGGAATTATTTTCTTTCGTTTTTGATAGGTAATAGTTATACGAATTCAGTACTTAAATTAAATTTGTTTCTGTACCAAAGGGAGGCGAAAGATACCAGAGGGACATTCAAATTCATTAATCAAAAATAAACTGACAACGCCATGGCTAAAAAAGAAAAAGACGAACAGACAAGTAAAAGTACACAAGACACAACATAGGAAACTAAAGACTAAGCAACACGAACCCCACTAAAAACTAGGGATGATATCAGGTGCTCCGGAAGGGAATGCAGATCATATCCCGTAACGGTCAACGAGCTCGTGATGGCGTTCAAACAATTGATGAAGGAATGATTTGAACTTCACCATTTGGAACGCTTGGTTTTATAGCTTGCTTGAGCAGCAACTCTCTTTCATGGAAATCATGATAGGAAATACAAGCCTGGAAGTATCGTATCAATTGGGAGATATTTCTCCGTATGCAGGCGCTGCTGGAATGTTGCTACATAGAAGTTGAAAGTTCACAATTGGGAAGATGAAATCATCTCTTTGTCGTGAAGTTTTGTTTTCATCCGACCGTCATTGTGAATTTCTAGATGTAAGCCAAGATATGAGGTAGACTTAACTGTATCTGTTGTATCCTTTATCTCTAGATCGATGAGCTAGATGTGTTCAACATAGTCATTTAATTTGGAATAATTTAGTGAGACAACAATATCTATATAGCGGAAAGTAAAGTGAAAGGATATTGCTTATTCATTGTGTTTCTTCCTAAGAAGTTTCTGTATGAAGTCTACCTCATAAGAATACAGGAACAAGTCGACAAGAAGAGGGGCACAATTTGTTGCCATGGGAATGCCGATAGTGTGTTGAAAATCACTACTCATAACGTAACAAATATGATTACAGTTAAGAAATCAATCATCTTCATGATGTCAGTCTTAGCGATTTTTTTCTAAGTCATAGGATGTATTCCTCTATAAGACAAGGTACTAGTTTCTACGTTGGCCATTCTTTTTTATGAAACAAGGTAATACAAACTCTTTCAATTTGTCTTTAAGTTTTGAATGGGGAATACATGTACCTGCGTAAAGTGAAGAAAAGTCAAATGTGTTTATGCTATTGCAAGATGAAAGAATCTTAGATTGTATGTACTCTTTAAATATCTTTGGAATTTTTTAGTATCCACATCTGATTCACACCTCCTCTACAATAGACAGTTGAACAATAACTTGAAAGCCCGGCTTTGATTGCTGATAAAATTGATGCTAAAAGAGGTTTTGTGGAGCACTCGGACGACACAGAAATTGAGTTTCAAACTGTATTGTCAATACCTAATTCATTTACCAAACATTTTATGAAATGAGATTTACACACAAAAACGATGTTGTTTGGGGCTTTATCTGCGGGGATAAAACACATTTGTCGTCGAGGTAAGACAAGTGTTTTGCTATATTTGAATCTTTATTGAACGGTTATAATGTTTTCAGGTATCGACCAGACACAATCGGTTTATTTCAGGCTTAAAGATTATGTTAAAAATTACTTTATAACTTTAAAAGATGCGTGCTGATTTGTGTATGCGTTTAGAATTTATTTTGATATGTCATCAAAAGCTTAAACACACGAAACGAATGGAAAATAACTGTCATATTCCTGATTTTGGTACTGGTATTTCCTTACGCGAAAAATAATGGATTTTTTTCTGGTTTTATATCTAACTTAACCTCTAACGTGTATGACAGACATATGCAATTCTATTAAATTTACAACAATGGATGAGGAAAACAAACGAAAAAGAGCTATTACTTTATCTGGGGCCGGCGGTACCAATTGTCAGTTTTTGCCGTCAATTATATCGATTACTATTCGGTCAGCTTTTTTCGTAGTTGAACGCCATCTGATGACATTTGCTTGCTTATATCGTTGGAATTTGAACTATGTGGAAAGTTGTCTCATTTGCAATTATACAATATCTCCATTATTTTTTTTAAATGACGATTTCGACGTTTCTATTGTCAAGTTTTCTATTTCTGAGATTTAACATATTTTCAGACCAATCATCGGCATACATCTTGTCTGGTCAAATGATCCCTTCTGCTATAATAATATATAAGCTATCAACACTAACGCGGAATAAATAAAGGCAACAGTAGTATACCGCTGTTCAAAACTCATAAATCCATGGACAAAAAACAAAATCGGGATAACAAACTAAAACCGAGGGAAACGCATTAAATATAAGAGGAGAACAACGACATAACACTAAAATGTAACACACATAGACAAAATCCCACGAGAATAATATATATAACATCAAAACCAAATACATGAGTTTGGGATAGACAAGTACCGTGACACGTCTTATCGCAATGTGAATTTACACTCAAAAATAAGAGAAAACAAACGACACAACGTTATAGTGTAATACACACAGAAACGAACTATAATATAACAATGACCATATAATAAAACACTTTATATATTTGATACGTTCGAAGAGCTTTTTCGGTTAAACCTAAATCAGTAGTGATCAATCTCAGAATCATAATAATAATAAAAATGAAAATTTATATAGCTCCCTATATAAAAAAAAAATTACTCTAAGGCGCTAAAAATTCAGTATTGTATCATACCAAAATTACTACTGTAAAACAATTACAACAGAAAAAAACAACGGTTTAATAAATATGAAAAAACACTACGAGAAACGAGACACACTTATGAATACCATCAACAAGCGACACCCACTGAACAACAGTTTCCTAATAGTAGATCAATATTACGTAACTAGGAACACTATATTTTAGTAGTCTACCAAGTAAATAACATTGTGTAAACAGAAGTATCATATTATCTCTCTTATTTAAACAAAAACAAAAAAAAACATAGAAACCGATCAGTGTAAGATAAGCTATCAGCTGTGTATTTTTTTTTCTATTTTTGTTTACCTTTGTATTGGTATACACTTATTTGTACTTTGTTGAGCATGTGTATAAACTATATAGGCAAATAAACAACGACAAAACTCGTTTGTTGACGTCAAGTTTAAAAATCTACTCCATCTTTTTTGTTGGCTCCTCTGTTCTTTTTATGTTTTTTTTTATCAGACATTTTTTATGCATGTGATATATCTTCACACAGTTTTGACTTCTGAGTCCAAATAATGGTCACATTAACCTATTAACCTTGTCTGTTTAGGTTGCTCACCGATATTGTCAAGATAAATAACTACAATCAATTGTCATACAAGTGGAAGGTATAGCTAGCTATATAACCAGATTGAACCCACCATTTGTTCGGAAAATACCTGTACCATGTCAGAAATATGGTAGTTGTTTTCCACTTGTTCGTTGGCTGATAGCTTTGGTTTTGTCAGTTTTTCTGGACTTCCTCGTTTTGGATTTGTCTTAGAGTTTTGTATATTTGTGAAACTTTGGACATATGAAGTTGTTTAGAGTAAACTGTAATTGATAAATCGACTTTTTTTGTAACTAATAAATATTCATTTTTTTTTAATTTGATTTCTTCTGACACCAAAACTTGAAGGAGCACTAGCTACGAGATATGTAAAAAATCTAATTTATTATATTTTTTGCTCAATCATTAATGAAATGCAAATAGTGAAATAATAATTCGCTTTTAGCAGCCAGTATGGTTCAATTATGTCACAATAAGCTAAAAACATTGATTATGAATTATTCACTTGCAAGTGAATAATTCTACCTCATTAAATCCGTATTCATGTGAACTTCAATTTAACCCCTTAGCTTGAGATGAATAACACGTGAATTATATGTGTAAAGTTATTTAAAGGAAAAGAATGTCAACACTGAAAGTGAAACAAAGGTAAATCAATTAATTGACTGATTTGATCCACAAAAAATCATTCTTGCACAGGTAAAAACGATGCTGAACATTTATTTTTCATCTATGATATGAAATTAAATATGCCTACAAAAACAACAGCACGAGTTTGCTAAAATTTATATCTATATTTATGTTTACATCGTTTATATGGGCATCGGATGACTAAAGAGGTCAACTTGATATTTAATTAGATAGCGTATAGACTAAAATACAAACGAAACGAGCCTACGTATTTTCATGCCCGTGCCCTGTAAATTGTTTATTTTAGACTTTTAATAGTTTGGATAAATGTTTTACATTGTTATAAATCAAATATGAGAATTTAATTAAAATCGATGAACATGAATTTGACAGCTAGTGCGCCTTTAAAATTTCAATTAGCATTTTGAATGGAAAAAATAAACAATTGATTTTTAATTGTAAATTTATTTTTATCTGTCTTCGCAATGTTCAAAGTATTATCTTTTGCCACCAATTATATTTGGGTTATCCCATACACCACTGTCTGAAATTATAAATATGCATTATTAAGATATCGGTTCACTAAATTAGTTTCCATCAATTGCCTTTTTCGTAGGATATTTGCCATGTCATTACCACAAAGCTTCATCAAGTTACTGTCTATGGTGAGTTTATTTACAACCACTGAATAGGTGCCACTGCTGGTAGAGTTTTTTTTATTTACCGAGGGTATCACCAACCCAGTAGTCTGTAGTTCTGCCTTGACAATGAATTATCATTGATATGGTCATAATTTTAAAATAACTATTTACAAAACTTAGATTTTTTGACATATTAAGGCTTTTCTACCCAGGAATCGATTACATTAGCTGCATTTGGCAATCTCTTCGGAAGTATTTTCCTCAATGCTCTTCAACTTCGTATTTTATTCGGCCTTTTTTGATTAGAGCGTCACTGAATTGTCTTTTGTAGACGAAACGCGCGTCTGATGCAAATATAAAATTTCAATCCTGGTATCTATGGTAAGTTTTTTTCCTACAACCAAAATAGTTCGAATATGTGCAGTTTCCAACAATGAATTAGGAGATAACTGTGTTGTATTTTCAGCTCCGACGGCATCAATTGGGGAGTTGATGGTCGCAAATTAGGTTTACTGGCGACGCGTTAGCGGAGACAGTGAACGGGTATTTGCGACCATTAATTCCCCAATTGATGCCCTCGGAGCTTAAAATACAATATTGTTATCTCCATTCTAATGAAACTGACAGAAAACAACGTTAACACATGTATTTAAAATCTTTCATATGCCGTCTGCGCTTGCGCGTACGTCCCGTAGCATGAATTGTCAATTGATGCCATGTAAATAAGTGACGTTATCCAATCAAAATGAACGTTACAAACGTTGTTGCATTGGAATTATTATTGTTTAATGTTTAGAAAGTAAATTGGACTAAATTTATTTGCAAGAACTAATGCTACCAATGACTAGAAATCTACGACATTCCCCGATTCATTACTATAGTTAAATGGCTGTTGTGGTTTTTTTTTTTAAAGTGATGGTTTGTTCTTGTTTTGTGTAATTTACTTAATAAAGATATTCCAATTCATATGTCTTTTTAAAATTTTTATAAAAAGTATTCATGCAGAGATAGTGGCAACATATCTAAACTAAAAGTAAATGTCATTTATGAATATTGATCAAAGGTGATAGCTAGCTTCTATCAAGTAATAAACTTACCCCGAAAACATGTTTGGAAAGCCTCGTTCCATGAGAATCCTTTTTCACACACACACATTTCTTCCGTTGAATCAAATTCAGAATTTGGTGGGCATGAACCTATAAATGAAAATAAAATGTATTCCTTCTCAATTCAATTTCCAATATTTTTTGCATTGGAACTAATGAATATTTTTCTTTATTAATTTCGTGCGTCTTAAAAGCTGTTCTAGGATTACCTTTCCTTGATACCGCTCAAACTTAAAGACATGTGCATGCATCGAATTTATAAGACCTTAAGCACGATAACAAAAGTATGCCCCAAAAAGAACCAAAAATAGCACTGCTTCTTTTAAAAGTCAACGGTGCCTGCGAAATTTTGTCCTCAATGCTCTTCAACTTTGTACTAGTTTGGCATTATATCTATTTTGACATGAGCGTCACGGATAGGTCTTATGTAGGCGAAACGCACGTCTGGTGTTTAAAATTATTATCCTGGTATATGCAGCTAAGGTAATCGATTCCAGGGTAGAAAAGCCTTAACATGTCAAAATTCAAAATTTTGTAAACAGTTATTTTAAAAGTATGACCATATCAATGATAGTTCATTTATCATGAACTATTATTGCATTTGAAGGTTTGAAAGTTAACAAAATTTTAAAAATT
This sequence comes from Mytilus edulis, assembly GCF_963676685.1. NCBI lineage: Eukaryota > Metazoa > Mollusca > Bivalvia > Mytilida > Mytilidae > Mytilus > Mytilus edulis. The sequence goes on along the minus strand of NC_092345.1, from coordinate 71,721,390 downwards.
TTTGCCTACAGTCGTAAAATGAAAAGAAAATATCTCGACAAAATTCGTGTTTTCCCCAACAAAACTTATATTGTCTCTTTTTACATTATTTTCATAAGTGAAAAAGGTAAGGTTAGTAACATAATGGCAGTTCATGTCAGAAATATTGCTAAAATTAATGTTTTGACAGTCTGTCTAAGTACACTCTGTGTGCTAATTAAGTCTATCTGTTAATATTAGATTGTACTAGGTTGGATGGTCAGACTATAATATTGCCGTTTGTATTTGAAATCCACAGACCATAGTTAAGTAAGGCCTATCAACCAATAGTTTAGCACTAAATCCATATAGTTAATGATTCAATCCAATATTTCCAATTAAATTTTCCAATATGTCTTACATCCTTCCGTATCATTCTCATTACCAAACGTTAACAACAAAAATGTTTGAACACTGTTGCAATTACTGCTAGGTTTAAACTAACAAATGACTGTCGATTCCTTTGTCTCCAATACCCAAAGTCTAACAACTCTCTTCAATTTCAGTGTAGCTATCGAAATCTCAATAAGATACCAGGCTTATAAGTGTGTACTTGTATTCAATTATTTTAAGTTTAATCTAGTTATAAAAAGTGTCCCATGAAATTGTGTCTTCATGAACTATATTTCACAGTTTATCTATGAATTTTCGTTCACGGGACAGAATATCACATTTGTAAACTATAAAATAGTGTTTCCCTTAGTGTAAAATTGTCCCTAGTACTTGGACATAATTTCATGGATGTTTTATAAAAATATGTCACAAGGGGAAATTTTTCATAGTGTAGCTATTTTTTCTGTCCCTAAATAAGGGAAATAATTTAACAATCATTGAAATGTTATAACCAATTAGTTAAATCATAATTGAAATTTAAATCAAAATTTAAACAAAAATGGAAAGTGGTGAATATAAACAGCTATATGACTTTTTGTATGATGGTCGATACCCTCCAGAGTTAAATAATAATGATAATAATGTAAAATTCTTCAAGACCTAAACGTATGCGCAAAAAGAAACGACAATCGAGTATTTATTAATATTATTCATGACATTATTGATCTTGTTAAAAATGACAATCCAAAGATGTTAAAACAATTCATTAATTCCTTCTGTATATTTTAAAACAAATGTCAAGTTAGTCTTTATTTTTTTGTGTAAATTATTTGGTATTAGACAAGGCTTTTCTGAATTTTGTACATGATGAAAAAATATCCAACAAAGGTAAAAATAAAATATCTTTTCAAGGAACACTTTTACACAGAAGTGGACCATGTTTTATAATAAAATTATGTCCAGGACAAACTTTCACAGGTCATATCCGTGAAATTTTGTCCATTGGACATCATTTCATGGGGGACACTATTAAATCCTACAATGACACACATCTTGTGCTGTTTTTATTTCTTACAAATATCACACAAGTTGTTGAAATTGAAATTGAAAGTTGTTCTATAATTTAAACCTTTGACCTACTGAAAATCATTCATTTAAAATGATAATTGGTTGACTTGCGACAAGATCTGTGTTTTTCATTATTTCTGATAATGAATTCCCAACATTGACTACAAAACGTTGAAAAGGCTAGAATGTTGAATTCTCAATGGGCAACATGGTTGAAAGATGTTCATATGTCAATACACACAAGCAACTAGATAAGAGTGTAACTGAACAAACAAGAGATCACGTAAAAGAAAAAAATCAAGCCCAAATCATTGGTTATCATATTTAGAATATGCATTACAACATTTCTTATTGTTTTTTCTAAACACAGATTAAGATTTACAGTTAAGATATTTCATATTGGTCTTCCAATTCTGTTTTTCAAAACACAAAAAGGGCAAATTTTAATGTGTTTTGTATTCACAATATTTTTTTGGTCTCATGATCAAAACACGATACAGATAAAACAAATTCATTAAAGTTGGGAAATAATCAAATTATCTCTTTAAATGTTTAAAATACTAAGTATCTTTTAAATATTTGCTCTATTTCAAAGCCTTGTTAACCCATGCTTATATATGTAAATACATACCATCTACATTCTGACTAATATGTAGAAACAAAACAAACATGAACAATACTTGAATTAAACTGCTGTTCGTATTCGCTGTCCACATTCTCCAAGAACTTTGACAGTTATAACTTAAAATTATTCGTACAGAACTGATGTGATGCGAATATACAACAAATTGTAATCCAATTCAATATGTATTCAGTGACATTTATCTCAAGTTATTGTGACTGGGATGTTTAGCATATAACATAATGAACAAATATATGTATCCAATGCATCCTTCTTAAAATCAATATCATGTTTTTATCTTTATATGCTTTCAAAGGGTAACATGTTTGAAATACTTTTCCCCCTTACATTCCTGTTGTATAAGTATTTGTGTTTATAGACATGTTATTTAGTAATATCTTATAGAGTTGAAGAAAATTTATAATATTAAACAAAGGAGCAGACGTTTAGGCAACAAAAAGCAAGCGTGAATGTCTTAAATGTGAGGTTTCCTGAGAAATGTTGCAGAAATCCAGTTACCATATATCACACAAAAACATCGAATGACTGTCATTATGCATAGGAGTAATGTGGTGATGAAATTATGCGATTATTTATTTAGCGCTTTTAAATATATAAAGATCTTCTTAGTTGTATAGAGGCACATATTCTATATACAACTAGTATTGTAAGATCTGCAATTTATACGTCAAAGCGTTTGATAATAGTAAATGCTTTTCATTTAAAGTGTAGATTTTCCGCACAGCCTATCACAATGTATTAAATGAAAGTATTGGGATATTGATGACATTTCATATACGAATTCAGTTGAAGAAATTAGAAAAAAAAAATATCATCAGTAAGAATATGTTGGTCAGAAAACAGTACAAATGGAATGAACACATCAGGAGAATAGGATATCTTAATATGACAAAAACCGCTAGTTTCTATTTCCCTTCATATACAGATACAGCACATGTGGTATGAGTGCCAATGAGACAACTTTCCATCCAAATCTTAATTTGTAAAAGTAAACATTATAGGTTAAGGAACGTTCTACAACACGGAGTCTTGGCTCACATCGAACAGAAAGTTATAAAGGGCTACCAGAATACTTGTGTAAAGTCATTCAAACGAGAAAACCAACTGTCTAATCTATATAAAAAACGAGAAACACGGATCACTTATGAACCACATCAACAAACAACATATATGTAAACTAGTATATGTATTACTTAGCTTGTAGTTTTCTCGTTTGTAGAGGTTTACGTTTTTAATTTAGGGTCTTTAGTAGCTGACTATTTTGGTAATAGGTTTGCTCATTGTGGAATGCCGTACATTCAGTTAAAGTAACTTTTGTTCGGCTTATATGTGCAAGGACGTTACTAACCATATTTGATGTCTTTTCTATGAGTTGTTGGTGGACGGCATCATGTTTTTGTTGACCGTAATGAAATACCTGTCTAGCATATTATATGTCTATTGTTTATGGTATTATCTGTGTGATTTATATCAATGGATTTCGGTTGACACATGCTGACTTCTTTCTTGCATAATTAGAATACATGCATTATTGATTCGACCAGATGTTTTATTATGACGATGCTTCAAGGGTTTTAATTCAGTTGTAGCATGTGTCTTTTATTCTTGAGGTTTTTGATTGTCACAACAGAAAGTAATTAGTACCACATTGATGTATAATGTACACAGATTGGTAAACAAATCACCGTGGTAGTTTAAAACTTTCATATGAGAGTCCCGCATACAATACACACAATAAACAAAAGTAAAACATTAAAAAACTGTTAATAATAGGAAACCAATATCACACATGCAGCTACGTAATTGTAGTGAGATCGTAATGTAATGTATAATGCGGATGAATATTGATTCGCTTATTTGCAATTTGAAACACGTTTTTAATGTTTTTTACTTTTTATGCATTGACATTCTATCTTAAATTATTCTTCTTTGTTAACAGCATTATCTTGTGACCTACATCCCTTTAAATGGTTTGAAAGTAAATCGTTGGAGTTTTGAATACTAGATGTCAAGTATTGTGTTGAATTTTTTCTTTTAATAAATACTTTGATCTAGTTCTCAGTAATTACAAACATTGTTTTTATTTCTTGTAGTATTGTTTCGCATGTAAAGGTATACATATAATTGGGGTAAGTGGCAGTTCTGAAGTGTGATAATTACGCTTTGATTTATGTACCTTTTATTATTCAATCAAGTGACAGCTTTAGCTAGCTATAAAGCCAGGGTTAATCCACCATTTTCTAAATAAGAAAATGCCTGTATCAACTCAGGAATATGACAATTGTTCATTCAATTGTTGTGTTTGAGTTTTTGCCATTTTATTAGGGACTTTCCGTTTTGAATTTTCCTCGGAGTTCAGTATTTTTTCGATTTGTTTTTCATAAGATACAATATGGGAGAGAGTATAAAAAAACTTAACAAATCTGACGCATATAAATGTTGGAAATTTGTCTTTCCTTCCTGTAAGGTAACAATTGTAAGAATTCAAATACTTAAATTAAAATTGATTATGTATCAAGTGAATTCTTGTAATACTGTTAGATATCAAAATACGAATATTGAAGGTTAAAAGATTGTTTGAAAAGCTCTTTAACTTTAATCAAATGTTAGAAAAAATGAGATAATTTCTATTTTCATTCCATTTGTTCAAATATAAAGTATCTTCTGATAGAATATGTGCTAATTTGTGTATGCATTTTTTCACGAAAATATAGTTTTGTCACGAATAAATATTCAAATTTTATGAATTTGATTTCTTCTGACACTAAAACGTTTAAACAGGAAGTCGATATCTCAAATCAACATATGTGCATTTGGGACAAAACGACTAAACAATTGATCTATGTATATTTATTTTTGGCTATATTTTGCTCTGTTCCAAGAACTACCTTCTACCATCACCTGGACTACCTGGATTACCATACGCAGTGATACCATTCACTGAAATAATAAATAGATATCATCAATTGCATTTTTCTGAAGATATTTTCAATAATATTACCACAAAGCTACACCATTGCTTAATTGCCAACAAACAAAATGGTTTGAATTCGTGAAATTTTCTAATATGAATTATTATTGTTTAATTTTTAGAAACTAAATGCGACTCACTTCGTTTGCAGAAATACTACAAAAGACTAGTAGCTGTTGTTTTTCTTAGTCATTGTTTGTTATTGTTTATGTCATTAACCTAATGCAGTCTAATGCATATGCCTCTTTTAAAATTTCATTAAAGTATTTACATGCAGAGCTAGTTACAACTTATCTAAATTAAAAGTAAATATCATTTATGAATATTGTTGATCAACGAAAGTGTCTATCAATTAATAAACTTACTTTGATCACATGTTTTTGTAACCTCGACCCATAAGTATCCTTCTGTACACACACACTTATCTTCCGTTGAATCAACTACAGAATTTGGTGGGCATAAACCTATACATAAAAAAATGTATTTCTTCTCAGTTCAATTTCCAACATTTTGACATTTTGACCTATAGAAATTTATTCTTTATTTATTTCGTACGTCTGAGAAGCTTCGACAAACTAAAAAACAATACTTGTTTTGGCTTTATAACCATTCTGATCTGAGCGTCTCTGATGTGTTTTATGTAAACGAAACGCGCGTCTGGCGTATTGAGTTATAGTCCTGGTACCTTTGATAACTATGTACACCACTGGGTCGATTCCACTGCTGGTAGACGTTTTGTCCCCGAGGATATCACCAGCCCAGTGGTCAGCACTTCGGTGTAGACATGAATGTCAATGATATTATCATTTCACAAAACTTTAAATTTATCGAAAACTTAACACTTTCTTATCCCAGACATAGATTACCGTAGGCTAATTTGGCACAACATTTTCGAGTTTTAGGTCCCCAATACTCTTCAACTTTGTCTTCAACTTTGTTCTTGTTCGTCTTTATACCTACTTTGACCTGAGCGTCACTGATTAGTCTTATGTAGACGAAAAGCGCGTCTGGCGTATTGAATTATAATCCTGGTATCTTTGACAACTAGCTATGCTATTATAATTGAATAAATTACATTGAATATCATCGAAAAGAACACTTTCATTTCTATTCATACGACAAAGTTCAGAAATCTCGTTGAACATCGTAAGGGTTCAAATATGTAATGGCTTTCTATATAAACTAGTATGTAAATTAAATAAAATATATACTTATCCTTAATGGGATAGATCTTTGAAATCATAAACATTTCACACATAATTACTTTTTACACCATTGAAAGCGTTTGGGTCCATGCATCATCCGGTGAAGTCTTATTGAAATTAATCGTTGAATGTGAACAATTTTGAGGGTATCTTAAAAATAGTCGAATGCACTATTACTGCTGTGTTTTTGTACGTACTTCTTGGGAAGACCCATGGGTTTGATAAACAAAATGTAGAAACATATTTTAAAGTTTCGAAAATGTCATGCAAAAATTGAAGCCTGTATAATGAATGAGTTACAACTGGCCTGTCAGATTACATATTTGTTTTTCAAACTGAAAGAAATTCCTATCAAAAATGTTTAAAAAAATAACGTTTATTTATCATAAACTTTTATAGCATTTGACGGTTTTAAAGTTAACAACATTCAAAACAATTTTGCTGACAGTCGTAAGAAGAAGAAAATATCTTGACAAAATTCGTTTATTTTAAACAACACTTATATAGTCTCTTTTTATATTATTTTTATAAGTGAAATGGTAAGGTTCCAAACATAATGGCATTTCATTTTATAAGGAAAATTAGAAATATTCAGTATTGACATATCAACATTAAAATACGTAATATTCTAGGCTACTAGTTTCCTTTTTATCAAACGAGTGTGTGTTATGAATGAATGTTTTGACAGTCTGTCACTATCTAAGTACACTATGTGTGCTAATATAGGCAATCTGTTAACATTAAATTGTACTAAGGTGGATAATCAGATTATACCTACTATAATATTGCCGTTTGCATTTTACACACAGTTAAGTAAGGCCTATCAACCAATAGATTAGTGCTACATCCTTAAAACGTTATGATTCAATCCAATATGTCCGATTTATTTTTTCCAAAATCTTTCTAGATATCTTAGAACCTTCTGTATCATTCCAATAACCAATGTAAACAACAAAAATTTCTGTGAAATTATAGAAATCTCATTTACTGTGGATTCATTATTTTTCGTTGGATACCAATTTTCGTGGATTTCGTGGGCACAGTCAAACCACGAAATTCAATATTCAACGAATGATAATTTTTCTATAGGTTTGAATGCAGACTCCAGCAAAACAACGAAATTAAATATCCACGAATATGCAAGTTTTTCTAAATCCACGAAAATTGGTACCAACGAAAATAAATGAATCCACAGTAGTACCACGTTTATAATTTTGTACTTTCTGTCACGATTTTAGTACACACTGTGTGCTAATAAAGCCTATCTGTTAACATTAGATTGTACTAGGGTAGATGATCAGACAATAACTTCTATAATATTGAAAACCAAAGAGACACAAGTAAGTGTAAGGCCTATCAACCAATAGCTTAGGACTAAATCCTTATTATTCAATCTAATATTTTCAATTTAATTTTTTCCAAAATCTTCCTTAATGTCTTAGATTGATTGACTGTTGGTTGCTTGACGCCGCAGTAGCACAAAAAGGCTATATCGCGGCGATAAATGTCTTAGATCCTTCTGTGTAATTTTCATAACCGAACGTTAACAACAGAAATGTTTGAACGCTGTTGCAATTACTGATAGGTTAAAACTCACAAATGACTTTCAATTCCTTCAAAAGAGTTGTCTCCCAATCTCAATGTAAACGAAATCTTTTCAATTTCAGTATAGCCATAGAAATCTCATTTAGTATCAGACTTCTTATTTTGTACGTGTATTAATTTATTTAAAGTTAAATCTAGATATAAAACATATATGCTGCTGTTATTATTCTTTACAACTATTACAACAGTTGTTCGAAATGATATTGAAAGTTGTTCTTTTATTTTATACCTTTGATATACCGAAAATCATTTATTAAAATGAGAATTGTTTGACTTGTGACATGATCTATGTTTTTCATTATTTATAATAATGAATGACCAACAGTAACTACAAAACGTTAAATAGGCTAGAATGTCAAATGCTAAATGGGCAAAACATGCACCATTGTTAAAAGATGTGCATAGGATAAAACACAAGCGTGACAAATCAAAAGCAACTAGATAAACGTATAACTGAACAAACAAGAGATCACATAAAACGTCAAGCCTGAATTAGATGTTATCATGTTTAGAATGTGCACCAAAACATTTCTTATTTTTTTTCTGAACACAAATTAAGATTTATAGTTAAAATATTTCATATTGGTGTTTCGATTCTGTTTTTCAAAACGCACAAAATAAGGCAAATCTTAATGTTTTTAGTTGTTCACAACATTTTTTGTCTCATGATCAAAACACGATCAAGATAAATCAAATCGATTAGGGTTGAAATATTAACAAGATATCTCTTTAGATGATTAAAATACAAAGTATCTTTTAAATATTTTCTATATTCCAAAGCTTTGTTATTATATGCTTTAATATAAAAATACATACCATCTACATTTTGACTGATATGTAGAAACACAAACATGAACAATACTTGAACTAAACTGCTGTTCATATTCACTGTCCTCTTCTTGTCAATACTTTGCTAGTGATAACTACAAATAATTCGTGCAGAACTGAGGCGATGCGCATATATGCAAGTAAATTCTAATCAAGTTCAAAATGTATTCAGATATAATTATATCACGTTATGGTAACTAGAAATTTAAGAATAAAACATAATGAACAAATGCATGTACCTAATGAATCCCTCTTAAAATCAATATAATGTATACATTTTTTATACAATTTCAAATGGTAACATGTTTGAAATATTTTGTTATTTACTTCCTTGTTGTATAAGTCTTTGTGTGGGTGTAAAAATATGTTATTTAGAAACCTTTTATACATTTGAAGAAAATTGATATTACCAAAATTAAATACAGGGTTAGACGTGTTGGCAACATAAAGCAAGCGTGACTGTCTTCTTAAGTGTAAGATTTCCTGAGAAATGTTGAAATTATCATAAGTCCAGTTACCATATATAACACAAAAACACATAATGACTGTCATTATGCATAGTAGTAATGTGGTGATTAAATTCTGCCAATTTTTTTTATTAGCGCTTTTAAATATATGAAGATCTTCTTAGTTATATAGAGGTGCATGTTCTATATACAACTAGTATTGTTAGTGAAAGGCCTTGATAATAGTAAATGCTTTTCATTTAAAGTGTAGATTTCCAGCACAGCCCACCCCAATATATGGAATGAAAGTATTTGGATATTGATGACATTTCATATAAGAATTCAGTTGAAGAATTAGAAATAAACAAATATTATCAGTAAGAATACGCTGGTCAGAAAACAGTACAAAAAGAATGAACACACAAGGAGAATAGGATATCTTTATATGACAAAAACCGTTCGTTTCTATTTCACTTCATATATAGATATAAGAAGATGTCGAATGAGTGCCAATGAGCCAACTCTCCATCTAAATCACAATTTGTAAAAGTAAACATTATAGATCAAAGTACGGTCTACAACACGGAGCTTGGGCTAACATCGAACAGCAAGCTATAAAGGGCCCCAGAATTACCAGTGTAAAGTTATTCAAATGGGAAAACCAACGGTCTAATCTATATACATGTAAAAACGAGAAACGAGGGTCACTTATGAACCACATCAACAAACCACATACTAGAATATGTATACTAGAATATGTATTAATTTACCTGCAGTTTTTTCGTTTGTAGGGTTTACTTTTTTAGTTTGGGATTTTTAGTAGCTGACTATTTGGTATAGGGTTTGCTCATTGTGGAATGCCGTGCATTCGGTGTATGTCATTTGTTTCGGCTTATACGTGCAAGGACGTTATTGAACATGTTTAATGTCTTTTCTAAGACTTTTTGGTGGACGGCATCATGTTTTTGTTGACCATAATGGCATACCTGTCTTGCAAATTATATGTCTATTGCTTATGAAATTGTCTGTATTATATATATCAATGGATTTTAGTTGCCACATTCCGACTTCTGTCTTGCATAATTAAAATACATGCATTATTGATTCGAGCAGATGTTTTATTATGATGATGTTTCAAGGGTCATTGTACAATGTCAATCACATATTAATTTATTTGCAGCATGTGTCTTATATTCGTAAGGTTTTTGATTGTCACAACAGAAAGTAATTAGTACCACATGGATTATCATTTACACAACTTGGTAAACAAAGCAACGTGGTACTTTAAGTTTTCGTATATAAGCATGTATAAGTCCCGCATACAATAAACACACAAGTAAATTTTAAACATTAAAAACTGTTAAATAATTGGAAACCAACTCACACAATACAGATACTTAATTGTAGTGAGATGTGATGTATTATACGGATGAATATTTATTTGCTTATTTGCAGTTTGAAACACATTGTTCATGATTAAATGTTTCTTTGTAAGCATTGAAATTATAAATTCAATTATTCGACTTTGTCCACAGCATAACCGTGTTACGTATTCGTTTTTATTCAGTAGTAAGCCACCATCAATTCGGTGTTAACATGTATATCTATTATATAGTAATTTCGTATAAATTAACTGTTTGCAAAAGTATGCATTATTCTAAATACTGTCTTATCCGAGGCTGATAACCTCAGCCGTATTGGGCACTACTTTTAGAAATGTTTTGGTCATCAATGCGTTCATCTTTGTTTTGCTTTCTTTGCTATTTTGACCTGAGCGTCACTGATAAGTCTTATGTAGACAAAACACGCGTCTGACGTATTAAATTACAAGCCTGGTATCTTTGATAAATATAAGGTTGTCGTAATGTTATATTGTATTGTTTATTTGTGTTTCTCTGTCCTGTATGTTCTCCTTTTCATTTGTATTGTAGTCCTGTCATGTATCGTTATCATTTTAATGTTATAATTAACATGGTCACAAAAGAAGGGAGATTTGGCTAGAGACAAAACCAGGTTCAATCCACCATTTTTTTCTTAAAATGTCCTGTACAAAGTCAGGAAATGGCCATTGTCATATTAGAGTTCGTGTCTGTGCATGTTGCATTTTAGTGTTTCTGTTGTGTCGTTGTTCTCATCTTATATTTGATGTTTTCCTCAGTTTTAATTCGTAACCCGGATTTGTTTTTTCTCAATAGATTTATGAATTTCGTACAGCGGTATACTACTGTTGCCTTTATTTGATTACATTACTACATTCCTTAAAATGGTTTAGAAGTAAATCGGAGGAAAATTGAATACAAGATGTCAAATATGCGTTTTTTCCCCAAAAACAAATACTTTAATATAGTTCTCAGAAACTACTAGCATTGTTTTTATTTCTTGTATAATTGTTTCGCATGTAAGGGTATATATATAAAAAGTAAAATCACAAAAATACTGAACTTAGAGGAAGATCAATTGGAAAAGTCCATAATCACATGGCAAAATCAAATAACAAAATATATATAATTGAGGTAAGTGGCTGTTCTGAAGATAATTACGCTTTGATTCATGTACCTTTTGTTATTCAATCAATCTGAACCCTTTCATTACTTTCACATTGTTCTATGTCATAGTCCCAATATACGTTTTCTGGACAGGTGAAACGGGATAGCAGAACTTTGATCAAAAGTGAATATCTTCCGTCTTTTATATTTTCTCCCATCTTCTTATCTATCACAAAAAATAAAGGCAACAGTAGTATACCGCTGTTCGAAACTCATAAACCGATAGAAAAAAACCAAATCCGGGTTACAAACTTAAACCGGGGGAAACGCATTAAATATAAGAGGAGAACACCAACACAACATTAATATGTAACACACACAGAAACTAACTAAGCATTAGACATAATCCGATGAGAATAACAAGTATAACATCAAAACTAAATACATGAATTTGGGATAGAAAAGTACTATGACACGTCTAATAGTAATGTGAATTCCCACTCAAATATAAGAGGAAACAAACGACACAACAGAAACACAACGTTAACATGTAACACACACAGAAACAAACTATAATAAAAAAAAAAATGGCTATATTTCTGACTTGGCACAGGACATTTTTTTAAAGTAAAAAAAATGGTGGGCATGCCAAACCTCCCGCTTTAATGACAATGTTAAATATAACATTAAAATGACAATATAACATTACAGGACAACAATACAAATAAATAGGAGAACATATTGGACAAAGAAACACACGAATAATAGCTAACAAAAGGCACCAGGTTTAAAATTTAACACGCCAGAAGTACTTTTTCGTCCACACAAGACTTCCATGTACTATATTGAAGTCTATATTAAGGAAAACATTGCAAATTTTTATATGTATAGGATCATCTAGGCTAGAAAAAATATTGAATTCAGATTTTCGCAACGGCACTTACAAATGTATATAAGAAGACAGTAATATTCGAAGTGGATATTATACAATCGTGCACATAGCCTTCGTTTGAACTGTTTTACAATTGCCATTTTGGAGCATTTTAAAGCTGACTATGCGATATTGACTTTGCACATTAAAAAAGACCTTACGGTGACATAAAGTTGGATATCATATTGTATTGTTCACTATCGTTTCCAATACTCTTTATTTTTTATGTCAAAACAAACTCTGCAAATGATACTTATGTGTCTGTTTTAACCACAGAACTGATCAAGCACAGCATACCATATACACGTAATTAAACCTCAACGGATTAATTTTTCTATCATATTGAACAAAAAGTAGCTTATATAATAAAAGTTTGATAATGACATGTTCAAAATTAATTAGAAAATTATAAATTTGTAAATCAGTTATTATCGAATGCAAAACACGTCAGCATGACTTATATTGGAGTTCAAATGGTGCAAGGGAATGGCGTATACAAACACATTAATTGAAATAGTTTCTAAGTATCCAGGTCATAAGGTTTTAAAACCTACTTGGGTTAGTTGAACCTTTCAGGGTATTTGTTAACAACCAATAGCGCAAAACACATATTAATTAAAAACAAAGTTTTTTAAGAATTAAAATCTAATGTTCTCATCACGTTTTACAATGTCCTTGCGTAAAGGTGTTTGTTCACTGTAGCATGTAAATCAATTAAATGCTACATCACTTGGAGAAAAGAGAGATACTTTATTAATTAAGTCCTAACACTCAATTAAAAAAGGGATAACGCCTTTACTGGGGATATTTTTACCGCACAGTTTTTGTATTGGTTTAATCAGGAAACTAACAGTCTAATCTAAACAAAAAACGAGAAACTAGAAACACTCATGAATCACACAATCAAACGAAAACTTCTGAACAACAGGCGCCTGACTGCGGACAGATGTATATACAATGCAGCGGGTTTAAACGTTTTAACACGCGGATCTTATCATTTCTTTCGACATGTGTATTACTATTTGATATTTAAAGTACCAATCGATCATTTAGGAAAAATGGCTCTAAGCGTTATATATCAATTGAGGTACCATTAGTTGTATATACCAATGGTCACTTCAAGGAAAGTACACATAGTTTGATATATATGGTAAGGAAGAACAGAAATAGTGAGAGTTATCGTTCTTTTGACTAAAAAAATCGAATGGTAATTTTTACAAAACACACCAATCTTGATCTTCAAAATCGTGCTAAACACTTTTTGAAGGACTACCTTCTCTATTGAGAATTCAAGTGGATAAATTCAAAAAACTGTTCTGCATAAAAATGAAGCGGAGCACAATGTAAATACAAACCAAATCCCTCTCATCGTGCACTAATTGTTTTAAATATCTTACTAATAAAGTCGTTATAAAGTACTCTTCACTCTAAATTAAGAGAAAAAGACTTAATAAGTTAGCCCATGTATTATCTCACAAAAAAAAAGACAATGACAGCTCTACATTTTTTTAATTAAAAAATTTCTTAATTTACTACACCATTTCGTAGTAAATCATGCGTTTTAAAAAAGAATACATCTTTTTGCATTCTAAAGATACTTCATACAAGACATATTTAAGAAAAAATTAATAGATTATATGAGTATCCTTTGAGTATGTATCTCTCAGTTAAGTATAACCATTTCGGAGAAAAACAAACAAATCTGGGTTACAAACTAAAACTGAGAGAAACACATCAAATATAAGAGGAGAATAATGACACAACAAAAACACAACACTTACGGTTGACACACACACATAAACGAACTATAATATAACAATGGCACCTCCCAGTTGAGTATCAGTATATATAACAATATGGTCGTTTTCTGTCTGCATTTTCTAATAATACTAGTAACAGTTTCTGGCTTATATATACAAGGAAGATTTGATATTTTTTCCTACGACAGTTTTGCGGACGGCATCATGTTTTTGGTGACATTATGGAATACCTGGATATACTTGTGTTGCAGACTAACGCACATACATTTGATTTATTGTTGACAATACTTCATCCTCATGTTCTTGCTTATTGTTTATTAAGTCAGCGAATGTGAATAAACAACCGAAGTTGTATTTAGTGATATACAGGACATAGAATACCGCTTATGAAGCAGAAACTTTTAATCCTTAGAAAACCCATGAGCTTATCCACAGTTGTTGTTGTTCAATGTAATATTTTGTGGTCTGATATTAGTTTTATCTATTTTCTATTGGTTATAATGTTATCAGTGTTATTTATATTAATTGATTTTGATTGCCACATGGTGACTTCTTACTTACATAAATAAAATGCACGCGTTATCAATTCAAACAGATGTTTTATTATGATGATGTTTCAAGGGTCGGTTCACAGTAAAAAATTATTCATACAACGTCAAACACATATGATTTAGTTTAATAATTCGCCTAATCTGTTATTCGCAAGGCTATTGTCTGTCAGAAAGTAATTTGTACCATATGGGTTTATTATAGTTTGACAAAACATTACCGTGGAACTGTAAGCTTTCCCGCATACAATACAGACAATAATAAAAAGAAAAACATAAAAAAAATTTGTTAGAACCCAAATCGTACTTAACGTAATTGAAGTGAGATCACAATATGATGTATTTGGTCTTATATACCCGATGTTGTTATAGTTGTTATTGGCTGTTAACTAGCTGCCAGGAACTGTGAGTACTCTCTGAGTACTTATTGTAGTACTTAATGTATTTGTGTTTTTTAGAAGTACCTGTCCGCATCCACTCTGCATTATATCCATCTGATGACTTAAGCCTTTTCCAACTGATATTACAGCTTGTTCTTATGTTGTACTTTTACACCAGTGTCCCAAGTTATGGAGAGTGTTGGGCGCTCACAAACATGTTAAACACCGCAACATTTGTTATGTGCCGGTCCGATATGAAGAGCCTTTAGTTCAGTTGTTGGTGTGGTTCATGCTTTGTTTTTCGTAAATTGGTTTGTTACAAATAAGACCGTAGGTTACTATTGACATTATCTTTATTATTTTACTTTGTCCATTGTTAAACCTGGATTGTCTTAATCAATTTTAACAGTTTGGAAGTAAATCGGATGAGTATTGAGTACTCGAATTCTTTATCCTTTTTTTTTTATCAAACTTTCTTTGAACTACAACCATTTTTCTTTTCTTTTAGTTTTGTTTTGCATGTAAGTGTACTGTGTTGATATACATATAATTGAGTTAACTTGCTGTTCAGATTTTTATTATTAATGCTGTATTATATGTCATTTTTTTTATTCCACAGGATACAATAAGAGAGTAAGTTTGGTAAATAAAGGCAACAGTAGTATACCGCTATTCAAAACTCGTAAATATATGTACAAAAAACAAAATTGGGGTAACAAACTAAAACTGAGGGAAACGCATTAAATATAAGAGGAGAACAACGACACAACATTAAAATGTAACATACACAGAAACGGACTAAGCATTAGAAAAAATCCGATGAGAATAACAAATATAACATCAAAATCAAATACATGAATTTGGGATAGAAAAGTACCTTGACACGTCTTATAGTAATGTTAATTCACACTCAAATATAAGAGAAACCAAACGACACAACGGAAACACAACGTTAAAATGATACACACACAGAAACGAACTGTAATATAACAATGGCCATTTTCCTGACTTGGTACATGACATTTTATGTTTAAAGATAGAAATGGTGGGTTGAACCTGGTTTTGTGGCATGCCAAACCTCGCACTTTAAAGGCAATGTTAAATATAACATTGAAATGACAACATAATATCACAGGACTACAATTCAAATAAATAGGAGAACGTATTAGACAAAGAAACACATGATTAATAGATAACAAAAGGCATCAGGTTTAAAATTCAATACGCCAAAACGCGCCTCGTCCACACAAGACGCACCAGTGACGCCCAGATATAAAAGATCGAAAGTGAAAAAAAGTACAAAGTTGTACAGCACTGAAGATTAAAAGTTGAAAAAGGTTGTTTCAAATACGACTATGTTTTTATGCTTGGGATAAGAACATCCTTATTATTTAGAACAATTAATGCTATGCAAACAGTAAGTTTTATTAAATGTAAAACTAATTGAATATGACAAATTTAAATGTAAAAGTGGGAATTATTTTCTTTCGGTTTTGATAGGTAATAGTTATACGAATTCAGTACTTAAATTAAATTTGTTTATGTACCAAAGGGAGGCGAAAGATACCAGAGGGACATTCAAATTCATTAATCAAAAATAAACTGACAACGCCATGGCTCAAAAAGAAAAAGACGAACAGACAAGTAAAAGTACACAAGACACAACATAGGAAACTAAAGACTAAGCAACACGAACCCCACTAAAAACTAGGGATGATATCAGGTGCTCCGGAAGGGAATGCAGATCATATCCGGTAACGGTCAACGAGCTCGTGATGGCGTTCAAACAATTGATGAAGGAATGATTTGAACTTCACCATTTGGAACGCTTGGTTTTATAGCTTTCTTGAGCAGCAACTCTCTTTCATGGAAATCATGATAGGAAATACAAGCCTGGAAGTATCGTATCAATTGGGAGATATTTCTCCGTATGCAGGCGCTGCTGGAATGTTGCTACATAGAAGTTGAAAGTTCACAATTGGGAAGCTGAAATCATCTCTTTGTCGTGAAGTTTTGTTTTCAACCGACCGTCATTGTGAATTTCTAGATGTAAGCCAAGATATGAGGTAGACTTAACTGTATCTGTTGTATCCTTTATCTCTAGATCGATGAGCTAGATGTGTCAACATAGTCATTTAATTTGGAATAATTTAGTGAGACAACAATATCTATATAGCGGAAAGTAAAGTGAAAGGATATTGCTTATTCATTGTGTTTCTTCCTAAGAAGTTTCTGTATGAAGTCTACCTCATAAGAATACAGGAACAAGTCGACAAGAAGAGGGGCACAATTTGTTGCCATGGGAATGCCGATAGTGTGTTGAAAATCACTACTCAAAACGTAACAAATATGATTACAGTTAAGAAATCAATCATCTTCATGATGTCAGTCTTAGCGATTTTTTTCTAAGTCATAGGATGTATTCCTCCATAAGACAAGGTACTAGTTTCTACGTTGGCCATTCTTTTTTTATGAAACAAGGCAATACAAACTCTTTCAATTTGTCTTTAAGTTTTGAATGTGGAATACATGTACCTGTGTAAAGTGAAGAAAAGTCAAATGTGTTTATGCTATTGCAAGATGAAAGAATCTTAGATTGTATGTACTCTTTAAATATCTTTGGAATTTTTTAGTATCCACATCTGATTCACACCTCCTCTACAATAGACAGTTGAACAATAACTTGAAAGCTCGGCTTTGATTGCTGATAAAATTGATGCTAAAAGAGGTTTCGTGGAGCACTCAGACGACACAGAAATTGAGTTTCAAACTGTATTGTCAATACCTAATTCATTTACCAAACATTTTATGAAATGAGATTTACACACAAAAACGATGTTGTTTGGGGCTTTATCTGCGGGGATAAGACACATTTGTCGTAGAGGTAGGACAAGTGTTTTGCTATATTTGAATCTTTATTGAACGGTCATAATGTTTTCAGGTATCGACCAGACACATTCGGTTTATTTCAGGCTTAAAGATTATGTTAAAAATTACTTTATAACTTTAAAAAGATGCGTGCTTATTTGTGTATGCGTTTAGAATTTATTTTGATATGTCATTAAAAGCTCAAACACACCAAACGAATGGAAAACAACTGTCATATTCCTGATTTTGGTACTGGTATTTCCTTACGCGAAAAACAATGGATTTTTTTCTGGTTTTATATCTAACATAACCTCTAACGTGTATGACAGACATATGCAATTCTATTAAATTTACAACAAAGGATGAGGAAAACAAATTGATATAAAAGGTGAAAATGTCTAAAAATGGGGTGCAGCAGTCAACATTGAAGAAAGATATTGGTATTTTTGGTTAATTTTTTGTTTTTTTTTGTTTGACATTTGTAGTATCTTTTAAAATGCTGGTTTGATACAATATGGTGAAATAATTTGATAATCATATATCAGAATAAATTCATATAATAACAGAGGCATAGACTTACTTGTAGTTTTGTTAGGAAAGGAATCATTTTTGAAAATCAAAACTGAAATTATAATATTCGGACCTACTTTCGTATCTACAGTACAAATTACTACTAAACTTCATCATACAATGCCTTAATGCATTTGTTTTCCTTCATTGATCTATTTTTGCGGCTACCCTCAGCAAATAATGAAAAGACCTATTACTTTATCTGGGGCCGGTGGTACCAATTGTAAGTTTTTGCCGTCAATTATATCGCTTACTATACGGTCAGCTTTTTTCGTAGTTAAACGCCATATGATGACATTTGCTTGCTTATATCGTTGGAATTTGAACTATGTGGAAAGTTGTCTCATTTGCAATTATACAATATCTCCATTATTTTTTTTAAATGACGATTTCGACGTTTCTATTGTCGAATTTTCTATTTCTGATATTTAACATATTTTCAGACCAATCATCGGCATACATCTTGTCTGCTCAAATGATCCCTTTTGCTACAATAATAGACAAGCTATCAACACTAACGCGGTATCTATATGGTCATATATAATGAATAAAACACTTTATATATTTGATACGTTCGAAGAGCTTTTTCGGTTTAACCTAAATCAGTAGTGATCAAACTCAGAATCATAATAATAATAATAAAAATGAAAATTTATAGAGATCCCTATATAAAAAAACTTACTCTAAGGCGCTAAAAATTCAGTATTGTATCATACTTGCATATTTACAAGCCATATGACTAATAAGGGCAAAATATCTTGCCGATGTATATACATCGTGCATCGATTACGATGAGCCACATAAAGGCTAAAAACAAAACCTGAGGGAATCACATACATTTTAAAAAAAAACAAGACAAGGTGCGTCAGAAGGTACTAAAATCGGAACTAGATATTTTAAGAAAAGATGAAATATCACTAATATATTATGTCTAAAATGGATTCTGATTTTAAAGTTCACCTTGTTTGGACGAACGCTTATCTTTATGACAATTAGCTCCGCTAACACCTTTACTACAATTGCTTTTATGTTTTGTGGTGCAGACTCATAATGTGGCATACGAAACTGGTTGAAGTACACAATTATTTGTTTTTCATCCAAGTCACAATGTGTAAAAAGAAATCAATTAAAGGTTAAAGTAGGCCGTTTAACACGGTGCCTTGTCTTACATCTATTAACAACCTATAAAGGGGCCCCAAAATTACAACTGTAAAACAATTAAAACAGAAAAAAACAACGGTTTAATAAATATGAAAAAACACTACGAGAAACGAGACACACTTATGAATACCATCAACAAACGACACCCACTGAACAACAGTTTCCTAATAGTAGAACAATATTACGTAACTAGGAACACTATATTTTAGTAGTCTACCAAGTAAATAACACTGTGTAAACAGAAGAATCATATTATCTCTCTTATTTAAACAAAACAAAAAAACCATATAACCGATCAGTGTAAGATAAGCTATCAGTTGTGTTTTTTTTTTCTATTTTTGTTTACCCTTGTATTGGTATACACTTATTTGTACTTTGTTGAGCATGTGTATAAACTATATAGGCAAATAAACAACGACAAAACTCGTTTGTTGACGTCAAGTTAAAAGATCTACTCCATCTTTTTTGTTGGCTCCTCTGTTCTTTTTATGGTTTTTTTTTATTAGACATTTTTTATGCATGTGATATATGTTCACACAGTTTTGACTTCTGAGTCCAAATAATGTCACATTAACCTATTGACCTTGTCTGTTTAGGTTGCTCACCCATATTGTCAAAATAAATAACTACAATCAATTGTCATACAAGTGGAAGGTATAGCTAGCTATAAAACCAGATTGAACCCACCATTTGTTCGGAAAATACCTGTACCATGTCAGAAATATGGCAGTTGCTTTTCACTTGTTCGTTGGTTGATAGCTTTGGTTTTGTCAGTTTTTCTGGACTTCCTCTTTTTGGATTTGCCTTAGAGTTTTGTGTTTTTTTGAAACTTTGGACAAATGAAGTTGTTTAGAGTAAACTGTAATTGATAAATCGACTTTTTTTGTAACTAATAAATATTCATTTTTTTTTAATTTGATTTCTTCTGACACCAAAACTTGAAGGAGCTACGAGATATGTAAAAAATATAATTTATTATATTTTTTGCTCAATCATTAATGAAATGCAAATAGTGAAATAATAATTCGCTTTTAGCAGCCAGTATGGTTCAATTATGTCACAATAAGCTAAAAACATTGATTATGAATTATTCACTTGCAAGTGAATAATTCTACCTCATTAAATCCGTATTCATGTGAACTTCAATTTAACCCCTTGCTTGAGATGAATAACACGTGAATTATATGTGTAAAGTTATTTAAAGGAAAAGAATGTCAACACTGAAAGTGAAACAAAGGTAAATCAATTAATTGACTGATTCGATCCACAAAAAATCATTCTTGCACAGGTAAAAACGATGCTGAACATTTATTTTTCATCTATGATATGAAATTAAATATGCCTACAAAAACAACAGCACGAGTTTACTAAAATTTATATCTATATTTATGTTTACATCGCTTATATGGGCATCGGATGACTAAAGAGGTCAACTTGATATTTAATTAGATGGCGTATAGACTAAAATACACACGAAACGAACCTACGTATTTTCATGCCCGTGCCCTGTAAATTGTTTATTTTAGACTTTTAATAGTTTGGATAAATGTTTTACATTGTTATAAATCAAATATGAGAATTTAATTAAAATCGATGAACATGAATTTGACAGCTAGTGCGCATTTAAAATTTCAATTAGCATTTTGGATGAAAAAAATAAACAATTGATTTTTAATTGTAAATTTATTTTTATCTGTCTTCGCAATGTTCAAAGTATTATCTTTTGCCAACATTTATATTTGGGTTATCCCATACACCACTGTCTGAAATTATAAATATGCATTATTAAGATATCGGGTCACTAGATTAGTTTCCATCAATTGCCCTTTTCGTAGGATATTTGCCATGTCATTACCGCAAAGCTTCATCAAGTTACTTTCTATGGTGAGTTTATTTACAACCACTGAATCGATGCCACTGCTGGTAGAGTTTTTTTATTCACCGAGGGTATCACCAACCCAGTAGTCTGTAGTTCTGCCTTGACAATGAATTATCATTGATATGGTCATAATTTTAAAATAAATATTTACAAAACTTAGATTTTTTGACATATTAAGGCTTTTCTACCCAAGACTCGATTACCTTAGCTGCATTTGGCAATCTCTTCGGAAGTATTTTCTTCAATGCTTTTCAACGTCGTATTTTATTCGGCCTTTTTACTTATTTCTGATTAGAGCGTCACTGAATTGTCTTTTGTAGACGAAACGCGCGTCTGATGCAAATATAAAATTTCAATCTGGTATCTATGGTAAGTTTATTTCTTACAACCAAAATAGTTCGAATATGTGCAGTTTCCAACAATGAATTAGGAGATAACTGTGTTGTATTTTCAGCTCCGACGGCATTAATTGGGGAGTTGATGGTCGCAAATTAGGTTTACTGGCAACGCGTTAGCGGAGACAGTAAACGGGTATTTGCGACCATTAAATCCCCAATTGATGCCTTCGGAGCTTAAAATACAATATTGTTATCTCCATTCTAATGAAACTGACAGAAAACAACGTTAAAACATGTATTTAAAATCTGTCATATGCCGTCTGCGCTTGCGCGTACGTCCCATAGCATGAATTGTCAATTGATGCCATGTAAATAAGTGACGTTATCCAATCAAAATGAACGTTACAAACGTTGTTGCAGTGGAATTATTATTGTTTAATGTTTAGAACGTAAATTGGACTAAATTCATTTGCAAGAACTAATGCTACCAATGACTAGAAATCTACGACATTCCCCGATTCATTACTATAGTTAAATGGCTGTTGTGTGTTTTTTAAAGTGATGGTTTGTTCTTGTTTTGTGTAATTTACTTAATAAAGATATTCCAATTCATATGTCTCTTTAAAATTTTTATAAAAAGTATTCATGCAGAGATAGTGGCAACATATCTAAACTAAAAGAAAATGTCATTTATGAATATTGATCAAAAGTGAAAGCTTCTATCAAGTAATAAACTTACCCCGAAAACATGTTTGGAAAGCCTCGTTCCATGAGAATCCTTTTTCACACACACACATTTCTTCCGTTGAATCAAATTCAGAATTTGGTGGGCATGAACCTATAAATGAAAAAAAATATATTCCTTCTCAATTCAATTTCCAATATTTTTTGCATTGGAACTATTGAATATTTTTCTTTATTAATTTCGTGCGTCTTAGAAGCTGTTCTAGGATTACTCTTCCTTGGTACCGCTCAAACTTAAAGAAATGTGCATGCATCGAATTTATAAGACCTTAAGCACGATAACAAAAGTATGCCCAAAAAGGAACCAAAAATAGCACTGCTTCTTAAGTCAACGGTGCCTGCGAAATTTTGTCCTCAATGCTCTTCAACTTTGTACTTGTTTGGCTTTATATCTATTTTGACATGAGCGTCACGGATAGGTCTTATGTAGGCGAAACGCGCGTCTGGTGTTTTAATTTATTATCTTAGTATATGCAGCTAAGGTAATCGATTCCAGGGTAGAAAAGCCTTAACATGTCAAAATTCAAAATTTTGTAAACAGTTATTTTAAAAGTATGACCATATCAATGATAGTTAATTTATCATGAACTATTATTGCATTTGACGGTTTGAAAGTTAACTAAATTTTAAACAATTTTGCTTACAGTCGTAAAATGAAAAGAAAATATCTCGACAAAATTCGTGTTTTCCCCAACAAAACTTATATTGTCTCCTTTTACATTATTTTCATAAGTGAAAAAGGTAAGGTTAGTAACATAATTGCAGTTCATGTCAGAAATATTGCTAAAATTAATGTTTTGACAGTCTGTCTAAGTACACTCTGTGTGCTAATTAAGTCTATCTGTTAATATTAGATTGTACTAGGTTGGATGGTCAGACTATAATATTGCCGTTTGTATTTGAAATCCACAGACCATAGTTAAGTAAGGCCTATCAACCAATAGCTTTGTACTAAATCCATATGAGTTAATGATTCAATCCAATATTTCCAATTAAATTTTCCAAAATCTTCCAATATGTCTTACATCCTTCCGTATCATTCTCATTACCAAACGTTAACAACAAAAATGTTTGAACACTGTTGCAATAACTGCTAGGTTAAAACTCACAAATGACTGTCGATTCCTTTAAAAGAGTTGTCTCCAATACCCAAAATCTAACAACTCTCTTCAATTTCAGTGTAGCTATCGAAATCTCAATAAGATACCAGGCTTATAAGTGTGTACTTGTATTCACTTATTTTAAGTTTAATCTAGTTATAATGTAAGCCAAAAAAGTTTCCCATGAAATTGTGTCTTCATGAACTATATTTCACAGTTCATCTAAGAATTTTCGTTCACGGGACAGAATATCACATTTGTAAACTATAAAATAGTGTCTCCCTTAGTGAAAAATTGTCCCTAGTACTTGGACATAATTTCATGGATGTTTTATAAAAATATGTCACAAGGAACAATTTTTCATAGTGTAGCTATTTTTTCTGTCCCTAAATAAGGGAAATAATTTAACAATCATTGAAATGTTATAACCAATTAGTTAAATCATAATTGAAGTTTAAATCAAAATTTAAACAAAAATGGAAAGTGGTGAATATAAACAGCTATATGACTTTTTGTATGATGGTCGATACCCTCCAGAGTTAAATAATAATGATAATAATGTAAAATTCTGCAAGACCTAAACGTATGCGCAAAAAGAAACGACAATCGAGTATTTATTAATATTATTCATGACATTATTGATCTTGTAAAAAATGGCAATCCAAAAATGTTAAAACAATTCATTGATTCCTTCTGTATATTTAAAAACAAATGTCAAGTTAGTCTTTATTTTTTTGTGTAAATTAATTGTTATTAGACAAGACTTTTATGCATTTTGTACATGATGAAAAAATATCCAACAAAGGTAAAAATAAAATATCTTTTCAAGAGACACTTTTACACAGAAGTGGACCATGTTTTATAATAAAATTATGTCCTGGACAAAATTTCACAGGTCATATCCGTGAATTTTTTTCCATGGGACATCATTTCATGGGGGACACTATTAAATCATACAATGACACACATCTTGTGCTGTTTTTATTTCTTACAAATATCACAAAAGTTGTTGAAATTGAAATTGAAAGTTATTCTATTATTTTATACCTTTGATCTACTGAAAATCATTCATTTAAAATGATAATTGGTTGACTTGCGACAAGATCTGTGTTTTTCATTATTTCTGATAATGAATTCCCAACATTGACTACAAAACGTTGAAAAGGCTAGAATGTTGAATTCTCAATGGGCAACATGGTTGAAAGATGTTCATATGTCAATACACACAAGCAACTAGATAAGAGTGTAACTGAACAAACAAGAGATCACATAAAAGAAAAAAATCAAGCCCAAATCATTGGTTATCATATTTAGAATATGCATTACAACATTTCTTATTGGTTTTTTTCTAAACACAGATTTAGATTTACAGTTTAGATATTTCATATTGGTGTTCCAATTCTGTTTTTCAAAACGCAAAAAGGGCAAATTTTAATGTGTTTAGTATTCACAATATTTGTTTGGTCTCATGATCAAAACACGATACAGATAAAACAAATTCATTAAGGTTGGGAAATAATCAAATTATCTCTTTAAATGTATAAAATACTAAGTTTCTTTTAAATATTTGCTCTATTCCAAAGCCTTGTTAACCCATGCTTATATATGTAAACACATACCATCTACATTCTGACTAATATGTAGAAACAAAACAAACATGAACAATACTTGAATCAAACTGCTGTTCGTATTCGCTGTCCACATTCTCCAAGTAATTTGCCAGTTATAACTTAAAATTATTCGTACAGAACTGATGTGATGCGAATATACAACAAATTGTAATCCAATTCAATATGTATTCAGTGACATTTATCTCAAGTTATTGTGACTGGGATGTTTAGCATATAACATAATGAACAAATATATGTATCCAATGCATCCTTCTTAAAATCAATATCATGTATTTATCTTTATATACTTTCAAAAGGTAACATGTTTGAAATATTTTTCCCCCTTACATCCTTGTTGTATAAGTATTTGTGTTTATAGACATGTTATTTAGTAATATCTTATAGATTTAAAGAAAATTTATACTACCAAAATTAACAACAGAGGAGCAGACTTTTACGCAACAGAAAGCAAGCGTGACTGTCTTAAATGTGAGGTTTCCTCATGATGAAAACACTATAAAGATAAATCAAATCGATTAGGGTTGGAAATTTAACAAGTTTTCTCTTTAAATGATTAAAATACTAAGTATCTTTTAAATATTTTCTTTATTCCAAAGCCTTGTTATTATATGCTTTAATATAAAAATACATACCATCTACATTTTGACTGATATGTAGAAACATAACAAACATGAACAATACTTGAATTAAACTGCTGTTCATATTCATCGTCCTCTTTCTGTCAATACTTTGCTAGTGAAAACTACAAATAATTCGTGCAGAACTGAAGCGATGCTCATATATGCAAGTAAATTCTAATCAAGTTCAAAATGTATTCAGAAATAATTATATCAAGTTATGGTGACTAGAAAGTTAACAGTAAAACATAATGAACAAATGCATGTACCTAATGAATCCCTCTTAAAATCAATATCATGAATTTATTTTTATACAATTTCAAATGGTAGCATGTTTAAAATAATATGTATTTTACTTCCATGTTGTATAAGTCTTTGTGTGGGTGTACAAATATGTTATTTAGAAACCTTTTATACATTTGGAGAAAATTGATATTACCAAAATTAAATACAGGAGCAGACGTGAAGGCAACATAAAGCAAGCGTGACTGTCTTCTTAAATGTGAGGTTTCCTGAGAAATGTTGGAATATCATAAGTCCAGTTACCATATATAACACAAAAACACAGAATGACTGCCATTATGCATAGTAGTAATGTGGTGATTAAATTCTGCGATATTTTTTATTAGCGCTTTTAAATATATGAAGATCTTCTTAGTTATATAGAGGTGCATGTTCTATATACAACTAGTATTGTTAGTCAAAGGCCTTGATAATAGTAAATGCTTTTCATTTAAAGTGTAGATTTCCCGCTAAGCCCACCCTAATGTATGGAATGAAAGAATTGGGATATTGATGACATTTCATATACGAATTCAGTTGAAGAATTAGAAATAAACAAATATCATCAGTAAGAATACACTGGTTACAAAACAGTACAAAAGGAATCGACACGGTTTATGTCATTTGTTTCGGCTTATACGTGCAAGGACGTTATTGAACATGTTTAATGTCTTTTCTAAGACTTTTTGGTGGACGGCATTATGTTTTTGTTGACCGTAATGGCATACCTGTCTTGCAAATTATATGTCGTTTGCTTATGAAATTGTCTGTGTTATATATATCAATGGATTTTAGTTGCAACATTCCGACTTCTGTCTTGCATAATTAAAATACATGCATTATTGATTCGAGCAGATGTTTTATTATGATGATGTTTCAAGGGTCATTGTACAATGTCAATCACATATCAATTTAGTTGCAGCATGTGTCTTTTATTCGTAAGGTTTTTGATTGTCACAACAGAAATTAATTAGTATCACATGGATTATCATTTACACAACTTGGTAAACAAAGCAACGTGGTACTTTAAGTTTTCGTATTTAAGTCCCGTATACAATAAACACATAAGTAAAACATTAAAAAACTGTTAAATAATTGGAAACCAACTCACACAATACAGCTACTTAATTGTAGTGAGATGTGATGTATTATACGGATGAATATTTATTTGCTTATTTGCAGTTTGAAACACATTGTTCATGATTAAATGTTTCTTTGTAAGCATTGAAATTCTATCTTTAATTATTCGACTTTGTCCACAGCATAACCTTTTTACGTATTCGTTTTTATTCAGTAGTAAGCCACCATCACTTCGGTGTTAACATGTATATTTATTATATAGTAATTTTGTATAAATTTACTGTTTTCAAAAGTATGCATTTTTCTAAATACTAAGGAATTTCTTATCCGAGGCTGATAACCTAAGCCGTATTTGGCACTACTTTTAGGAATGTTTTGGTCATCAATACGTTCCTCTTTGTTTTGCTTTCTTTGCTATTTTGACCTGAGCGTCACTGATAAGTCTTATGGAGACAAAACACGCGTCTGACGTATTAAATTACAAGCCTGGTATCTTTGATAAATATTAGCGTCTCGTAATGTTATATTGTATTGTTTATTTGTGTTTCTCTGTCCTGCATGTTCTCCTATTTATTTGTATTGTAGTCCTGTTAGGTATCGTTATCATTTTAATGTTATAAATACCATGGTCATAAAAGCAGGGAGGTTTGGCTAGAGGCAAAACCAGGTTTAACCCACCATTTTTTCCTAAAATGTCCTGTACAAAGTCAGGAAAATGGCCATTTTTATATTATAGTTCGTTTCTGTGTATGTTGCATTTTAGTGTTTCTGTTGTGTCGTTGTTCTTATCTTATATTTGATGTTTGATGTGTTTCCCTCAGTTTTAATTCGTAACCCGGATTTGTTTTTTCTCAATAGATTTATGAATTTCGTACAGCGGTATACTACTGTTGCCTTTATTTACATACATTCCTTAAAATGGTTTAGAAATCAATCGGAGGAGAATTGAATACTAGATGTCAAGTATTCGTTTTTTTTTTAAACAAATGCTTTGATCTAGTTCTCAGAAACTACAAGCATTGTTTTCATTTCTTATAGTATTGTTTTGCAAATAAGGGTATATATATAACTGAGGTAAGTGGCTGTTCTGAAGTGTGATAATTACGCTTTGATTCATGTACCTTTTGTTATTCAATCAAAAGAGACCTTTAGCTAGCTATAAAGCCAGGGTTTATCCGTCATGTTTTTACATTCGAAAATGCATGTACCAACTCAGGAATATGACAGTTGTTGTCCATTCTTTTGATGTTTTTGAGCTTTTGCCATTTTATAAGGCATTTTCGAATTCCGTTTTGAATATTCATCGGAGTTCAGTATTTATGCGCTTTTTTTCTAAAGATACAATATGGGAGTGAGTATTAAAAAAGAGTAAAAATCGTTTTAAAACTGACGGATATAAATGTTGGAAGTTTGTCTTTCCTTTCTGTTAGATAATAATTGTAAGAATTCAAGTACTAAGTTTGAAATTGATTATGTACCAAGTGAACTGTTTTAATGTTGTCAGATATTAATACGATATGATTAACTTATTTAAGGTTAGAGGTTGCCTGAAAAGCTCTATTAATTTAATCAAATGTAAGATAAAAGGTAACATCACAAAAATACTGAACTCAGAGAAAAATATAATCGGAAAGTCCCTAATCACATGACAAAATCAAATGACAAAACGCATAAAAAACGAATGGACAAGAACTGTCATATTCCTGACTTGGTACAGGCATTTTCAAATGTAGAAAATGGTGGATTAAACCTGGTTTTATAGCGCTAAACCTCTCACTTTGATGACAGTCTCATCAAATTCCGTTATATTTACAATGAGCTCATTTTTTTTTTCATTTTATTTGTTCAAGCATAAAGTATGTTATGATAGGATGCGTGCTGATTTGTGTATGCATTTAGAATTTATTAAGATATGAAGCATAAAGTTAAGGACTTCTGATATATTATCAATATAACTAAGAGTGATATTGAGAAGCCTCTAATTACCTTACGTATTTGTTTACAGCTAATTTAGTGCTGTTACGTATGCAATCATAATTATAGGTCGAAATACTGCCTTAAAGACGGAGCCTTGTCTCACACTGAACAGCAAACTATAATGGGCCCGAAATGCCTATTGTAAAACATTTTAAACAGGAAAAACGACGGTTTACTCGATATTAAAAAAAAATGCAGTGGGTTGAAACGTTTTTTAAACAAGCCACCACATTCAGCCTAATCTGTAACAGTTGTGTAACATTACAACAGGGGAAGACACATTAAAAAACATACTGTAAAAAGACAATGATTTGCTGATGAAGTTTTAGAACATTGAAATATTTTGCATTTATCATGTTTTCCAATTGACGCGGGTAAATGAAATAGAAATTCGTGTGAAAAAGTGCAATTTACCAGTATCATTTTCCTTTTTTAGTACAATACTTGTTAAAGTGGTAGTTGTTTAAAATAAATTAAAAACACAGCCAATGAAATTGTTGTACTGTTTGTGTTATATTCCAAAATAGAAAAACTTTTAATGCTATCGAATTGAATTTTTCTCTCGAATCAGTGACACATGGATCGGAACTAAGACAATCAGATTATTCTAATTCTTACAGGTACTAGTATTCAGTATAAAATTATTTAACAATTATTTACGTGTTCATTGATTTACTCCACTTTTTTTGTTGCCGCATCTGTGAGACTAATTTGTATGTTTGTATGAATTCTTTAATCAGATGTTTTGTAGGTATGTTTTTGATGTATGTTTACACAATTTTAACTGCTGAATCCCAATTATTGTCACATGAACCTATTATGTCTGTTAATGGTGCTCACCCAAATTGACAATATAACGGACCTTTAAACAAGTCATACAAGTAAGAGGTACAGAGAGCTATAATACTAGGGTTAACCCACCATTTGTTCAGAAAATGCATGTACCATGTTAGAAATATGCCAGTTGTTTTTCAGTTGTTCCGTTGGTTGATAGCGTTTGATTTTGTCCGTGGTTAATCGTCTCTCGTTTATTTTTCAGGAATATAAATTCACATTTTTGGAATCAATAAAAGAATTGATTTCTAATGACATCAAAAATTGAATTCATATTCGGAAGTTAATATTTTCAAATCAAAAGATATGCATTAAACGTGGAAAGACTAAACAACTGATTTTTAGTTATAGATTTATTTTAATCTGTCACCGTTTACCACTCATGTCTTGATTACAGCATGTAATATCGTCTGAAATTATAAATTGTTTTGATTAAGATATCATATCATTAAATTAGTTTCCATTAGATGACTATGCAACTGTATATTTTCAATGGCATTATCATATAGCTACATCATTGCATAATTTAATTTAATTACTAATTCCGAAAAATTCGAATTTGTGCGATTCTTAGCTACGAATTGTTCTTGTTTGATTGTTTTCAAGAAAAAATACTATCAAGTACTTGAAATCTTCGACATTCAGCAATGCATTACTATAATTAATTGTCTGTTGTTTTTCTTTGTGAATGTTTGTTCTATATTCGTGTGAAAATCTACGTCTATAGAGTCAAATGCATATGTCTCTTTAAATTTCACCTTGGGTTGTTTCTCTGTTTGATTTTTGTACTTTAGAATGTTGAGTTATCATACCAGGTTCATTTTTAAAATATTCATGCAGAAAAAGATACAACTTATTTCAGTAAAAAGTAAATGCCATTTATGAATATTTTTGATGAACGAAAGAATTTTTCATTAACTTAACTTACTCGGATCACATGTTTGGGTTGCATCGACCCAATGATATCCTTCTCGACACACACACTTTGCTTCTGTTAAATCGTACTCAGAATTTGGTGGACATCTTACACCTATTTATAAAAACAAAATGTTATCTTTCTAAGTGTAATGTCCAATATTTTAAAAGAATGAAAACCTTTATCAATTTCGTGTGTATGAGAAGCTTTTCTGGGTTAACCCTTCCTCAGATTCGCTCAAATCCACACATTGTAATGTTAAGGATGTTTAAGACCTAAGCACGATAAAAAATGGATGACATAAAAATAGCATTTGCTTCTCAAAACAAATTTGCTAAAGAAGTTTTATAAAACACAACAAACATTCTAGCTATGCAGTTAAAATTAAACTGTGCATTGTTACATTGAAAAACGTTGGAAAGAACACTTCACTTTCTATTGATGCGACAACGTCCGAATATCACGCTGAACATCGTTACGGTTCAAATATATAATGGCTTTCTAAATTTCTATATAATTTCTATATAAACTGGTATATGAATTCAATGAAATTAAATCATTCACCTTAAGGAGCTGTTTATCCATCATCTGCCAAAGTTGTGTTAAAACTCACCATTGCATTTCATAATTACGGTGTACGGTAAGTAAAAATTGTACCGTTAAAAAAAATGAGGTCAAGTTTATATCGAAAATAAGAAATAGTCAGTTCAGGAGGATTACCCTTGGAAAAAATTGACTTATCTGCATACGATTACAGAAATCTGTACCCATATTTTGACTATTTTATTTATTATGTCTGTTTAGTTCACGCATCATTGTAAATATAACGGGATTTGATGAGACTGTCAAAAGAGAAAGGTTTAGCGCTATAAAACCAAGTTTAATTCACCATTTTCTACATTTGAAAATGCCTGTACCAAGTCAGGAATATGAACGTTCTTGTCCATTCGTTTTTTGATGTGTTTTGTCATTTGATTTTGCCATGTGATTATGTACTTCCCGATTAGAATTTCCTCTGAGTTCAGTATTTTTGTGAAATTACTTTTTACGTCATTTTGGTCTCCATCCTCTGGACTACAAAATACCCCTCATTGGAACTATATAATCCTTTTTCCCAGTCCAACTTTTTCGTAAGCCGTTTAAGATTTTTATCTAAAGAAGTCAAGAGTCATTCCAAAAACTCCTCAGTACAATATTTTTTTCAAAACATGTCATACATGAATGTTAATTTGATTTTTGAATTTTGGAAAAAATGTAACTACTTTAGTTAATGCTTTGCGGAGTCAAACCAATTGTCTTAGATTCTCTTGTATCTTTCTCTTAACAAACCATTCACAACACAAATGTTGATTTCTGTTGCAATTTCTGTTAGGTTTAACCAACAATTGACTTTCAATATCTTATAAAAGTTGTCCTCCATTCTTCATGTCTATCAACTATACAATATTAGTGTTACTATAACAAAAACCCTGTTAATAGACTTTGTACTTGTATCTATTTATTTCATGTTAACTGTGGTTATAACACATATCTACTGCTGTTACTCTTCTTTGCAAATCTTGTAGAAGTGGTTTTAAATGAAATTTAAAGTTGTTCTTTTATTATACACTTTGATCTACTGAAATCAGTTCTTTACAAATGATGAATTTTCTACTTGTGATAAGAACATTATTTTTCATTATTTTTTTTTATAACTATCAAACATTAAGGACTGACTGTCGAATGATCAACGGGCAAAACCTGCAACATGTTATACACGACTGTGACAAATCAAAAGCAAATAGAAAGTATCACAAATAAACAAACAAGAGATCGCGTAAAAGAAAATATCTAACATAAATAAGTGGTTTTAACCTTTTGGTTGTGTACTAAAAAACTTTCTATTTTTACCACCTTAACGCATACAAAGATTTAATTTTAAGATACTAATGTTTGGCTACCGCTTCCGTTTTCAGACCACATAAAGAAAGTTTAATGATTAATTGTTATTTTTGTCTTTTGGCATGGCATTGTCAGTTTATTTTTGATCTATAAGTTTGACTGTCCCTCTGGTATCTCTCGCCGCTCTTTTGTTGTTCATATTCACGGTCCTCTTTCTACCAGTACTTTGCTAGTTATAACTTGAAATTAGTCGTACAGAGCTGATTTGATACGTATATGTAATAAAGTTCGATATGTATTCAGGGAAAAGTATGTAATTTATGGTGTCTAGAAAGTTAACAATGAAACATAATGAACAAGTACATGTACCGGATGCCTTCTTCAAAATCAATATCATGTAAACATTTTATATAATTTCAAATGGTACATGTAACATGTTTGAAACATTTTTTGTACTATACTTCCTTGTTATATTAGTCTTTTTGTGGGTGTAGAGATATGTTATTTAGTAACATCTAATAGATTTGAACAAAATTTTATGCTACCAACATTAATTACAAGGAACATAAAGCAAACATGACTTTCTGGTCGAATGTGATGGTGTTTGATCGTGAAAAATAGGACTACCATCAGCCAAGTTAAGACAGAAAACATGGGACAGTGTTAATAATTATATTATATAGACGAAATGATGCGATTTTTTATTAGTTTATATGAAAACTATTTTTAAATCACAATGAAAGACAAAGTAATAGCTTTCAAAGTTATTTAGAGAACTAGTTTTGAAAATCCTTCAATCTATAAGTCAACACGTTGGAAAAGAATACAAACTTTTCATTTGATGCGTAGATCAAATATATTTCACTTCATATGTATACATATATTATGTTTTTGCGTTTAGTTTTCTCGTTTGAATTTTTGCATGCTTGTCATTTCGGAATCTTTTATAGATGACTTTGTGGTATATGTTTTGCTCATTTTTAAAGGCCGTACGGTGACGTAATTGTTAACTGCTTTGTCATTTGGTCTCTGATGGAGAATTGTCTCGTTGACAATCATTTTACACTTTCTTATTATCATATTTAATTAGTTTTCTTTCTAAGATGTTTTTTGTGTATCTTTATTTTATTCTGTAATAAAACCCTTTTCTTTCTACTTTAAACAATCTGTTTCATTCGTAGAACAAAGACACATTTCTATATCAAAGTTAGTTTTGTACCGATGAAAATTTAATAAAATTTGACAAATTGTATCGACAGCTATCACTTTTGAGAGACCTATAATACTTTTTGTTTTTATTTCAATGTGTTACTTTTTATTTGGCATATAGTTCTCGCCTCCTGTTTTCACGAGTAATTGTTTAAGATTTAACTGTGTCCTTCTCACCATAGTCTCGCCCTTGACAGTTTTGGCTGATATTTGTATGTTACTCTATGTGTAGATATCAGCCGTTCAGAAAAGAAATTTGAAAAAAACACACACATTAATCTTTCTGACCGGCGGAATCTACACCGTGTATTCACAGTATATTCCAGCAATGCCATGGCAAAAAATAATGATAAACGACAAAAAAAAATCCAAACAAAACAAGAGATGACAAAACACATTATAACAAACTACGAACCCAATCGAAAAAGTTTAATTCGGTAAACCATATGTTCAAGGGAAATATGACGGGATTGGGGTTATGACAATTGAAAAAATATCTATCATCATCTGTTAACCTGATATTCCGTAAAATTTCGAATGAATGACTTTCACGTTGCCAATTAGAACTCTAATTGCACCCCAAACATGTTAAACGCAACATGTTTTATTTAGCTACTATATTCTATGCCAAGAACCAATAGTTCAGTGGTTGTCGTTATCACTTGTGTGTAATACTAGAATATCGTTTCGCGTATATGGTTTTGTTATATATTAGGCTTTTAAAATTCTTTTTCTCAATTGAATTGTTTCATATTCCTCAGAACGTTATTTTATTATAGATTATAGAATGGCGAAAGATACACATTGAAATCCATAGAAAGAAAGTAAACTGAAAACGCCATTGCAAGACAAACAGAAAAATATTAATACACAAGGCACAACATAAAAAAACTAAAGACGTACAAGGATGTTATTGAACATGTTTGGTGTCTTTTCTACGACTTTTTTCGTGGACGGCATTAGTTTGTTGTTGACCGTAATGGAATACATGTCTTGCAAATTATATGTATATTGCTTATAATATTGCCTGTGTTATTTATATCAATGGATTTTGGTTGCCACATGCTGACTTCATACTTGCATAATTAAAACACATACATTTTTTATTCGAGCAAATGTTTTATCATGACGATGTTTCAAGGGTCATTGTACAATGTCAATCATATATTAATTTAGTTGAATAATTTGTCTTTTATTCGGAAGGTTTTTGTTTGTCACAACAGAAAGTACCATATGGATGTATATATAATTTACACAGATTGGGAAACAAATAACCGTGGTTCTTTAAACTTTCGTATACAAGTTCCGCATACAATACACAGAACAATCAAAAGTAAAAACATTAAAAAAATGTTGAATATGTGGAAATCAAATCACACAATACAGCTGCGTAACTGGAGTGAGATCACAATGTGATGTATTATGCGGATGAATGTTGATTCGCTTTTTTTCAGTTTGAAACACGTTTTTCATCTTTACTTTTTTCTTTTTATGCATTAAAATTCTATCTTTAATTATTCTACTTTGTCTAAAGCATAACCTTGCGAATTACAGTTCTTAAAATAGTTTGGAAATAAATCGGTTGAGTATTGAATACTATCTGTCAAATATTCTTTTTTTTCATTTCTTTAAACAAATATTATGATCTAGTTCTCAGAATCTGCAAGCATCGTTATGTCAACCGATCGACAATGTCGGGTGACATATTGCTTTTCCTCTGTTTCTGTTTCTTTTTCTGTATTATTATTATTCTTCCACCTATTTTGTCCGGCAGTTTTCTCGGAGCCAATGGAATCAATCTTAATGAAAGTTAACTATAATGATGAACACAAAATTTCGGGTTGCAGTAGGTCTTAAGAACATAAAAAAATGGCTGCCGTTACCATGGAAACGGAACAATCGTGAAAAAATTCAGTTTTTGTTTTGGTGAATTATTTGGACATAATTAAACTTAGAATCATTATATTTTGATTAATGTAGGTGCCCGGCATATACTGGTTTTGGATGATTTTGGCAATCATTGGAACTACTATGTTGCCATGGAAACTACACCAAAAAATTTCAAAAATATCAAAATGCTCCAATTTTTTGGAAACTTTATGTAACGATGAGCAACACTGATAGATGTGGAATTTGGCGTTGGAATTTCGAAAATGTCTGCCGTTACCATGGAAACAATGCAAAACAGGTCAAAATGATCCAAAAACCTTAAAGTGGCATTTACTTTCTTAAAATGGTAGGTCAAATTGATCAAAACTTTGATGGTATGGTCCCTCCTATGTACCAATGTGGTATATGCCATTAAATTTTGGGAATGGTCTCTGTTGCCATAGGAACCATCACAAATGTCAAAAATTTCAAAAAATTCAAAATGCTCCAAAATTGCTTTGAACTTAATGAAACTTGACAGTATTGTAAACTGACAAGTACAGATGAGACTTTTCATTTTGAAATTTTCAAAATGGTTGCCGTTGCCATGGAAACGGCCAAAATGTGATTTTTTTTAAAATACTCTGAATGTTCTGAAAATTTACAGAAAGATGTATAGCGATGCACATATATGCATTCACTGTTAAATTTTATTGAAATGGTTGTGGTTTAGTGGTAATTGGGGATGGGTGACATCTGCTATTGCTTGCAATGGCAATACTAGTTTTGATTTCTTATAGTATTGGTTTGAATGTAAGGGTTGATATATAATTGAGGTAAGTGGCTGTTCGTAAGTGTGGTAATACGCCTATTCAAAATCTAATACATTCTGGGTTCTATTTTAAAAAACGTACTTCAAAACGTTTGATTGGTTCAAAACGTTCTAAACAATGCAAATTCAACCAATGACATAACGTTATTTTTCTTTTGGTGTACGAACAATGAGATTACCCATAGTCCTTTAGATTCTGAAAAGTCGAGTTACGCTTTGATTTATGTATAATTTGTTATTCAATCAAGTGAGAGCTTTAGCTAGCTATAAATCCAGGGTAAATCCACCATTTTCTACATAAGAAAATGACTGTACCAATTCAGGAATATGTCA
This sequence comes from Mytilus edulis, assembly GCF_963676685.1. NCBI lineage: Eukaryota > Metazoa > Mollusca > Bivalvia > Mytilida > Mytilidae > Mytilus > Mytilus edulis. The sequence continues at coordinate 71,684,047 of NC_092345.1, read as the reverse complement.
GTTATTGTTCTTTTGTTTGATGTGTTTGAGCTTTTGTCATTTTATTGGGGACTTTCCATTTTGAATTTTCCTTGGAGTTCAGTATTAATTCGATTTTGTTTTTCATCAGATACAATATGGGAATGAGTATAATATTTTTTATTACATCTGACGCATATACATGTTGGAAATTTGTCTTTCCTGTCTGTTAGGTAACAGTTGTAAGAATTCAAATACTAAAATTAAAATTGATTATGTACCAAGTGAACTGTTGTAATGCTGTTAGATATTAAAATACGACATCATAAGTAATTTATTTAAGGTTTGAAAAGCTCTATAACTTTAATCAAATGTTAGAAAGAATGAGATAATTTCTATTTTCATTCTATTTGTTCAAGTATAAAGTATCTTATGATATGATGCGTGCTGATTTGTGTATGCATTTATAATTTATTAAGATATGAATCATAAAGTTAAGGACTTCTGATATACTTACTCAGAGTGGTATTGAGAAGCCTCTAAGTACCTTACTTATTTGTTTACAAATAATTTAGAGCTGTTATAACGGTTCATGAACGTATGCAATCATAATTATAGGTCAAAATACTGCCTTAAAGACGTAGCCTTGTCTAACACTGAACAGAAAGCTTTAAAGTGCCCCAAATGACGATTGAAAAACAATTGAAACACGAAAAACAATGGTCTACTCGATATACAAAAAAAGAAGGAACACAAATGAAACCCCTCCAATCAACTACAACCACCGAACATAACACGTAGGGCAGGAGCAAACATGTAGTTAGTTTAAACATTTAAAATGCGCCAACATTCAGCCTAATCTGAAACAGTAACGTAGTATTTCAAAATGGAAAAACACATAGTTAAACAAACTGATAAAAGACTCAGAACATTGATATGTTTTGCATTTATCAAGTTATCCGATTGACTCAGGTAAATAAAATAGAAATCCGTGTAAAAAAGTGCAATTTACCAGTAACATTTTCGTTTCTTAGTACAATACTTGTTGAAGTCATAGTTGTGTGAAATAAAAATAAGAACACAGCCCATGAAACTAGTGTACTGTTCGTGTTATATTCGAAAAAAAACTTTTTATGCCAACGATTTTTTTCTCAATTCAGTCACACATGAATCGGAAGAAGGACCATCAGATTATTCTTATTCTGACAGGTATTCAATATAGTTAGAAATCATACATCTTAGTAAAATATCAAGTAAATAACATTATGTAAATAGGGAGTATCATATTATCTCCTTAATTTAAACCCCCAAAACATAGAAACCTTTTTTAAATCAGTTTTGAGAAAACTATCAGATGTGTTTTTATATCATTATTACTTTTGTATTGATATTCACTGAATTTTTATTTTGTCAAGAATTTTATAAAACTATATAGGTATATATATATAAGAAAAATATTAAAAGATAATAACGGTTTTAATTCATCACTTTTACTGGTACTTTCACTGCTTTCACAGATCCTGTGACTTGTATATAAAACAATTGATTGACTTTAACAATAGCATAACGTTAACAAATACAAGGGAGACGATATATATAAAATCAACGACAAAAACTCTGAAATTGTTTACTACACCTTTTTTGTTGGCACATCTGTGAGACTAATTTGTATGCTTGTATAACTTCTTTAATGAGATGTTTTGTATGTATGTGATGTATATTTACACAGTTTTTACTGCTGAATCCCAATTATTGTCACATTAATCTTTTATGTCTGTTAAGGGTGCTCACCCAAATTGACCATATAACGGAACTTTAAACAATTGTCATACAAGTTAGATGTATGGCGAGCTTTAACGGAGCACCTGCGATCACCCCTAGTTTTTGGTGGGGTTCGTGTTGTTTATTCTTTAGTTTTATATGTTGTGTCATGTGTACTATTGTTTTTCTGTTTGTCTTTTTCATTTTTAGCCATGGCGTTGTCAGTTTGTTTTAGATTTATGAGTTTGACTGTCCCTTTGGTATCTTTCGTCCCTCTTTTAACACCAGGGTTAACCTACCATTTGTTCAGAGAATGCATGTACCATGTCAGAAATATGGCAGTTGTTTTTCACTTGGTCCGTTGGTTGATAGCGTTTGATTTTGTCCGTGGTTAATCGTCTCTCTTTTATTTTTCAGGAATATATGTTCACATTTTTGGAAACAATAAAAGAATTGATTTCACCCGACATCAAAAATTGAATTCATATTCGGAAGTTAATATTTTCAAATCAAAAGATATGCATTAAAGGTGGAAAGACTAAACAACTAATTTGTAGTTATAGATTTATTTTAATCTGTCACCGTTTACCGCTTATGTCTTGATTACAACACATTATATCGTCTGAAATTATAAATTGTTTTGATTCAGATATCATATCATTAAATTAGTTTCCATTAGATTACTATGTAACTGTATATTTTCAATGGCATTATCATATAGCTACATCAATGCATAATTAAATTAAATTACTACTCCCGAAAAATTCGAATTTGTGCGATTCCTAGCTACGAATTGTTCGTTTTTGATTGTTTTCAAGAATAAATACTATCAAGTACTTGAAATCTTCGACATTCAGCAATGCATTACTATAATTAATTGTCTGTTGTTTTTCTTTGTGAATGTTTGTTCTAGATTCGTGTGAAAATCTACGTCTATAGAGTCAAATTCATATGTCTCTTTACATTTCACCTTGGGTTGGTTCTCTGTTTGATTTTTGTACTTTAGAATGTTGAGTTATCATAAAATTGAGAATGGAATACCAGTTTCATTTTTAAAATATTCATGCAGAAAAAGATACAACTTATTTCAGTAAAAAGTAAATGCCATTTATGAATATTTTTGATGAACGAAAGAATTTTCCATTTACTTAACTTACTCGGATCACATGTTTGGGTTTCATCGACCCAATGATATCCTTCTCGACACACACACTTTGCTTCTGTTGAATCGTACTCAGAATTTGGTGGACATCTTACACCTATTTATAAAAACAAAATGTTATCTTTCTAAGTTTAATGTCCAATATTTTAAAAGAATGAAAACCTTTAGCAATTTCGTGTGTATGAGAAGCTTTTCTGGGTTAACCCTTCCTCAGATTCGCTCAAAGCCACACATTTTAATGTTAAGAATGTTTAAGACCTAAGCACGATAAAAAATGTATGACCTAAAAATAGCAGTTGTTTCTCAAAACAAATTTGCTATAGAATTTTTATAAAACACAACAAACATTCTAGCTATGCAGTTATAATTAAACTGTGCATTGTTACATTGAAAAACGTTGGAAAGAACACTTCACTTTCTATTGATGCGACAACGTCCGAATATCACGCTGAACATCGTTACGATTCAAATATATAATGGCTTTCTAAATTTCTGTATAATTTCTATATAAACTAGTATATGCATTCAATGAAATGAAATCATTCACCTTAAGGAGCTGTTTATCTATCATCTGCCAAAGTTGTGTTAAAACTCAACACTGCATTTGATAATTATGGTATACTGAGTTAGAAACTTTGAAGTCTCTTTTTGCAATATTTATATAAGTGAAAATTGTACCGTTAAAAAATTAAAACTGAGGTCAAGTTTGTAACGAAAATTAGAAATAGTCAGTTCAAGAGGATTATCCTTGGAACAAATTGACTCATCTGCATACGATTACGTCATTTTAGTCTCCATCCTCTGGACTACAAAATATCCCTCATCGGAACATTACTATATAATCCCTTTTCCCAGTCCAACTTTTTCGTAAGCCGTACAAGATTTTTATCTAAAGAAGTCAAGAGTCATTCCAAAAACTCCTCAGTACAATATTTTTGTTTAAAAGCATGTCATACATGAATGTTAATTTGATTTTTGAATCTTGCTAAAAATGTAACGACTTCAATTCATGCTTTGCGGAGTCAAACTAATTGTCTTAGATTCTGCTGTATCTTTCTCATAACAAAACATTCACAACACAAATGTTGATTTCTGTTGCAGTTTCTGCTAGGTTTAACTAATAAATGACTTTTAATATCTTATGAGACTTGTCCTCCATTCTTCATGTCTATCAACTATACAATATTAGTGTTTCTATAACATAAACCCTGCAATGGGCTTATACATTTGTACTCGTATCTATTTTATGTTAACTGTGGCTATAACACATATCTACTGCTGTTACTCTTCTTTGCAGATCTTGTAGAGGTGGTTGTAAATGAAATTTAAAGTTTGTTTTTCATTATTATACACTTTGATCTACTGAAATGAGTTCTTTACAAATGATGAATTTTCTACTTGTGATAAGAACAATGTTTTTATTATAACTACTAAACATTAAGGACTGACTGTCGAATGATCAATGGGCAAAACCTGCATCATGCTATACACGACTGCGACAAATCACAAGCAAATAGAAAGTATCACAAATGAACAAACAAGAGATCACGTAAAAGAAAATATCTAACACAAATAAGTGGTTTTAACCTTTTGATTGTGTACTAAAAAACTTTCTATTTTTTTTCACCTTAACGCATACAAAGCTTTACTTTTAAAATAATAATAATGTCTGGCTACCGCTTTTGTTTTTCAGAATACATAAAGAAATTTAAATGATTAATTGTTGGTTTTGTCTTTTGACATGGCATTGTCAGTTTATTTTTTATCTATCAGTTTAACTATCCCCCTGGTATCTCTTGCCCCTCTTTTTTTTCAAAACACGGTAAAGGTAGATCAAGATCATGAGCGTTGGAAAATTAACAAATTCCTTTCCTTTGCATTTATATGTATGACATAATTTATAAGTTAAGTGTCATTTGAAGATTTTATTTTCAACGCCTTGTAACCTAATGCATCAATATAATATACATACCATCCACGCTCTGGTGTATATGCAGAAACAACATAAACATGAACAATACTTGAATCAAACTGCTGTTTATATTCATGGTCCTCTTTCTACCAGTGCCTTGCTAGTTATACTTTAAATTAGTCGTACAGAACTGATTTGATACCTATATGTAATAAAATTATAATGAAGTTCGATATGTATTCAGGGGAAATTATGTAATTTATGGTGACTAGAAAGTTAACAATGAAACATAATGAACAAGTACATGTACTGAATGCCTTCTTCAAAATCAATATCATGTAAACATTTTTATATAATTTCAAATGGTAACATGTTTGAAATATTTTTGTACTTTACTTTCTTTTTATATTAGTCTTTTGTGGGTGTAGAGATATGTTATTTAGTAATTTCCTATAGATTTGAAATTTATGCTACCAACATTAATTCCTGGGACTGACGCATAGGCAACATAAAGCAAACATGACTTTCTTGTTGAATGTGATGGTGGTTCATCGAGAACAATTGGAATACCATCAGCCAAGTTAAGACAGAAAACCTTGGACAGTGTAAATAATTATATTATATAGACGAAATGAAGCGATTTTTTATCAGTCCTTTTCATAATAAAAGACAAAATATTCAACCGCTTTCAAAATATATGCAGATCTTGTGAGTTCTATTGGGAACTAGTATTTAAAATCCCTCAATTTATGAGTCAAAGCGTTTGATAAGAATACATGCTAATCGTTTGATGTGCAAATCAAAGAAATATCACTTCATATGTATACATATACACATAGTATTTTTGCTCGTCTATATTGTTGTATGCTTGTTATTTTATAGATGGCGCTGTGGTATTATTTGCTCATTGCGAAAGGCCGTACAACCTATAGTTAATATTTTTGTAATTTAGTCTTAGATGGAGAGTTGTCTCGATGGCAGTCTTGCCACACATACTTATTTTTATAAATTCATTACTTTTCTTGTAAAGATGTATTTAATGTATTTCTATTTAATTCTGTAATAAAACTTTTTTCTTTCTTCTTTAAATAATCTATTTAAATAGGAGAACAAAGACATATTTCTATATTAAAGGTAATTTTTGTACCGGTAAAAGATTAATAAAATTTTACAAATTGTATCGACAGCTATCGGTTTTGAATGACCTTATAATTCCTATAAAGACTTTTTGTTTTCATTTCCATGTGTCGCTCTCTCAGTGACATAAACTCTTCGCCTCCTTTTTTCATGGGTAATTGTTTGGGATTTAAGTGTGCCCTTCTCACTATAGTTGTATTCCTTTACAGCTTTGGATGATGTTTGTATGTCACTTTATTTGTAGATGTCAGACGCTCATCTGCATACGGCTGATATCTACACCATCACTACGGCTGATATCTACACCATCCATACGGCTGATATCTACACCATCCATACAGCTTATATCTACACCATCCATAAGCTGATATCTTAACCATCCATACGGCTGATATCTACACCATCCATACTGCTGATATCTACTACATCAATACGGCTGATATCTACACCATTCATACGACTGACATCTACACCATCCATTCGGCTGATATCTACACAACCCATACGACTGAAATCTACACCATCCGTACGGCTAATATCCACACCATTAATACGGCTGATATCTACACCATCCATACGGCTGATATCTACACCATCCATACGACTGAAATCTACACCATCCGTACGGCTGATATCCACACCATCCATACGGCTGATATCTACACCATCCGTACGGCTGATATCCACACCATCCATACGGCTGATATCTACACCATCTATACGGCTGATATCTACACCGTGTATTCACATTATAAACCGACAATGCCATGACAAACAATTAAGATAAACGACCAAACAAGAACTAAACAATAATGTATAAAACAAATTTTAGCAAACTATAAACCGAAAGTCAAGAACCCAATGAAAAACCGGGGCGGCATTCATGTTCTTTGAAAATGTAAGCAGATCCTGCCAAAGATGCAGAATCCGTTATATGCTACTATGTTAGTAAAACCCAGTCATCAATTTAATTCAGTAAACCACAATCAAGGTAAAGATGACGGGATTATGGTAACTACAACTTAAAAATATACACCGTCATCTGTTAACCTGATTGTCAGCAAATGTTTCGGTGAGATACCATCAATTATTATCATTGAAATAATTAAACAAATATTTATTGTAACACTGCTATATAATCATTCTCTTTCTTTCTGCTAAAGTGAAATTTATCTTAGTTATATAGGACTATGTCCTTTTGGTCATTTAGTATTTCAACTGTTTTGGTTTTAGTACACCCTTCGCCTCCAAATATTTGTCTTTGAGCATATGTGATGACGGTTTATTCAGAAAAATCTTCATGAAGTTTATCAAATTGTGTTTTCACGTATTACTGCCTACAAACAATAATTGTTTACCTTTGTTTTGTTTGTCAGTTATCAAGTTGAAACAGTATAAGATACATTTTAACGTTCAATTATGGTACATACCGGTTATTGTACGGAAATTGATAACGCTTTATAAGGTATTTTAATTATATATACATGAGACCGATATACGGGACTGTTAGCGCTGTGGTTTTTATAAAACAGCAAGAGATGGTATGTTAAATCACATTATATAAATAGACATTTTATTAATATAAAAAAGAAGATATGGTATGAATGCCAATGAGACAACTGTCCACAAGACACAAGAAAATGACACAGAAGTTAAAAATTATAGGTCACGTATGGCCTTCATCAATGAGCAAAGCCCATATCACATAGTCAGCTATAAAAGGTCACGAAAAGACAATGTAAAACAATTCAAACGAGAAAACTAACGGCCTTATTCATATAAAAAATAAACGAAAAACAAATATGTTTATAGTTTATTGTAAATGTTTATTTTTGTAAGAAACGCTTGTACATTGGATTTGCATTTAGTTTGTCGTCCATCCAAATATTACCCTATTGAGACCACCCCAGCATTACCATATGTACTGTCATCATCTACAATTGTGTAAATATTATTATCAAGAAATAAAATTAAAAGTATGTTCCATGAAAATACTGCAGCAGAACATATATTATGTTCAATATCGTCGTAAGCAACAACACAACACAATATCGTATAACATGTATACTTATCATTACGAGATAAAATTATTATGACCATGAACCCGTCTTTGTGCTAGACCGGCAAGCTGAAGCGATTTGCGACTTTCAACAACGGACAAAAACCATACCGCATATTCATCTACTATAAAAGGCCCCGAAATGACAAATGTAAAACAATTCAAACGAGAAAATTAACGGCCTAATTTATGTAAAAAACAACAATGAAAAAAATACAAATATGATATTTAACAAACGTGACAACCATTGAATTATAGTTTACAAGTTATAGACTTGACAGAGGCACATACAGAATGTGGCGTGGTGGATGATATTTGGGATGTTAAAAAGCATGAATCTACATATTGTAGAACCGTGAATGTGCATATTTGTATGTTTATAACAATAATGCAATGTTGGTTTTAAATTACAAAATCCATATATATAGCAATAAAAACAATATTTTAATATCTAATTACAGTGTTGAATTTGGTAATTATTTAGAATAATTTTTTTTAAAGTCATTAGAAACCTCAAATCCAAAAACAATCAGTGCATATGTTTTTTTCATAACTCAATAGATAGTTTTCATTATAAAACTTATGTACATATACTTTTTTTGAAGAAAATTCATTGATTTATTAATATTTAGAAGAAGTTTACTTTATTTTAATTGCTTCCTTCCAGGAAACAATTCCCCTGGCATATTTTCCGTATGCAAAGTGACCTCAGTGTTTCCCATCTCGTAAACATCCGGTGATCACAATACGCATGGATATCCTTAAAATTATCTGAATTTACATGTTAAACACGTGCTCAATTTCCATGCTTTTTTGTTGATTTTTTGTCGATTGTTGACAAACAGGTGACAATCGGTAAACTTCGGTTTCAAAACACTAACTTTAATTACCTGCCATATTTTCACAACAACACTGACCGATTGAAAAAAATATTGACGATTAAACGAAATTTACACGAAAAAAAATATGATAAATTCGTGCACAGAGGACGAAGTTAATGATGTTTGTATGCATTGGTTCAAAAATTGGAAGAACATTATTTTTCACCAGTCATTCGTTTCTTATGTCTTTAAAGGATTGATAAGTTTACTCGGATCGTATCTGAATCCGGGCTTTGTAACAACATCTCCGTTAGAATGAGGTAACTATCTTGTTTGAAATAAGGTTTCAGCTTAACTTACAAATCATATCTTTGTATAGATGGACAAATTCAAACTCAATTTATATGATTTTGTTATTACTCGATTTATTTCACTTGGCTGGGCGGAGTTTAAACGATTCACTCACAAAAAACCAGTCAATCTACAGATAGGTATTTTAGAATACACTCATCAATGAAGTGTTCAGTCATTCTTTTGTAAATTCCTCTAATAACACTGATAGGTGATTAGAAATCATTTTATAATTATTACAGCAATCTTCCTTATTACACACATCTTCAAATAGACTGTCCTTATGCAAATTAAAACTTAAACTCCGCCCGATCAGTTGAAATAACATTGGTAATACAACCGAAATATATAGAATTTTAAATTGCTTAGTCACATATTTAACAAAATGATTCGCACGTTAACCTCGAGCATCACTGAAAAGATATGAATTTTCGAAGTTCACATCTGTTGCAATATAATTTGTTACCGTTAATGATGTAAGCCGATGTTTAACACTGAATCATCATCATACTCTATCTACTGTTTAAACTTTGTTATACATTTAAACAAATCAGCACTTAGGTAAGACTGAATGAAATGACTTTTATTAATTATTTAATATACGAAATTGTCTTGCCTTGAATGCACATGTTGGTTGCCTCGTCACAAACTAATCCCGTTGAACATACACAGGTGTTTGGATTGGTACCATCTTGAACTGGTATAACAAAACCTGAAAAAGATTGTAACGTCGATCACCGATATTTTAAATGTATTCATGTAAAAGAGGGGCGAAAGATACAAAATGGACAGTCAAACTCATAAATCTAAAACAAACTGACAACGCCATGGTTAAAAATGAAAAAAAGACAAACAAACAACAGCACACTCGATACAACATGAAAACTAAAGAATAAACAACACGAACCGCACCAAAAAACTAGGGGTGATCTCAGATGCTCCGGAAGGGTAAGCAGATCTTGCTCCACATGTGGCACCCGTCGTGTTGCTTATGTGATAACAAATCCGGTAAATAGTCTAATTCGGTAGGTCACATTCATGAAAGGGAAGGGAATTGTAGTTACGACGTAAGGAACATATCCGATATCATTTGTGAAACGGTTATTCCATAACGGTCAACCAACTCGTGATGGCGTCCGTAAAATTTACGAAGGGATGATCTCAACTTCACCATTTGGAATTATTGGTTTAATAGCTTCCTTGTGAGCAGCAACCCTATATCAAGAAAATCATGATAGGAAATGTAAGCACAGGAATATCGTATCAATTGGGAGATATATACCCCTTATGCAGGTGTTGCTGGAATGTTGCTACTTCACAATTGGAAAGCTGAAATCATCTCTTTTGTCGTAAAGTTTTGTTTTCAACCGACCCTCATTGTCAATTTCTAGATGTAAATCAAGATATGAGGCTGACTTAACTGTATCTGTAGTATCCTTTATCTCTAGCTCGATTGGATAGATGCGTTGCATATAGTCACCAAATTTTGAATTATTTAATGAAAGAACATCCTCTATATAGCGAAAAGTAGAGTTAAAGGATATTGCTAACTTCTTATCTTTCTTCCTAAGAAGTTCCTGCATGAAGTCAGCCTCATAATAATAAAGAAACAAGTCGGCAAGTAGAGAAGCACAGTTTGTTCCCATTGGAATGCCGACAGTCTGGTGAAAAACACGTTTTCCGAACGTAACAAATATGCTGTCAATCAAGAAATCAAACATCTTGATAATATCAGTTTCCGAGAATTTTTTGTTCGAATCAGAGTGATCCTTTACAAAGTAGGATTTACCCTCCCTAAGACAAGATACTTGTATCTACGTTGGCCATTCCTTTTTACGAAGCAAAGCAATACCAACTCTATCAATTTGTCTTTTAGTTTGGAATGTGGAATACTAGTGTACAGAGTAGAAAAGTCAAATGTTTTAATACTGTTACAAGATAAAAGAGAGTTAGATTGTATGTACTCTAAAAGATCTTTTGAATTTTTAAGTATCCACATCTGATTCACGCCCCCTCTAGAATAGGCAGTTTCACAATAACTTTGAAACCCGTCTTTGATTGCTGATAAAATAGATGTTAATAATTTAGAAAGAGGTTTTGTGGAGCACTTGGAAGACCCAGCAATATACCGTTGTTTGTAAGGACACTTATGTAGTTTAGGTATCCAATACAGTGATGGCAGATCCAGTTCTTCATCTTTGGTTGAAATTCCAAATTAAAGGAACACAAAACAGACCTATGATTATCCAGGATTTCCTCTTTGGTAAGTGTCGTGAGGGTATATGTTGAGTTTCCAAGTGAATTGTCAATACCTAATTCGTTTATCAAGCAGTTATTTGAGTTTTACATACAAAAACGATGTTGTTTGGGGCTTTATCTGCGGGGACAACAACATATTTGTCATGGATGTAGGATAGGTGCTTTGCAACATTTGGGTCTTTAAAGATTGACGTATCATAGGCATTGCGTCTTCTTTCTCGCGCTTAGCCCATTGCCTGGCATAATCCTCAACTGAATCCATCAAAATTTTAAAGTTGTATTTCAAATTGATGGATTTAGGCTCACGATATTTCGGACCTTTCGATAACACATTTCGTATAGAAGTGTTATTAACAATGTTGAGGTCACCGGTAATAACGTGGCCAGCAGGATTATATGTGAATTGGGAACTAGCACAAGTGCAATCAGGAGGTTTAGACTTGAAGTCGTCAATATCGAGATCCTGCAAAACGTGTTTGTAATTGAAAATTGTAGTTGCAATAGGTTTGGTATAGGTATAAGAAATGATTGGTACAGACTGGTCTTTGAAATAAGAAGGTATTGTCTTCGATTGAACTAATTTATGATGAAGGATATTGCCTAAGTTGACGCCATCGATACCTTTGTTGGCAAAGGAACGAGTAAGGAAAGATCTTTTCTCTTTTTCATCTTTGCCATTGCGGACTGACTTGAAAAGTCTGTGACTTGCAATATCCGAAATTATAGCTGTAATTTTGTTTTGGTTTGAATGAGGGTTTGTAACAGTGGATTCCAAACATAAATTGAACAGAGAATGAAGTTTTGAAAGGGGTAATGAATAAAGTTTCGTGCGAATGCGACGAATATCTAACGGCTTTTGTATAAATAGAAGCAAGTCATTAACAGATACATCATGCAGAGAAGGTGATGTATAATGACGATGACCATGACTGCGTCTACGTCGAGGAGTCGAGTTGAAAATATTCATCACATTCACCGAGTTACACGAAGGACTAGATAGAATACCTATACCATCAATTTTGTCATTGCAACCATAAGGTGTCGCAGTTCCCAATTGTCTAATCCAGTAGTCCTCCTTTTGTCTACGGAGAGTTGTTGAAAGATTAGGATTGTTAGAGCTATGGTATATCTTTTCGATAATGCGAACTGTCATGGAAACGATGGAATGATCGGGCTGATTGAAATGCTGGTATAGAATCTGATCTATGACCGAACATACGTTTGTTTAGCCTTCCTTTCGTTTCACCGACGTATACCAATCCGCAAAGGTTGCACTCTAATCCGTAGACGACATTTATCGATTTACAATTCAGATCATCGTAACTTCTGGTAAAATAGGACATCTTGGTCAAATTGCTAGGGAATCAGCATCTGTAATTAAAATTGCACAAGTTTTGCAGCCTTTGGTCTCACATTTCGAAATGCGACAGTGTTGTACTGTGTCATCAAAAACCAAAATGTCTTTAAGGAGAACTGAACATGGCTGTATATGTGTAATATTGCTGTTGTCACTAGGATGATGATCTGAATGAGTCATGTTTGTGATATTTGCCATGTTTGTTGATGAGGGGACACCTGCCGTATCAGACGACACCGTGTCCATGGTGACGTCTGTTTCGGACCTGTTTATACTGGGCGACGTGCGAGCCAGTTTCCTGTTAGATCTTCGTAAATTCATGCAATATTAGTTTTGCTACTGGGCGGATGATGTCCTCGGGGACAAAATGTCCACACGGTGGGTATGGTTGTCCTGCGAGAGAACGTTCTGTGCTGGTGATTCGGTCCTGACGGGTGCTGGTGATCAATGCAAAAATGTAAACCAAGACGAAAATGATGATTTTTGACGTTTTCATTAATAGAAAATGGAAGGAAACAGTTGAGATTTTTCAGTTTTGTTTCTTATGGGTTCATAGGAATACCATTAAAAAGTTGACCCTCAAACTGTTTCAGTAAGCGTAACACAAAAGTGCTCATTTTCAGAAAATCTAGAACTGAAAAAATAAAACAAAAATGCTCATAGAGTCCGCTTTCTATACCGCAATCCACACGACAAAACTATTTTGTGAAAAAACATTGCAATTTATTAAAATTTAGCACTTTCTCAATTTATTCATGTCCTGATACTGTGCTGGTGGGTCCTGGGTCCGTGTAACACTTATCAATTCAAAGTTTTAAAAATTTTTGGAAATTTTAGATTTTTGGAATTTTTATCAAAGTTTTAAAAAATCAAAATTTCAAATTGTGTAAAAGTTTTGAAATTTTGAAATTTTAACCAAATTATTAAAATATTAAAATTCTAAATATCGTTATAAATTTGATAGTTTAGGAATTTGATCAAACTTTTAAAATACTAAACCTTACGTGCAATTTTGATTATTTCACTTTTTGAAAGTTTGATTTTTTTAAAGTTTTTGATTAAGATATCAAAGATAGAAAAGGGGCGAAAAGAGGGGTACCTGTAAACACTGATGTAAACACAGCTCTGATAACAATCACTCTTAGTTATAAATAAATAGCACGAAATATATCAAATCATTTTTACCTCACCTGGCCCGAAGGGCCAAGTGAGCTTTTCTCATCACTTTGCGTCCGGCGTCCCGCGTCGTCGTCTTCGTCGTCGTTAACTTTTACAAAAATCTTTTATCTAAGTTGGATATAAACGTTTACTTTTAATTTTATTTTACTTTATTAGCCTTTTTAACTTAATTTCATTCGAGCGTCACTGATAAGTCTTTTGTAGACGAAACGCGCGTCTGGCGCAAAAACCTGGTATCCATCTATGATGAGTTTATGTAAATACCTTGTAACAGTATTTTGGCTCCAATCTACTAATATTTGATCTTAGTACTCTTAATTTCAGCGTAAATAAGATATATATATATCAAAAACCTCCCACATTGTAGACTAGCACAACCTTAATTGGGACACAATGCATTCAGTATTCTACCGTACCAAAACAATATTAACTAAAATCATTGATACAAGGCAATATAATTATGATCGTCATACAACCGATAAAAATGAAAACATAACGTTAAAAGTTACGACCAAAGCGCTTTTCTGGATCGACCTTTTTAGGGAACGCTGAAAGCTGAATATTTAGGGCCAACAACTTACAAAGAATAGATTAAAACGTTAAAGATGATCGTTCATAATGTACATGGAATGATATATTCTTTAGCCAACATGATTACAGAAAGTAAGAAGTCGTAGAGCAAAACAGAAAATTTGAAATCAAAAGATAATACACTGTGTATTGAGCCTTTTTATTGCTTAAGCCCCAGTCCCACTAGACCATGATCGCACCACGCTCACCGCGATCTAAAATAAATTCAGATCGTGGTGAGGTCGCGGTATGAGCGGCATGAAAATGTAAATTTCCCATGCTTTCCCGATGCTGCTACGTCCCCATTACGCTTCTACAACGATCCCGCTACAATTTTACCACGTTCTCACCGCGCTTACCCTGCGACCTCACTACGCTGATCAAGATCTTTCTACGCTCATGACGTTCTCACTACGACCATACCACGAGTTATCCGATTGCAACACGATCTCACCACGCTTCTACTGCGATTATATCACTTTCTTACCACGATTATACTACGCTCATACCGCGATCTTACTACATTCTCAGCAATAACGTCAACATCTTGTTCCATATCAATAGAGTTCCAATTCCATTTCGCGGAACTAATAAAGTCATGCCACCAAAATCTACTAGAACACGTTGGCATGGTGGTAGGGGTTGATGTAGGGGCAGACGGGAGCTCTGATAATAACGAATCCTGAACAAACAGAGATGTCGAACCGACCAATCCAACCTAAATCACAACCTATTGCTGGTCCATAAAGATCAAATGTCGAAATTTAAGTGAACAATAACAGAGATGACACAGATGTGTCAATAGATATATTAAAGGAATATGTGGAATGAGTGCCAATGAGACAACTCAACATCGAATTAACAATTTATAAAAGTAAACCCTTATAGGCAAAGGTACGGTCTCCAACACGGAGCCTTGGCTCACACCGAACAACAAGCTATAAAGGGCCATAAAATTACTAATGTAAAACCATTCAAACGGGAAAACCACCGGTCTAATCTGTATAAAAACGAGAAGCATGGTTGAGCCGTTAGAGAAAATGGACAAGAGGTCTTAATTACATACAGACAAACAAAATCTGGAGAAATTTAATACCCTAGTCCCACTAGGCCACGATCGCACTACGATCTGTGAAAAAAATGCAAATTTTGATGATCGTGGTACGATCGTGTAGGTCGCAGTAAGGTCGTACCACGGTCATGGTGAGGTCTTCAAGATCGTGAAGAGCGTGGCCAACTTTGAACATGTTCAAAACAATCGTGGTGCGGTCGTGCCGAAATTAGGTCGTAGTAGAAGCGTAGTGAGAGCGCACTAAGATCGTAGTAAGATCGTAGTAAGATCGCAAAGGTCGCTGTACAATCGTAGCGAGAGCGTAGCGAAAGCGTGATTCTATTCGGAGAGATTGCGCTACGATCTCACAGCGACGTTATCACGACCTTACTACGACCATCACGTTCTCACCGCGACCCAAGTACGCTTTCACTACGACTTTATCACGCTCTTCACGACCATAGTACGATTCTAGCACGCCCTTGCCGTCCTCATCACGCTCTTCTCACGATCTTACTACGTTCACACTACGACCATCATTTTTATTGTCATTTTCACATAAAATATATAAAAAAAACTCCCTAGATTTTGTTTGTCTGAATGTATTTATCCATTTGCTCTAACGGCTCAACCATGCTTCTCGTTTTTATATAGAATAGACCGTTGGTTTTTCCCGTTTAAATGGTTTAAAATTAGTTTTTTTGGGCCCTTTATAGCGTGCTGTTCGGTGTGAGCCAAGGCTCCGTATTGAAGGCCGTACCTTGGCCTATAATGGTTTACTTTTATAGATTTTTACGTTGATGGAGAGTTGTCTCATTGGCACTCATACCACATCTTTCTACATATATTGACACATCTGTGTAATCTCTGCTATCGTTCTCTAAAATATCGTCATTTTAGCTTTATGGACCAGAAATAGGTTGTAGTTTAGGTTTGATTGGTCGTTCCGACATCTCTTGATGACAAGTATTATACTACTTATGTGTATAGTATCAGTTTAATTGAAGTCTGGAGCTGGCATGTCAGTTAACTGCTAGTAGTCTGTTGTTATTTATGTATTATTGTCATTTTGTTTATTTTCTTTAGTCACATCTTCTGACATCAGACTCGGACTTCTCTTGAACTGAATTTTAATGTGAGTATTGTTCTGCGTTTACTTTTCTTTATTGGCTAGAGGTATAGGGGGAGGGTTGAGATCTCACAAACATGTTCAACCCCACTATTTTTGCGCCTGTCCCAAGTCAAGAGCCTTTGGCCTTTGTTAGTCTTGTACTATTTTTGATTTTAGTTTCTTGTGTACTATTTGGAGTTTAGTATGGCGTTCATACTTTGCTCCCTCTGCCTCTACATCAACCCCTACCACCACGCCCACGTGTTCTAGTAGATTTTGGTGGCATGAATGTATTGTTTCCGAGAAATCTCCGTTTTAATCAGAAATAGAAGGAATGGAACTTTATTGATATGAAACACGATATTGACGGTATTGCTGAGAACGGAGTAATATCGTGGTTTGAACGTAGTATAATCGTGATAAGAACGTGCTATAATCGCAGAAAGATCGTGTTGCAATCGGATAACTCGATAAAATCGGTATGGTCGTAGTGAGAACGTGAAGAGCGTAGAAAGATCTTTATAAGCGTAGTGAGGTCGCAGAATAAGCGCGGTGAGAACGTGGTTTAATCGTAGCGGGATCGTTGTAGAAGCGTAATTAGGACGTAGTAGCATCGTGAAAGCAACGAAAATTAACATTTTCATGCCGCTCATACCGCGACCTCACCACGATCTAAATTTATTTTAGATCGCGGTGAGCGTGGTGCGATCGTGGTCTAGTGGGACTGGGGCTTAACATATTTTATGTGAAAATGACAATGAGAATGATGGTCGTAGTATGAACGTAGTCAGGTCGTAAGAAGAGCGTGATGAGGACGGCAAGGGCGTGCTAGAAACGTAGTATGGTCTTGAACAGCGTGGTGTAAACGTGGTATAGTCATAGTAGAAGCGTAGTTGGGAACGTGATGGTCATAGTGAAGCCGTAATAACGTCGCTGTGAGATCGTAGCACATTCTCTCCGAATAGAATCACGCTTTCAATCCGCTCTCGCTACGATGGTATTGCGACCTTTGCGATCTTGCTACGACCTTAGTGCGCTCTCACTACGCTTCTACTACGACCTGATTTCGCCACGACCGCACCACGAATGTTTTCAACATGTTCAAAGTTGGCCACGCTCATCACGATCTTGAAGACCTCACCACGACCGTAATACGACCTTACTACGATTTACACGATCCTACTACGATCATCCAAATTTGCATTTTTTTCACAGATCGTAGTGCGATCGTGGCCTAGTGGGACTGCGGTGTTAGAGTTCAGTATAAAATATATATACATGCTCAACCTAACCATACTATTTGACCTACTGCGAGTTGTTCAGTTTTTACTGTTACTCCTGTTTCTCCTAAAATATGGGTGCTAGAAAAACCAGCAAGTAAAATGGCCAATATCAGAGCCGTACGTCTTGTTTTGAAATGAATTCTCTTCTTTTGAAAAATATTTATTTTGTCATCCAATTTTTTACCGCTTACAACTGTTTGTCTGTAGCTTTATTTCATACATCAACTTTTAAGTATCTGATTTAGTATGTTTTCAATTCATATTGTTTCGTTTCGTTCCGCTTTTAATTCGGTTCGCTTTTTACAGGTACCCCTCTTTTGCCCCTTTTCTATTTTTGATATTTAATCAAATATTTTAAAAGTGAAATAATCAAAATTGCACGTAAGGTTTAGTATTTTAAAAGTTTGATCAAATTCCTAAACTATCAAATTTAAAAACGATACTTAGAAATTTAATATTTTAATAATTTGGTTAAAATTTCAAAATTTCAAAACTTTAACACAATTTAAAATTTTGATATTTTAAAACTTTGATCAAAATTCCAAAAATCCAAAATTTCAAAACTTTTTAAAACTTTGAATTGATAAGTGTTACACGGACCGTCCTGTCATTGTGCTGGTTGGTCCTGATACGGTGCTGTTGATTTTGGATAAGAAGTTGGTAATATTTGAAACAAATGTTACAAAATCAATAATATTGGGCAGATAATTGTTGTCAATAGGATCTATGACTCCTATGTTAGCTTTTGTGCATCCATTTGGCTGTTTAATATGTGTTTTCAAATGATCGTAACTTGTATTACATTATTACATAAAAGGGCAACATCTTTCGTCCAATATCTGATAACAATATATATTATCTATAATTTGTTCGAAAAAAGTCGAAAAGAAGAGAGTTTTTTTAATGTCATGATTATCTGTCGCTTTCTATATCTATGCTTAGCATTTATTTCAGATGACATGGACTCCTCACCCTGGTGACCCTGCTGCCTTTCATAACTTTATCCGTATACATATATTAATAGATAAACAAAAGGCTGCAACTGGTATTTTTGTATCTAAAATGATTCGTTGTAACGAGAATATATTTGTGCTGAATGGAAACTGTGAGGGTCAAAATCTTAAATTGCTTATAAATGTTGCTGGACCCAGTTTCGTTATCTGATCTGAATTTTCTGAAATGTGCAAGGTAGATAGACATTAGCCTTTTGGATTTTTTTTACTCGGTAAGTTTTGCCCTAATTGCTTGAACTTTTGCAAAGCCGATTTCAATGAGTGTGTAGACAAAGGGAATATCTTTGGTTATCTTGCTTGCTGAACAGAAAAGTCATTGTTAGGTTATGTAAACTACCCTACTTTAAGAGTAGACTAGTCCGACAAATGACACATCTTTCTGTCTGTAGGACCAGGCTACTTCGAAAGGAGTGTAGTATACCTTACCTAACAATGACTTCACGGTTTAGCTAACAAGCAAGTTAACCAAAGATATTACCTTCGCCTACATACTCAATGGAATTGGCTGTAACTAAAAACTCGAATACATTTTAACAGACAATGGTCATGTTTGTTGATGAATATTGTTTTTCCTAGATTCACTCTTGAAAAATCATTTGGTAACATTTGGTCAAGTAATTTCAGAAAAGATCTTTTTGTAATTGCGGACGCCAAGACAATACATGAACATCACACGACCCCTCGACACAGGTGAGCTTATATATGATCTTATAGCGATTCGGGTTGATTACCAGTTGAAATTAAGCCAGTTTTTTGTGTGTGTAGATTTGTATTGTTTTAAACTGTTATGACCTTTTAAAGTTAATTGTAGGTGTTTAATCTAAGAATTTCTTTTTTAAACTTATATACTTGATTTATACTAAATTGATAGTATGAAGCTACGAGATATTTTAATTTTTGAAATTGAAGGCACAATTAACAAAGCAAACGGTAGTTTCAAATACTTTCAAATATATATGTTTAAGGATAATGTACCCTTGTGTTGATCCGATGCTAAACATAACACAAATCTCTGTACAAAAGTCTGTGAATTTTCTACAAAAATAGTGATTTTATTTTCACCAAATTCTCTTTTTCTACTACATACAATAATGAACTATAAATAATAATGCTTTGCAAGAAGTTTCCTCTTGATATATGTACAAAATTATATCTCTATTATGCATTGTCTGTTCTTTTTTGATACTATTGCAGTTGCCACATTTCGTAATTGACAGGCCACAGAAGGGGTCATAAACCATACACGAAAAGATATTGATCTAAGTACTTAATTTGCATCTCTGAACCCCCCCCCACTCCGGCTTTTTTTTTAGGAGGGTGTCTAAAAATGGTCGATTACAGACAGCCGAATACGCATTTTACTTTCAAGGCGTGTTTACGTTGATTGTTAAAGTCCTGAAAACGGATAGATGGAAATAAAAATGTTGTACAATGATCGTAATCCCGAAAATCGTAAACATATTGTCTTGATCTTAAAAGGGGACAAGAAGGGTTCCGTTAACAGGCCAATAAATAAGGTTACAGTTAATTTTTTTAAAAAATTTAAAAATAGGGGTATTTTTTCTCTCTTAATAACAGTAAACAGATTCACAACAATGTCAATTTCAAGAAAACAGACAACAGTTAATTAGTCAATAACAGTACAGCATCAATGATCTTCAAAATATGCCACTTTAGACTAAAATATAAAGGCACAGAACCAGGACATAGGAGCGCAGAACCAGGACCGTTTTTCTAATCACCAGCACATCATCAGGACAATTTCGTTTTGCAAACTTGCACGACTTTTGCAATAAAAAATTGTTGTAATATTCTTTGAATGGTACAGATGACGTATCAGAGAAAAATTAAGGAACAAAATGGTTGTTTTACTGACGTTCTGATACAATGTAAACAAACCCACCAGCACAGAATCAGGACCCACCAGCACCTGACAGGACCAAATCATCAGCACAGAACGTTCTCTCGCAGGACAACCATACCCACCGTGGTCCACCAGCAGAGACATCGACCCAGTGGTTATAAAAGAGGGACGAAAGACACCAAAGGGACAGTCAAACTCATATATCTAAAACAAACTGACAACGCCATGGCTAAAAATGAAACAGACAAACAAACAATAGCACACACGACACAACATAGAAAACTAAAGAATGAACAACACGAACCCCACCAAAAAACTAGGGGTGATCTCAGATGCTCCAGAAGGGTAAGTAGATCCTGCTCCACAAGCGGCACCGGTCGTGTTGCTTATGTGATAACAAATCCGGTAATGTATCTGTAGTATCCTTTATCTCTAGCTCGATGGGATAGATGCGTTCCACATAGTCACCAAATTTTAAAATAACATATCGTTTATTTGCTATAATAGATATATGTAATACTTCCAATAAAAAAAAAGAGATTTTACTCATAATTTAAATATTTCATTTATATCTCAAAGGTTAACTGAAGTACGCAAAGTTTGCATTATGTAATGACTTGCTACACTACGACTGAACCAATATCAGATCATATCGAAATAAAATCGCTTTATTTATAAATGGCTCGTTGATACTTTCAGTCATAAACATCTTTTCTAATTGTAACTATGGCTAGAGTCAATTACATTAAGGGCATACGATACACTAACAGGGGAGGTAATGACGTTGCTAACGTAAATCGTTATTTTCGCGACGTCAAATTATAACTTATCGGGAAAAGATTCAGTTTTCTACTGATTTTTATCATTCAAATTTATTAAACTTGAAAACGACCCCTCTTTTTGAAAAATGCCTTTTGGTTTGATATCGGGAGAAGATTATGTGTTCCAAATTTCATGATACACGTAACGTAAATAGTGCAATTTTTAAAAATTTGATAAATATACAGCAAAAAATGATGTTTTTTCTACATTCATGAACATTTGATAAATATGAGTTATTTCTGATTAAAAACTGTATAAATTTTAAGGATTCTTATAAAATACAGAAATTACAAATTATTTAACAAAACAAAAATTGTGTTTATCTTTTAAAACAAAAAAGTAATGTCTTTCTTTCGGAAGGGAAAATACGGCCACAAATCCTACTTTTGAGCAAATATACAAAATTTCAAAAAGTAGCACATGAAGGTATATTTTTTATTGCATATTTGATTTAATCAGGTAAAAAATAGTCTTTATGGAAATTTTTATCAAAATGTAAACACGGATCAAAACTGTATCGTATGCCCTTTAACTGAATATTACTGCATAGATGCAATAAAATCCATATCTTCTCAGTGATGATCGATGCTTATATGTTGAAAATCCAAATACAATAGAAGATATTATTTAAAAAAAAATTAAAACAAAAAATAATAGGAAACTAAAATCAAAATAAATATTTTTTGATCCGTTGACAGTATAACCGACATTTTTTTTTCTTACTACCCGTGTCAATTTAAAAAAAAAAAATATATATATCAACTTTTATTTAAGGCTGCATTTAAAAACATTTTTTTACGTCCACACTTTCCATGTGTCTTTGAAAATCCCATAACAAAAAAAGAGAACGACGACACACAGCGGCCTACAAAAAAAATCATCTATCGAATTCAAACAAATAACTTGTGACAAAAAGAAAATCCAAGATCACTGACAACAAAACACTATTTATTGAACAGAACATAAAAAATAGGACTAAGGACTTAGAATGAGAAAGGAATTTTTATATTGCAAATATTGCAGATCTTTAACATTCTATGTGTCAACACTTGATCAAACTTACTTAAACCATGAACTAATGATAATTTTTTTCTTATGAATTTTCCAATATTCTTTTCTGACGTTATTATATAGAAATAAGAAGATGTGGTATGATTGTTAATGAGACAACTCTTTACAAGAGAACAAATGACACAGACATTAACCACTATATGTAACAGTACAGCCTTCCCCAATGAGTAAAACCAATACCGCGTATTCAGTTATAAAAATGCCCCCAATATGACAAATGTAAAAACAAAACAAACGAGAAAACTAAAGGCCTGAATTATGTACAAATTAATGAACCAAAAGCAAATATGGTATACAGAAATAAACGACAATCTCTAAATTACAGGCTTCAGAATTAAAACAGATACATACAGAATTTAGGCAAAGTTAATTTAATTAGCGGACACCTACCCAACCCTTAACCATTGGCATTGAACAAACTATAAGACCGATTGAAAGTGCTTAACTAATCACAATGATACAAATCAATTTTGCATTGTGACATTTACATCACATCTCATTCATAAATTTCAAATTTGATTTTTATCAAATTTGATACTAATTAAGAAGTATGTCTTTAAAACGGTAGTATTAAAATGAAAACATTTCTTTTAATTATATGAAGTACATACCATTTACTTTCTGGTGTGTATTAAGAAACAACATACACAAGAAAAGAACTTGAATCAATTTGCTGTTCATTTGCGCCGTCCTCTTTCTTCAAGTTCTTTAGTTTTTTTTCGAAAGCATGTCATACATGAATGTTAATTTGATTTTTGAATCGTGGAAAAAATGTAACTACTTCAATTAATGCTTTGCGGAGTCAAACCAATTGTCTTAGATTCTGCTGTATCTTTCTCTTAACAAAACATTCACAACACAAATGTTGATTTCTGTTGCAATTTCTGCTAGGTTTAACCAACAAATGACTTTCAATATCTTATAAAAGCTGTCCGCCATTCTTCATGTCTATAAACTATACAATATTAGTGTTACAATAACAAAAATCCTGCTAATAGACTTATACCTTTGTACTCGTATCTATCTGTTTTATGTTAACTGTGGCTTTAACACATATCTACTGCTGTTACTCTTTTTGAAAATCTTGTAGAAGTGGTTTAAAATAAAATTTAATGTTGTTCTTTTATTATGCACTTTGATCTACTGAATTGAGTTCTTTACAAATGATTAATTTTCTACTTGTGATAAGAACATTATTTTTCATTATTTTTTTATTATAACTATCAAACATTAAGGACTGACTGTCGAATGATCAATGGGCAAATCCTGCAACATGTTATACACGACTGCTACAAATCAAAAGCAAATAGAAAGTATCACAAATGAACAAACAAGAGATCACGTAAAAGAAAATATCTAACATAAATATAAAGTGGTTTTAACCTTTTGATTGTGTATTAAAAAACTTTCTATTTTTATCCACCTTAACGCATACAAAGCTTTAATTTAAGGATATTTATGTTTGGCTACCGCTTCCGTTTTCAGACCACATAAAGAAAGTTTAATGATTACTTGCTATTTTTGTCTTTTGGCATGGCTTTGTCAGTTTATTTTTTATCTATAAATTTGACTATCCCTCTGGTATCTCTCGCCCCTCTTTTTTGTCTTTCAAAACACGGTAAAGGTAGATCAAGATCATGAGCGTTTGAAAATTAAAAAATTCCTTTCCTTTGCATTTATATGTAAGACATAATTTATAAGTTAAGTGTCATTTGAAGATTTTATTTTCAAAGCCTTGTCACCTAATGCATCAATATAATATACATACCATCCACGCTCTGCTGTATATGTAGAAACAACATAAACATGAACAATACTTGAATCAAGCTTCTATTCATATTCACGGTCCAGTTGTTTGCTAGTTATAACTTGAAATTAGTCGTACAGAACTGATTTGATACCTATTTGCAATAAAATTATAATGAGGTTCGTTATATATTCAGGAAAATTATGTAATTTATGATGACTAGAAAGTTAACAATGAAACATAATGAACAAGTACATGTACTGAATGCCTTCTTCAAAATCAATATCATGTTAACATTTTAGATAATTTCAAATGGTAACATGTTTGAAATATTTTTGTTCTTTACTTCCTTGCTATATAAGTCTTTTGTGGGTGTAGAGATATGTTATTTAGTAATTTCCTATAGATTTGAACAAAATTTATGCTACCAACATTAATTACTGGGACTGACGCATAGGCAACATAAAGCAAATATGAGTTTCTTGTCGAATTTGATGGTGGTTCATTGAGAAAAATTGGAATACCATCAGCCAAGTTAAGACAGAAAACCTGGGACAGTGTAAATAATTATATTATATAGACGAAATGAAGCGATTTTTTATCAGTCCTTTTCACAATAAAAGACAACATATTCAACCGCTTTCAAAATGTATGCCGATCTTGTGAGTTCTATAGGGAACTAGTATTTACAATCCCTCAAAGTATGAGTCAAAGCGTTTAATAAGAATACATGATATTCGATTGATGTGTACATCAAATTAATATCACTTCATATGTATACATATAAACATAGTATTTAGTCTTTTTTCCGTCTATATTGTTGTATGCTTGTCATTTTATAGATGAGGTTGTGGTATATGTGATGCTCATTGTGAAAGGCCGTACACCTATAGTTAACTTTTTTGTAATTTAGTCTCAGATGGAGAGTTGTCTCGATGGCTATCTTGCCACGCATACTTATTTTTATAATTTCATTACTTTTCTTGTTAAGATGTATTTTACGTACTTTTATTTAATTCTGTAATAAAACCTTTATCTTTCTACTTTAAATAATTTATTGAAATAGGAGAACAGAGACATAATTCTATATTAAAGTTAATTTTTGTACCGATGAAAGTTTAATAGAATTTGACCAATTTTGACAGCTATCGGTTTTGAATGACCTTATAATTCCTATATAAGACTTTTTGTTTTCATTTCAATGTGTCGCTCTCTCTATGAAATATACCTCTCGCCTCCTTTTTTCATGAGTATTTGTTTGGGATTTAAGTGTGCCCTTCTCACCATAGTCTTTGGATGATGTTTGTATGTCTCTCTATTTGTAGATGTCAGCCGCTCATATGCATACTGCTGATATCTCCACCATCCATACGGCTGATATCTACACCATCCATACGGCTAATATCTACACCATCCATACGGCTGATATCTACACCATCCATACGGCTGATATCTAGACCATCCATACGGCTGATATTTACACCATTCATACGATTGATATCTACACCATCCATACGGCTGATATCTACACAATTCTATTACGTCATAACACATCCGGTATTAGATGAGATAGTACTGCGCAACTGCAACCTCAATGTGTTGCTGACTTTGCTATCGAGCGGACGTGGTTTGTCTCGATGCGCAACCTCTAACTAAAGATTTCATTAAAGATATATTAAGTCAATGTGATTGACTTGTACATATATTTTATTTATATTAAATAAAAGTATATGTCTTTAAATAGAGATTTTTTACGCAAGTAAAAATCTTAATTATTTCGTTTGTGAAACGAGATTAATTTACTACTTGACAAAGATGGAGGACGCCATGCTGCATAAAGAGAAAGGAGATAAAACTCCTAAATCTTCTTTTTAAGATGATTTACTAAGGTTAGATGAAGATGAAATAGCATATGAAGGGAAGGGTAAAGGTCCCGCTAAAAGAAAATGCTCAAAACCTATTGCCAGTAAAAGTAGTACAGGTAGAGGTCCAAAGGTTAATAACAAGGACGCTAAAGGAAAGACTGTGGTAAACAAGGGACACGAGGTGTCGGCTAGTACTTCAGATAGCAATAATAATGTGATTATTAATATGCTTATTGACATGAGAAATGAACAATCTTCAACTAATAAAAGGTTGGAAGATATGAACAAACGTATAGACGTTTTGTATAATGATGAATATGATGATGAGTATGATAATATAGGTGATGTGGATGAAGATATGGACGAGGTCCATAAACCTGATGACGGTCAAGATACCGGTAATGAACCCCCTTGTAAAAACAGAAAACTGTCTCAAATAGCGAAGAGTCCAGGTTTTCTAGTATGAATAAAAGATTTAGATCTGGTGAGAGATGTGGTGATAAACTAGATGAACATCTAGCAGACAATATCACAGATATGTTCAGAAATGGTATTTCTGAAGAGAAATACAGAGAACTTATGAAAGATGAAAAGAGTAATCGGCCTGAGAATTGTGAAGGACTTGTACCAGTTCAAACTGATCAGTTAGTATGGGACTTGTTATGGCCCAGAACTAGAACTAATGACAATAGAATGAGACAATGTCAGACTACTGTAGTCAGAGGGGCAACTTATCTGTCCAAAGTAGTGAATAGACTAGACACAATTCTAGGTAAAGAAGATACTCAAAACAAACCTGAGTTGGAAGGTATTCTTGATGACTGTATGGACTCTCTTGCTTTATTTGGTCATGCAAATAAAGAAATATGCTTAGCTAGGAGAGAACTCATGAAACCTGATGTAAAAGGTGAATATAGTCACCTGTTTAATAAAACACAACCTTTCAATAAATGGTTATTTGGTGGAGATGTCTCTAAAACAGTCAAAGACATTGGAGAATGTAGTAAGATTTCAAATCGCCTTTCAGTTGGTAATGGTTATAACCAGTTTAGAGGTGGTTTCCGTGGTGGGTGGAGATCCTCATGGAATAGACGCCGTGGTAGAGGCAGAGGCAGAAGAGGTCGTGGTAGTGCCTCAAGGTCAATTTACAAATCTGAGTCAAAAAACTCCCGTTGGACTCACAACAAGTACAGGAATTAGATATTATGAGTATAAACACAAATGATTTTCAACAGGAAGATTGAAATTGTTTGTTGATGAATGGAGAAAATTAACATCTGATAAATATATTTTAGATGCGGTTCAGCACTGTTATATAGAATTTATAGACAATAAACTTCCTATACAAAATAAAATGTCAATTAGAAATTCTAAATTCAATTTAAAGGAAGAAAATTTTTTGATATTGAAATTGAAAAATTATTAAAAATGAATGTAATTCAAGAAGTTGAATCTGAAATAAACGAATTTATTTCCCCAATTTTTGTAAGACCAAAAAATGGCGAATACAGAATGATACTTAATTTGAAAGAATTAAATAAACACATTGAATATCAACATTTCAAAATGGATTCTTTCGAAAGCGCTTTAAATTTGATTAAAGAAAATGCATACATGTCAAGTGTAGACCTAAGACATGCTTATTATTCTGTTAACATTGCTGAACAGCATAGGAAATATTTAAGATTTGTTTGGAAAGAGAAATATTTTCAATATTCCTGCTTACCAAATGGTATAGCTATGGAACCAAGGCTTTTCACCAAAATTATGAAAGTTGTATATGCTAGTTTACGTAGAATGGGTTATGTTAATATTGGGTACATTGACGATTCACTACTATTTGGTGATACTGAACTCGAATGCAAAAATAATGTTACAGAAACTGTTAATTTGGTGTCAAGCCTTGGATTTATAGTACATAAAGAGAAGTCAGTGTTTACTCCTAAAAAATGCATCAAGTTTTTAGGTTTTTACATTGACTCGGAAACAATGATAGTTACTTTACCAGTTGAAAAACAAGATACTATTGCTAAAGAATGCAAACAATTACAATATAAATATAAATGTAAAATAAGGGAAGTAGCTAGAGTACTTGGCATACTCATATCATGTCTCCCTGCTGTGGAATTTGGTAAACTCTATTACAGGAAAATAGAGAGAGAGAAAATTAAAGCATTAAAATTAGCTATGGGAGATTTTGATTCTGAAATGTTTGTAACATCAGAAATGAAACAAGACCTAAAATGGTGGTCAGAAAATATTTATACTCAGAAGAGAAAATTTAATAGAGGTAACCCATAGGTTATAATTCAAACAGACGCCTCAAAATTAAGTTGGGGAGCAGTCTTGAATGAACAAAAAAATGGTAGCAGATAAAGCAATGATGAAAAAGATAATCATATTAATTGTTTAGAATTATTAGCTGTTTATTATGCTCTGAAATCATTTAAGGATGATTTGAATACTGTTGAAAATGTTAAAATTCTTACAGACAATACAACTGCTGTAAGCTATATAAACAGTATGGGTGGTATACAGTCTATTGAATGCAATAGCATTGCTAGAAAAATTTGGATTTGGTGCATTGAACACCAGATATGGCCGACTGCTACTCACATACCAGGAAAGTTGAATACAAAAGCAGACTATCAGTCAAGAAATTTTAATGATCAGATAGAATGGCAACAGAATAAAAACAATTTTGAAAAAGTATGTTTATTATGGAATAAACCAGAAATAGATTTATTTGCTTCACATCTAAATACTCAGTTACCAATTTTTTGTTCATGGAAAGCTGACCCAGAATCATCTTTTGTTGATGCTTTTACTCTTGATTGGGGTAATTTTTCATACAGCTATATGTTTCCTCCTTTCAGCATGATCGGACGCTGTGTAAAGAAGATTATAAAAGACAAGGCAGACGTGTTGTTTGTGGGACCACTTTGGCCAACCCAACCATGGTTTGTTCAAGTAATGAAACTGTTAATAAACAATCCATATGTGATCAAAGCAAACAAAAAGCTATTGACCCTACCATACAAGGACATAGTTCATCCTTTAGAAAAGACATTGAATTTGATGGTATGTCGGCTATCCGGAACCGATTACAAAACAGAGGAATTTCAGAGAAAACTTCCACTATTATCATGGCATCATGGAGATCAGGAACTCAAAAACAATATAAAACATATATCAAAAAATGATTTATTTTCTGTCTTGAACGGAAAGAGGATAAATTTCACACGTCTGCAAAACTTGTGCTAGAATTTCTGACTTATTTGTTTGAATGTGGATTGAGTTATTCAGCATTGAATAGTGCTAGGTCAGCACTTTCTGCGTTTGGTTTGACTTTTGATTATGTGCCTGTTGGAAAGCATCCACTTGTGATAAGATTTCTCAAAGGAGTATATCATTTGAGACCAACTGTACATAATGATGTAAATATTTGGGATGTTTCTATTGTTTTGAGATTGTTGAGACGTTTATCACCAGTTGCTGATATATCAGTGAAAGATTTAACTTTAAAACTAGTTATGTTAATTGCATTGACGAATGCTACTAGATCACAAAGTATTCATTTATTAAAACTCAGCAATATGCAAAAACAGAAGGATTGTTTTCGATTTAAGATATTTGATTTACTGAAACAAAGCAGACCTGGATATAAGAATCCAGCAGTTATTTTAAAAAGAATCCTCCAGACAGGAGACTATGTGTGTATTTAGTGCTGAAGGAATATTTGAAACGTACTGTTGATATAAGATCAGAAGAAGATTCATTAATACTAAGTTATATTAAACCATACAATAAAGTTAGTTGCTCAACTATTTCTAGATGGATTAAGTCTATTATGTGCCGTGCAGGAATCGACACAACTATATTTAAAGCACACAGTACACGATATGCATCTACTTCGAAGGCAAAGCAAAATAACGTGCCTGTTAGTGATATTTTAGCTAAAGCCGGTTGGTCAAGTTCAACGACTTTTGGAAAATTTTATGACAAGACAGTAACAAGAAGTGATGTTTTTGCAGAAAAAGTGTTACAAATTTGACTGTATTAAATGTTTGATTTATGATTTAGTTTTTAATAAGAAAGATCAAATGATCTACATGTATGAGTGCTACATAATGCATATCACTGGCATTTGGTTGTTGCAAAATTGTCTGATAGTATCTTATGATCATCACAGGTATTCATTGTCAACAAAGTGAGAAATACATGTAACATACATTCAAAAGCACACCTGAAAAAAAAGTTGTAGCTTTGAAGTCTCATCTAATACCAGAAGTGTTATGACGTAATAGAATTAATAATTTAACGATACTTACCTTGGTTAAGTTGAAGTTAAAGGGTAATTCTATGAAGACATAGAATAACACTGGAGGTGTTAGATGCCACCTCCCCCTCCATCAGCTCTTATTATAGGGCTTGGTACATCTTTGTATATTGTGATTGGTAGATGTACTTTTAATACCAACATTTTTTGTTTTTACTGTAAATATTGAGGTTGCAGTTGCGCAGTACTATCTCATCTAACACCTCCAGTGTTATTCTATGTCTCCATAGAATTACACTTTAATTTCAACTTAACCAAGGTAAGTATCGTTAAATTATTAATCCATACGGCTGATATCTACACCATCCATACGGCTGATATCTACACCGTGTATTCACATTATGAACCGACAATGCCATGGCAAACAATTGAGATAAATGACCAAACAAAAACCAAACATCAATGTATAAAACAAATTTTAGCAAACTATAAACCGAAAGTCAAGAACCAAACGAAAAACCGGGGCGGCATTCGTGTTCTTTGAAAGTGTAAGCAGATCCTGCCTAAGATGCAGCATCCGTTATATGCTACTATGTAAGTAAAAAAAACCAGTCATAAGTTTAATTCAGTAAACCACAATCAAAGTAAAGATGACGGGATTATGGTCACGACAACTTAAAAATATATACCGTCATCTGTTAACCTGATATTCTTTAAAATTTGAAAGGGATGACTTTAACTTCACCAATTAGAACACTTGGTTTAATAGTTTCCCTGTAAGTAGCTACCGTCTATCAAGACCATCATAAATTAAAATGCAATCTTTGAAATCTTTGGAGTCCTCCATTTCTTTATTCCTAAAATTTTCAGACCATTGTTCTCTATTTCTTTCTTTATCTTCATGTATGTCCCTGCCGTTTGGTTATCATTCTATTTTATGTAAAACATATCAGATATACAGGACATACTTAAATGTTGCGACATAGAAATTAAAAGTTCACAATTGAGAAGATAAAATTATCTTATATCTTAATGTTTTGTTCGTAATCGATCCCTGTTGTTATTTTTTTCGATGTGTGAGTCAAGATATTAGGCCGATTTAAACTACTGTCTCGTGTTAGGGTGAGTTTGCACCGCCAAACATGTTGTACCTAAAATGCTTTATTAATCTATCATATGTCACGAACCTATAGATCAGCGATTATCGCTGGTACTTAATAAGTTCATATATCTACATGAACTTATTGAAATTAAAAAATGTAATTACTCTTTTAGAAATAACAACATAGCAGATGTTCCCAGGGTAAGGACAACTACCCATGGGCTACACTCATTTAGATATGCAGGAGCCAAACTCTGGAACGAACTGCCAAATAAAATGAGGGACGAAATGCCATTGGGTCAGTTCAAAGGTTTGGTTGGTAATTGGGAGGGCAGTTCGTGTCAGTGTTCCTCCTGCAGATCTCAATGAGCTGTAGATCAGTTTATTTATTTATCATGTATACTCTGGCTTTTAAATTATTTGGCATAATTTTTTTTTTTTTTTTTTATTTGTGTTCTTAATGCTTGGATTACTTTTAGTGCTTTATAATTGCTATTGCATGAATGTTAGTTTATCTGCATTTTATGTTTGCTTATATGCTTTAATTGTGCTAATTAATTGTTGTGCTTGATAACATTATTTATTTTGCATGTTTTATGTGTTTTATGTATTGTGCTTGTCTTATATGTATGTCGGATAAAAGCTCTACAGAGCTTATGTTGTATTGTTATATGTATAACCGACTTTAAATAAATCTTTTATGCTTTATGCTTTATGGTACTTTTATGTTATAAGTGTTTTGCGTAAATAGTTTTGTTATAAATAAGGCTGTTAAAATTGATTTTTTGAATTGAATCCTTTTATAGGCAACTATACACTAAGACTGTACGATAGCCTTTAAATGATTATACTCACTTCATTTGAACTGTGGTTGATAGTTGTATCATTGGGAATCATACAACATCTTATGTTTATATAAATTGTATATGGTCCATCCTTATGTCTTGTGCGATATGATAGATACTTTTCATTGTATTCATCAAACTTTGAATTATTCAATGAGAGAAGATCATCTTTAAAGCGGCTGTAAAGTAAAGGATAATGTTGGCTTCTTCTCGTTTGTCCTTTTCAACTTTTTATATGAAGTCTGTCTCATATGAATCGTATGCCAAACGAGGAGCACACTTGGTTTCCATTGGAATGCTGATTGTGTAAGTTGAAGATGAAGACATAATCTTTCAATCAGTTTAAATTGAGGCCTGGAGCTGACATGTCAGTAACTGCTAGTATTCCTTTGTTAATTTATGTATCATTGTCATTTTGTTCAGTCTCTTTTGATACATTTTCTGACTTCGGACCCGGACTGAGTTTAACTTTACGTATTGTTATGTGTTTGTTTTCTACATTTGCTAGATTTTTAGGGGAAGGGTTGTGATTTCAAAAAACATGTTTAACCCCGCCATTTTTTTTGCGCGTGTCCCAAGTCAGGAGCCTCTTAGTCTTGTATGATTTTTAATTTGTTTCTTTTATATATTTCGGAGTTTAGTATGACGTCCATCATCACTGAACTTTTGGCCCTCGGCTGTCATCTGCTCTTTGTCGGATTGTTTTCTCTTTGACACATGCCCCATTTCCATTCTCAATTTTAAGATGGTCATATCAAATTCCTATTAAATGTAAAATAGATTTAGGAAAACTCCATGTTTATTTATCTAAAGTGTTAGGCATTCACTGTTAAAACCATTTTTTTTGCTGCTACACAAAAAGTGTTACTTTGCTAACAATTTAGAAGCAAAGCGAATAATGGTGTGGTATAAGAAAGTAATAATGTTTTGTGAAGCAAAGGCTTTGAACTTACTGGTATTTGCGAACTTTCTTTTTTTCTTTTTTTTTGTTAGTATTGTTTCACATGTAAAACCTTTTAGAAGTTATTGTATGTGAATCGGACATGACAGCGTATATATAGTCTAGAAGATGTGATATGATTGCCAATGAGACAACTCTCCACAAGAGACCAAAGGACACATTAATTAACCAATATATGTCACCATGCGCGACCTTCAACAATGAACAAAGCACTAACCGCATAGTCAGCTATAAAAAGCCCCGAAATGACAAATGTAAAACAATTCAAACAAGAAAACTAACGGCATAATTTATGAACAACTAATGAACGAAAACGAATAAGTAACACACCAACGAACGCCAGCAATTGAATTACAGGCTCCTGACTTGGGACAGGTACATACATACAGAATGTGGCGGGGTTGAACATGTAAGTTGGATCCGGCCTTTCCCCTATACGTGAGACAGCGGTGTAACAGTACCACATAAGAACGAACTATAAAAGGGAGTTTGGTTTTAAACTCATAGTAATTGAGTATTCATGTATCTACCTTTATGTAAGACATTCATCGTTGATTTTCAGAAACAGGCTTACAAAAAAGAACACTGTCCTCGATGCAGACAAGATGAGTTTCTTCTTGGATCAGGCCACATAGTTTTGCTTATATAAAATTGTACAGTAATGTATAGGAGTACCAAAACTTATAAATACACCTCAATGGTCTTAAATTGTTAATATCACATCAATATTATCTGATAAGTGTATAAATAAAACCGTTGCGTCTTTTAAAGAGTTTCATTATATTTTAGATATCGTCTTTGTGGTTTATTCATTACTGCACATTTGGGTTACAGTAAATTTAGGTTTGTTCAAGACATTTAAGGAATTTTGAGAATGTTGCATCTTTGTACATGTAAATAACGGTAAAAAGCAGTCGGAAATAGATTGTTACTGACTGGTGGCGAATTTTCTGAATGGTTCTGAATTTTATGCCGTGGATAAGTCTGAAAATCAATAGAAATAAAGAGTATAACTTAAAAAATATCGATCAGTATTTGAAGAACTCTTAAGATCCAAATGATCTTTGCAGATTAAAATTGGGCTACTTGGGAGAGCTAGAAATACTTTTGGTTAAATAAAACAATAACCGTGAGCCTCAAACGTCACAGATAGTTTTACTCATGTATAGATATATTATTAGACACAACTGTAAATATATTTTTTTTTCTCACCAAAACCATCCCTCTATTGTTAAAAATCTTGAGACACTATTCAATGTGCGTATAGCGTCTTATCAGTAAAATAAAATTGAGAAAGGCATTGATTCCAAAACGTTTGCTCACTTACAGCATCTTAATTTTTAAACATACACACATCGATCATCTACTCAGAAAGATTATGATTATACACAATCAGATATAACTTTACGTACACCGATTATCAAACCTGGCCTTGAAAGGATTTTCCTATTTTTTGGCTATTTTCTTTCCATAAAGCTTTAACTGTATCGTTACTTATATATCCTGTGCTTTCAAATATTAGACTTTGAACGTTACTGATGAATGTTAATCCAGTAAAGCGCCCCAAACGCATGAAATTATTCAATGTGATGTTTTTACAGCACTGAATTGATACCTTTATTAGTCAGTGGACTATCAGTCCCTTAGGGTATAATCAGCTCACTAGTCAGTACTTTGGTACTGACATGATTTACAATCTATCTAAATTGCCCGTTTATAAATTTTGAAATTATTAAGAAACTAAGGTATAAACTCCCTCATGTACATTTCGCTTTAAATGAATTTGACTAATATTTGGTATTTTATGTCATAAAATTTTTCAATTATGTCAGTGCCTATACATCCTCGGCTTTCAAATATAAGGCTCTGAGGGTTCCTGGTGTAGATAAATCCAGATAAGCGCTTCGAACGCTTACAATTATTCAATGTGTTGTTTTCATTTTGTTTCATCTTTGATACGGTTGAGTATTTTAATAATGTGAAGTTGGTTCTTCTTATAAATAATCCATCGACAAAACTTGGAATTTACTATTGTTTAAAAGAAATACAATTGCCAGAGTCTTCAAAAGATTAAAAAAAAAATATCTTTAATGTTAAATGCGATTCAAAAATGTATTATTTCTAAAATAACAAGTGAAACTGCGAGCTACTGCTCACTGATGATACCCCCGCCGCAAGTGGATAATATTAATAGTGTAAAAATATGCAAGTGTTCGGTAAACAGGAAGTTGTCGAGTGATGAATCTGAAAACGCATCACACGGTATAGCTGACTTATATAAATCCTGAAACCAAATTTCAGAAATCCTTGTATTGTAGTTCCTGAGAAAATTTTGACGAAAATTTTCAACTTGGCTATCATGTGTAAAATCAGACAAGTGTTCGGTAAACAGGAAGTTGTCAAGTGATGAATCTGAAAACGCATCACACGGTATGACTGACATATATAAATGTTGATACCAAATTACAGAAAGGGTGGATGTGTAGTTCCTGAGAAAAATGTGACGAAAGTTTCATGGGACGGACTGACTGACGGACGGACTGATGGACGGACTGACGGACGGACTGACAGACAGAGGTAAAACAGTATACCCCCCCTTTTTTAAAGCGGGGGTATAATTAAATAAGTGAGCTGTATATCATACACATACATTAATTCCATGAATATAGGTTACAAATTTGAAAAATGAGAAAATATAGTTTATAACGGTTTTGTTATTATGTTGAGACTATGTCACTGCTATAAATAATGATTTTAATTTTATATTTCATTTACATCCATATGATAATTTATACATACCAGTTTTATAGAGTCACATTTTCTATTATTGACTATTTGTGGATTCTTATAAATACTACATATAACTTTTGGACTATTTTCAATCTCGGTCTATTTCTGATATTTATTCTTACATACCTTTGATTTTTTTAACCCTATATGCTAAAACTGCCTTTGTAAATTTTAAAATTGTTTGCATGCACATTGAACGTTATGTGACGTATAAATATTTCTGAAGTCAGACACACAAATCAATGAATGTGTTTGTAGGTGGAAGTTTGTTGTGTTCTGTTGGCTTGTTCCTTTTAAAATTGTTATACGATGATGACTGATGTACCCATATTTTAACTATTTTATTTATTGTGTCGGTTTAGTTTACGCATCAATGTAAATATAACGGAATTTGATGAGACTGTTATCAAAGTGAGAGGGTTAGCGCTATAAAACCAGGTTTAATCCACCATTTTCTACATTTGAAAATGCCTGTACCAAGTCAGGAATATGACAGTTCTTGTCCATTCGATT
Source organism: Mytilus edulis (assembly GCF_963676685.1). NCBI lineage: Eukaryota > Metazoa > Mollusca > Bivalvia > Mytilida > Mytilidae > Mytilus > Mytilus edulis. The sequence goes on along the minus strand of NC_092345.1, from coordinate 71,647,204 downwards.
TTGATGCGTTTTGTTATTTGATTTTACCATGTGATTATGGACTTTCCGCATTGATTTTCCTCTAAGTTCAGTATTTTTGTGATTTTACCTTTTTCTGCTTAGATACTCGTAGACAAAAGAATGATGAACATGAAATACAACTTCAGCAAAGACAATCTTGTCCAGCGGGGTACAAGTACGTTGAAGTTGAAGGGTGTGTTATCGAGTTAACAGGTATGTTTGTATATACGTTAAGAAACGTTTTATGGAAATCATTAACGTCATTGATTTATTAAAACTTTCTAAAATGTATTCGGAATTTATTCTTTGCGATATCAATCTCAATAAAATGTGATGCCTTGATTGTGTATTTCTCCTGTACTATTTGATTTAAATATTTAATAGTATGAAGGACGCCTCCTGGTGCGGGAATTTCTCGTTGCATTGAAGACCTGTTGGTGACCTTCTGCTGTTGTCTGCTCTATGGTCGGGTTGTTGTCTCTTTGGCACATTCCCCATTTCCATTCTCAATTTTTATTATGTAATAGTTTCTTTTATAAAATAGATGTTTTCAATAATTTCATTTTTTTTGTATTCCATTTCGAACGTATTTGTGTTCTTTGTAATTTAGAGCTTGTATTCAACAAACATTTGTAAAACAAATAAAAAACAGCTGAACAAAACACTGATCGTAATGCATTTGTTTTTATTGATAGGTAGTTCAAATATGGGCAGTGGCGGATGTTGCAATCAAGGAACTGCATGACATATATGTCTCTCACAGAATTCACTGAATCATCAGTGTTGCTTAGTTGATCTTTATCTTGTATTATAACTGTTAATTTATTTTTGACAAATTAAATCCCTAAAGAAGTGAAATACTATAATAAATTGATTCTGAATAAAACATGCCAGCCGTTTAGCACAAACTTCAAAACATCAATTACATTAATATTTTCAAAATTGTAAATATTGGTGCTTCGTCCTTTTCGTTGTCTTTTTGAAATATAAATCTTAAACATGATAATTGCAGTTATGGATAAAAATGTAAAACTTTGAACTAAACATAAGTATTTGTTCATTATATTATGTACTTACAGACGGGGTCTGTAACAACTGAATACAAATAAGTATCAACTATATCCTTTTATATTTGAAACAAAGTACAGTTGTCTTTGTACAATTAATGTTTTACTTTCATTGAAATAGTTTGAGCATTCCTTTAGACGCCTACATTTTGCACTGTAATTTTAGAAGACCAACTCTTAACGCCTTCTATTTTGTATTTTCTTCTCTATTTAAAAAAAAATGTGTTTAGGTTCGTGAATAGTTCTATTATTTGACTAATCCCCGTAGAAAAGTCCTGCTATTGTTTTATGTCCCTTTGTAAAGTTTTATTGTTTTGAAATAATTGAAATAATATAGCATGATCGACCTAAAACATTTGTGTCTAAAATCAACAAATACAATTGGGAATGGAAAAGTGGAATGATTGTCAAGAGAAAATAGCTCGAGCAAAAACCAGAAAACAGCCAAAATCCACAAATGGGTCATCAACACAGCGATAAAATCTGGCACCCGGAGGCGGACTTCAGCTGTCCCTTTCAAAATGTATACTGTTTTTGTCATTCGTTAACTCCGAACCACAGAAAAAAAAATCATTCAAGACTAACAAAAGCCAGAGGTTCCTGATTTTCGAAAGGCGTAAAAATGCAGCGGAGTCAAACATGTTTAGGGAGATCTGAAACCCTCCCTGTAGTTCTGATAATGTGGAATCAAACAACACAAAGATATACGCGCAGTTAAACTTAGTTAAGAAGAAGTCCGAGTCCGATGTTAGGTACGGTAACAGATAAAACTCAGAAAATGACAATGATGAACAAAAATAAACAAAGGACTCCGAACAGTTACTGACAAGCCAACTTTAGACCTCAATTAAACTGATTGAACGATGAAGTCTTCATCATATGAAAATCAAGCACAATTCTTCTCGTATTTGGTTTAGTATCATATCATCATAAAATATACGAGAAGAAACTAACAGTTATGAAGAATATAACTGGCTTAAAAATAAATGTGTTTATTTCCGTCGCAAAGACCCTATTAGTACACCAATATTAAATATCATCTTTCATGACTCAACAACAGTATTATAACTATGTCTCTTCTGAATAAGTCTGTTTAAATGTTTGATTAGTTTTTTTAGGTGAATGACAACATTGTTGTGCTTTGTATAGAGTATTTCAATAACATATTGGATGTGAAATACCTGAAAGTATAAAAAAAAAATATCTATCAAGTTTAGACAAATATTTTTGTAAAGAACTTTTATTAATAACTGTTATAAATATCAATTTTATTCAAAAATCGTTTCTTCTTTAAATATGCACGGTGTAACTAATGTTTTAAATGCCTAGTTTTGTGTACACTTAATCTACACAAGGCCTACATCGAGTATCGACTGCATGTAGACAAAACATGATCTACACTACATGTAAACATTGAGTTTTATCAATGGGAACGTAATTTTGTTTAGTTTACGTGTGAGTTACACTTACACAACACCGAGTTTAGGTCAATGTAAACACGGCCTAAGATGTTTGCACATTGATTTATATTTACGAATAATGTCCTTGTGCCGATGAGGAAATTAAGTTAAAGTTTTGTTAAAACCAAATGAATCGTGTCTTACCCTAGCGAAGTGTTTTTTTTTAGTTTTTCACGTGGATATTTTGCTTATTGAGTTGACATATCAATGCAAAATTCGTAATTACAAGAAACGACAAAGAACAATTGATATAACAATTTTGAAACAAGCCCTTTTCAACTTTTTCCGGTACTCAGCCAATTTCAAAATTTTCAACACATGTAAGGTAAAATAATAAGAATAAAATTGAGACCCCTATATTACCCCTTCTGTTACTTACAAAAAAAATTGTATACCATTATCATGAGATCTCATAAACATGTGTGACCCCGCCGCATTTATGCGCCTAAAATCACATTATATAAATAGACATTTTATTAATATAAAAATGAAGATGTGGTATGAATGCCAATGAGACAACTGTCCACAAGACACCAAAAATGACACAGAAGTTAACATTTATAGGTCACCGTACGGCCTTTAATAATGAACAAAGCCAATACCACATAGTCAGCTTTAAAAGGTCACGAAATGACAATGTAAAACAATTCAAACGAGAAAACTAACGGCCCTATTCATATAAAAAAAATGAACGAAAAACAAATATGTTTATTGTTTATTGTAAATGTTTATTTTTGAAAGTAACGCTTGTACATTGTATTTGCATTTTGTTTGTCGTCCATCCAAATATTACCCTGATAAGTTCACCCCACCATTACCATATGTACTGCCGTCATCTACAATTGTGTAAATATTATTACATTGTATCAAGAAATAAAATTAAAAGTATGGTCCATTAAAATACTGCAGCAGAACATATATTATGTTCAACATCGTAGCAACAACATAACACAATATCGTATAACATGTATAATTAACTTTACGAGATAACATTATTATGACCATGAACCGGTCTTTGTGCTAGACCGGCAAGCTGAAGCGATTTGCAATGTAATGTTTCACAAAAATATCTTTGCAGTAAGACATACAAACATATTTTTTAAATGAAAATAACTTAGTCTAAACTTTACCTAATTTACCGCAGTGGATAATAAAAAAATCAGAGGATGTGGTATAATTACCAAATGACATTAGAAACCAACTATAGTTCCCTGTACGACTTTCAACAACGGGAAAAAAACCATACCGCATATTCAACTACAAAAGGCCCCGAAATGACAAATGTAAAATAATTCAAACGAGAAAATTAACGGCCTGATTTATGTAAAAAACAACAGTCAAAAAAATACATATACGATATTTAGCAAGGACGACAACCATTGACATATAGTTTCCCGACTTGACAGAGGCATATACAGAATGTGGCGTGGTGGAAGATATTTGGGATGTTAAAAAGCATGTATCTACATATTGTAGAACCGTGAATGTGCATATTTGTACGTTTATAACAATGATAAAATGTTGGTTTTAATTTATAAAATCAATATCTATACCAATAAAAACAATATTTTAATATCTAATTCCAGTGTTCAATTTGGTAATTTTTTATAATAAGTTTATTTAGAGGATTGATTAGTTTACTCGGATGGTATCTGAATCCGGGCTTTGTAACAAAATCTTCGTTAGAATACGGATGTGCTATCTCGTTTGAAATAAGTTTTCTACAGGTACAGCTTAACTTACAAATCATATTTTTGTATCGATGGACAAATTTAGTAAGTTTTTTAAAAGTTATTTGTAATAACGAAATCCCTGACTTAATAATATGCAAGTAATAGGTAGACTACGTTCGTTTAAATTCAAAACGTCACATAAACACAAGCATGAATATTGACTGAATGACTGAACACGACTAAAACATATTTGTTCAGATGATGTTTAGATCAAAACGATCATCTAAGACTACGAACTCATTTTACTTGTGTAAGCAAACAAATGAAAAGAAAAAAAAACCAATTTATATGATTTTGTTACAACCGAAATATATCGAATTTTAAATTGTCTAGTCACACATTTAACAAAATGATTTTTGCACGTTAACCTCGACAATCACTGAAAAAATATAACTTTTCGAAGTGCACATCTGTTGCAATATAATTTGTTACCGTTAATGATGTAAGCCGATGTTTAACACTGATTTATCATCATACTCTATCTACTGTTTAAACTTTGTTATACATTTAAACAAATCAGCATTTAGTTTAGACTTGACAATGTCAAGTAAAAATGAAATGATATTTATTAATTATTAGATAAACGAAATTGTCTTGCCTTCAACGCACATGTTGGTTGCCTCGTCACAAACTAATCCCGTTGAACATACACAGGTGTTTGGATTGGTACCATCTTGAACTGGTATAACATAACCTGAAAAAAGATAGTAACGTCGATCACCGATATTTTAAATGTATTCATGTAAAGTAGCATATCGTTTATTTACTATAATAGCTATATGTAATACTTCCAATAAAAAAAAAGAGATTTTACTCATAACTTAAATATTTCATTTATATATCTCAAAGGTTAACTGAAGTAAGCAAAGTTTGCATTATGTAAGGACTTGCTACACTACGACTGAACCAATAATCAGATCCCATCGAAAGAAAATTGCTTTATTTATAAATGGCTCGTTGATACTTTCAGTCATAAACATCTTTTCTAATTGTAACTATGGCTAGAGTCAACATTTTTATGGGCTATTACATTAAGGGCATACGATACAGTTATAGGGGAGGTAATGATGTTGCTAACGTAAATTGTTATTTTCACGACGTCAAACTATAACTTATCGGGAGAAGATTCAGTTTCGACTGATTTTGATCATTCAAACTTATTTAACTTGAAAACGAGTTCATTGACCCCTCTTTTTGAAAAATGCCACTTGGTTTGATTACGGGAGAAGATTATGTGTGCCAAATTTCATGATACACGTAACGTAAATAGTGCAATTTTTTTTTTAAATATGATAAATATACAGCAAAAAAGGATGTTTTTTCTACATTCATGAACATTTGATAAATATGAGTTTTTTCTGATTTAAAAATGTATGAATTTTAAGGATTCTTATAAAATACAGAAATTACAAATTATTTAACAAAAAAGAAATTGTGTTTATCTTTTAAAACAAAAAAGTTATGTCTTTCGTTCGAAATGGAAAATACGGCCACAAATCCTACTTTTGAGCAAATATACAAAACTTCAACCTCTTTTTACTAAAAAAAGTAGCACATAAAGGTTTATTTTTAATGCACATTTTACTTAATCAGGTAAATAATAGTCTTTATGGATTTTTTTTTTTATCAAAATGTAAATACGGGATTGAAACTGTATCGTATGCCCTTTAATTGAATATTACTGCATAGAAGCAATAAAATACATATATCTCCTCAGTGATGATCGATGACTATATGTTGAAAATCCAAATACAAAGAAGATATTATTTAAAAAAAAATTAAAACAAAAATTAAAAGGAAACTTAAATCAAAAAAATATTTTTTAATCCGTTGACAGTATAACCAACATTTTTTTTCTTACTATCCGTGTCAAACTATAAAAATATATATATCAACTTTTATTCAAGGCTGCATTTTAAAAACATTTTTTTACGTCCACACTTTCCATGTGTCTTTGAAAATCCCATAACAAAAAAGGAGAACGACGACACACAGCGGCCAACAAAAAAAATCATCTATCGAATTCAAACAAATAACTTTTGACAAAAAGAAAACAAGATCACTGACAACAACACACTATTTATTGAACAGAACATAAAAATAGGACTAAGGACTTAGAATGAGGAAGCAATTTTTATATTGCAAATATTGCAGATCTTTAACATTCTATGTGTCAACACTTGATCAAACTAACTTAAACCATGAACTGATGGTAATTTTTTTCTTATAAATTTTCCGATTTTCTATTCTGATGTTATTATGTAGAAATAAGAAGATCTGTTATGATTGTCAATGAGACAATTCTTTACAAGAGCCCAAATGACACAGACATTAACCACTATATGTAATGTGACCTACCGAATTAGACTATTTACCGGATTTGTTATCACATAAGCAACACGACGGGTGCCGCATGTTGAGCAGGATCTGCTTACCCATCCGGAGCACCTGAGATTACCCATAGTTTTTTGGTGGGGTTCGTGTTGTTTATTCTTTATTGTTCTATGTTGTGTCGTTTGTGCTGTTGTTTGTTTGTCTTTTTCATTTTTAGCCACGGCGTTGTCAGTTTGTTTAAGATTTATGAGTTTGGCTGTCCCTTTGGTATCTTTTGTCCCTCTTTTACAGTACAGCCTTCCCCAATGAGTAAAACCAATACCGCTTATACAGTTATAAAAATGGCCCCGAAATGACAAATGTAAAACAAAATAAACGAGAAAACTAAAGGCCTGAATTATGTACAAAGTAATGATTCAAAAGCAAATATGGTATACAGAAATAAACGACAATCTCTAAATTACAGGCTTCAGAATTTGAGAAGACACATACAGAATTGGGGCAAAGTTAATTCAGTTAGCGGACACCTACCCAACCCTTAACCATTGGCATTGAACAAACTATAACACCGATTGAAAGTGCTTAACTAATCACAATGATACAAATCAATTTTGCATTGTGACGTTTACATCACATCTCATTCATAAATATCAAATTTGATTTTTATTAAATTTGATACTAATTAAGAAGTATGTCTTTAAAACGGTAGTATCAAAATGATTTTTTTTTAATTATATTAAGTACATACCATTTACTAGCTGGTGTGTATTAAGAAACAACACACACAAGAAAAGAACTGGAATCAATCTGCTGTACATTTTCGCCGTCCTCTTTCTTCAAGTTCCTTAATAGTGATAACTTGATTTTATCCGTACAGAGCTAATATATATATATATGTATATGACGTGCATATGCATTATGATTATAATCCATTTCAATTATTTTTGATTATGCTGACTTGAAAGCTGTTTACAAGAAGATGCTCGTAATATTTAGAATGAAGCACAATGCATAAATACTTGTACCTAATGCATCCCTCTAAAATATTTTTGTTTGTTACTTCACAGTTGGATAAGTCTTTGTTTAGGTGTAGAGAGATGTTATTAAGTAACATTTCAAAGATTTGAAAGAAAATCAAATTTATCGGAGGGTCAACAGCTCGTCTACATCTGTAATAAGTTGCTATTCAAGAGTCTGCAGCTGCTACTAAGACTTTGAAAAACGTCTCCAGTGTCTAAGCAGAAAGTTTTTCTAATAGAAGTATGTCTAAAACCGTCTCCTCCCTTTTCTAAAAAAAAGTTCGTCAAGACCTTGTTGATAAATTTTCCGTATCAACTTCACAAACCATGCATGATGGTGTATATAGATTAAGTACTGTCGTTGTTTGTCATCGTTATCACGTGTTATTCATATACAGAAATTATCTATTATAAGCCGCTGAGGATCGTCGTGTGAATTATTCGAAATACTGAGGATTTTATTATCGCAGGCATAGATTACCTTAGACGTAAATGGCACAACTTTTTGAATTTAGGTTCCTAAATGCTATTTATCTTTATACTTGTTATACTCCATCACGCCCTAATAAACAGGCGACATAGGAATCGAAAGTTCAAAATTGACAAGTTGGAATCATGTAATTTGTCGTAAAGTTTTTTTTCTCAATTCATCCTAATTGGCACAGTTTTGATGTAAGTCAGGATTTGAAGCAGCAGACGTAACTGACGTATAGGAACAAGTGGACAAGATGGGGAACACAGTTGGTTTTCATGTAAATTCCGAATGTGACATTGTGCGAAACCGTAATTATGAATTCCTATTAAATGTGAAATAAATTTGTGATTTGTTATGCAATTATTTAAGGATGTCAAAATATTTCAGAGCTCATTTTTAAATTTTGTTTTTACCTACAGTACGCATCATTTATTAAAACGAATCAATCTTTACGTTTTTTTTCTGTATATAGATTGTGCACACAATTTTATTTTTACTACTGCACAAAAGGTTTTCTTGTATTCTTTCCGAATAATTAAGAAGCAAAGCTATGATTTTTAATATTGATACCGAATTAATTGAGTTTTTCTTACCTTAAAGTACTTGAATATTCATTTATATATCTTAATTAGTTATTTGATGCTACGGACTACAAATTGGGTTCATTATTATAAAACTTATTTAATATGACACAAATAACAGTAAGTGTGGAAATTTGGTCTTTTTTTTTTTAAACATTGTATTAATTATAATCCCCAAGTTAGATTTGATTCTCACAGGCACTTGTCTCAGAAAAAAAAATCCTATATACCTTAATATAACACGAGGTACTTAACTAAATTTTTTGAGAAATTACACCCAGTCCCGAATTCCCGTTATTTTTCGATTTTTCGGTTGTCAAACCTTCTTAAACTTAATATGCCGTAAATCTAAACTGATTTATCTACACAATGGTATATGACACGACTATCATTGATTGTCGGGATCATTAGAAGAAGGCCTCAGAAGTCGGAATTTTTTTTTTTGCATACGTCTCAAGCTTTGGCAACACCCAGTCCGCATGTAATTTTTTATTGGTTTCCCAATTGGTCAATCGTCTGGCTAAAAATAAATGTGGGAAATTTTGGTCAATTTACAACTCTACATTAGTGTCGTTATGTACACGTGTGTTTCATAACAAAATGAATGTCAAACAGCTTATAGCATTGAATGAGGTAAAAAATGGTCATAACCTGTTGCTTCTGGGGCAAAGTGGAACGGGGAAGAGCCATTTGGTCTGTACTATAGAACAAGAACTAAAAAAGGTGGGGACGGTCGCAGTCACAGGAACAACGGGAGTGGCTTCCTTGAATATAGATGGGATTACTGTCCATTCCTGATCCGGTATAGCAGATGATCATTTTGCTAACGATAAACTCTTACAAAAATTGACTACTGATGAACATTATTAAAGTATAAATTGAACATCAAGCAGATAGTGATCTTTATTTTGGAGGTATACAAATAATTGGGTCAGGAGATTTTTGTCAGCTCCCCCCAGTTCCAGATTTACTTTTGGAGTTATCTCAATATCTTATGTAAAGTCCAGAGAGAGTCTGAATGATGTCAATAAAATGGGAAAATCTTAGTTTTAACATTAGAAACTCCTGACACATTCGACAGACCTAAAAAAAACCCACTTATTTGGGTTTGTTTCACATAATCTGTAAATAATTTACAATAAAGATAATAATTTATAGTCAGAGGGAAGCTGACAGTTTTTATTTTAATAATTTTTATAATAATTCAATCACTGCGGGCTGGGTGTTGCCAAAGCTTGAGACGTATGCAAAAAATATCCCAATGACCGACTTCTGAGGCTAGCTACAGTAACTAATGATCCCGACAACAATGATAGTCGTGTCACATACCATTGTGTAGATAAATCAATTTAGATTTACGGCATATTAAGTTTAAGTAGGTTTGACAACCGAGAAATAGAAAAATAACGGGAATTCGGGACTGGGTGTTATTTTTCAAAAAATTTAGTTAAGTACCTTCTGCTATATTAAGGTATATAGGAAATTTTTTTTCTGTGCTGATTCTGTACCAAGTGAACCTTTGTATTGAATGCTGTCCGATAATCTTAGGACACAATTGGTTTATGTTAGGCGTAAATGTGGTTACAAAAACTTAATTTCTCTATTAAAGATGAAATCAAATATACTTTGATATTGGTACTTTCTTTGAATAGATTCAAGCAGGAATCTATTAAGGACGATGCGTGATAACAATTTGTAAATGGTGGTCATTGACAAAATATGTGTATGAATTTTTAATTATCATTATGTTAAAAATATATTTCTGCAGTTTTACGATAGAATATCAATAGAACATAAGCTTAAATCTGATAGACTTGTTATTACCTTACTTGTTTGTTTACAGCTCACAGCAATAATATATTCTTTTTTGTATATATTGTATCAATATATAAACATTTTAAAGAAGAAATCTTCGAAAAATCTTTCTTTAAGTTCCAGTAACATATAGACAAGATGATAACTAACTATTTGTTGATTAAGTGTTGTATTTCTTACATAAATTTGTGATTTCATTTTTAACAGTTATTTTTGCATGCAAAGCTTTGTACAACAGAATATATGTGCTTGTCAATCACTGTTTCTTTCGTACACCATTAATTGATTCTGGATTAGATTTCATATTGAAATAATAAAAACATATTCATTGCAACACTTTTATTCTTAGTGCCTCAGCCAAATTGTCATTGGATGGATTTGACTATTTTTTGTAGGTCGTGTTAGTCATTTACCTCTTCAACTGTTTTGCTCGGTTTTTCTTGATGCATGTTATTACTGTGAAGCCTTCTGATCAAACGAAACATGGTGTGTTCCTTTCATTGTTCAATTCATAAAGACAATAACTGAAACCCGTTTTTTTTTAGTCATTAATGTAGAAAGTGTATATGATCTAAATATACCGAACATCATTACAAATCATTAACAAAAGGGGCCATAAAAACTGACAATATAAAACGCCATCAATCAACGAAACATATGAAATCATCTGACATATTCCTGACTTAAATGTAGTACAGGTATTTTTAGAGGATGAACAGTTAAAACTGTTTTTATAGATGATAATGTTTATAAACTTATGATGAGCGTCACTGGTGAGTCTTTTGTAGACGAAACGCGCGTCTGGCGTATTAAATTATAAGCCTGTTACCTTTGATAACTATGAATAAAAAGAACAAGAATTATAAGTCCATGCGACTGTTATCACTTTCATTTTTAAATACTTCAAGGAGTGTTTCGCTAAAGGACATTACTATACACACAAAAAAAAATAACAGTTATCTTTGCATACAAAGCTTGCACTTTGTGAAATTTTATTTGAATTTTGCCTGTCGATCTTCGTACCAAATATTACAATTGTACGCTATTTCCCAGTCAATTGAACGTTATCTCCAACTCCAGCATTACCAAATGCACCGCCATCATCTACAATTGTGTAAAAACATTATCAAGAAATCGAATTAAAAATATCTTCGTAAAATTTACTGCAACTGAATATTTGTTTTGTTCAACATTTTGTGAAACATCATCATAGACTATCGCATAAAGATCATTGCGAGACCATGTAAACCCGAAAGTGAAGCCTTCTTTGAACCAGACCGTCATGCTGAGGTGTTAGTGCATGCAGAAATAGTTCCCGAGGAAGACATGTTCTTCTCGGACATATTTGTCTAAGTCCATGCTTACCAGTCTTTGCTCTTGATCCTAAATACAGCGTTCGGAGAAGCAGCAAATGCTATGTTTTTGTCCTCAGTATGACACGATTGGTAATTGAACCATTGAACTGTCAAACTCGACACCAATACTTTTTTTAGAACATCATCGAGGCATTTTGAGAAAGTTGCGAGGTAACAAATGTTGTAATGAAAACCTTTTCTTAACCTAGAATGGTATTTAACCAGGAAAACATAAAAATAAAGTACTGAAATCTGCAAAAAAGGTTTGACCCATAAAATCAACCAATAAGGCAAATACATTAAAAACACGATTAAGATTATTACTTGCATTTGCTAAATACTTGTACAAAGCCAGATTCAACCAAAAAAAAAGGATTTTGATTTTCTAGACTAACGTGTTAATCAGTTTTACTCAAATTGAATAAGAGTTCAGAGATGATAAGATAAAAGCTTGACCTTGTTTGCCATGACATAAGAATAACATATACGTATCATATCGACACGGCACAGTTTATAAATGATAATATCGCGATAGAAGTATATATTCAGTATGTATTAAACAATGGAAAATGAAATCGTGTTAGTACTGTTTAAACAAATATTAAAAGATCATACTACCTTGATACAGGTTAGACCAAATGGTACGGATGTATAAATAAATAATACAGGAATTTTTATATCTATAGATTTGAGTGTTTTTCATTTAATAATTCCAAAGAAACTTAACTTTGAAATACGTTAGGGATGCTTCAAATTAATTACATTTTATTATTTTTTTTTTTTTGGAGTTGCTACTGGTGGATGCTTATCACGGGAATATCATTAGCTCAAAAGTCATTGCTTCTTTACCGACATGATTTAAATGAATAGCATAATGTTTTTTTGATTTGCCAAAGCATTGATATCTTCGAAAAAGAGCTTCGGGGACTCAAAATTGATATTTTCTTTCGCAGGGTAGACGGTGCCTGTTATTCCTTTTTGATAATCTTTTTCGGTTTTTACTCAAATCAATAAATGTGTTCGTAGATAGTAGATGTCTTTGTGTTCTGTTAAATTGTTCCTTTTAAAATTGTTAAACGATGATGACTGATGTACCCATATTTTGACTATTATATTTATTGTGTCTGTTTATTTAACGCATCAATGTAAAAATATCGGAAATTGATGAGACTGTCATTAAAGTGAGAGGGTTAGCGCTATAGAACCAGGTTTAATCCACCATTTTCCACATTTGAAAATGCCTGTACCAAGTCAGGAATATGACAGTTTTTGTCCATTCGTTTTTGATGCGTTTTGTTATTTAATTTTGCCATGTGATTATGGACTTTCCCAATTGATCTTCCTCTAAGTTCAGTATTTTTGTGATTTTACTTTTTATACATCCATGGCTATCAAACTTTTGGAGTTGAGCTATGTTTGGGGGCTTTTAATAATATTTATAGTGTTGTTTTCTATTTTTCTTTAGAGGATGACCACAACTCAGAATATGTTGGTAAAAGTTGAATTTATTAAGTCAACATCATACTACATCTACTTTAAGACAATAACAATCAAAACCAAGGAGTAAACAAAGACTCACAAAACCAAAGGACATTTACATCAACAGTTATAAATAATAATTAAGAAACAACACGAGCTCCACTAAAAACCTGGAGTGAAATCAGGTGCTCCGGAAGGGTAAGCATTTCCTGCACCGTATACGGCACCCGTCGTGCTATTTCTTTGTTCAGTTCGGTAATGATGGAAGGTTATTATGACTGAGGAAGAATATCAGATATGATTTCTGACAGACTTTTGTCATAATGGCCAGTCAGCTCATGATGGCGACCATAAAATTTCTTGAGTGATGACTTTAATTTGATTGATGCATAGCCCTGTCTTAGCAACTTTTGAGAAATCAGTATTCCTCGTTCAACAAAATCAACGTACTTTGAGCTAGCTCTAGAGTAACGTATCAATTAAGGGCATACGATACAGTTACAGGGGAGGTAATGACGTTGCTAACGTAAAATGTTATTTTCGCGACGTCAAACTGTGACATATCGGGAAAAGATGCATTTTTCGACTGATTTTTATCATTCAAACTGATTTACTTTGAAAACGAGTTCATGGGCCCCTATTTTTCTAAACAGCAATTTGTTTCATTTTGCAGGGAGATTATGTGACCCAAATTTTATAAAACTGTAAATAGAGGATTTTTTTTAATTTTGATAAACATGCAGCAAAAAATGACGTACTTTCCTCAGTTCATGAACATTTGATGAATATGAGTTATTTCTGAATAAAAAATGCATAATTTTTTTAGGATACTTATAAAATACAGAAATTACCGATTATTTAACAAAAAACAATTTGTGTTTATCTTTTATAACAAAAAAGTTATGTCTTTCTTTCGAAAAAGAAATTACGGCCACAAATCTGAATTTTGAGCAAATATACAAAATTTCGACCTCATTTTACTCAAAAAGTAGCACATGAAGGTATATTTTTTATTACATATTTGATTTAATCAGGTAAAAAATAGCCTATATGCAAATTTTCACGAACTTGTAAATACAGGATCAAAACTGTATCGTATGCCCTTAAGACACATATACTCCATATTCTGGTGCCCCTGGGATGTTGCTTAACAGAAATGGAAAGTTGACTATAGGAAAATTAAAATCATCGCGTTTGTCATAAATTTTGCTATTCAACCTACCATCAGTAAAACATATGTTTAAACTCGATAGTTTTAAGTAAAAAATGGAATGACATTTATGAACGAAATTGCCTTAAATGCATAATTCGGTAAGCGGATCACATATTTTGTCGAAATGCGCATCTGGTGCAACAAAATTAGTACCGTTGATTTTATTACTACCACTGGGTCGATGCCTCTGCTGGTGGACTATTAGTCCATGAGGGTATCACCAGCCCAGTAGCCAGTACTTCGGTACTGGCATGAAAATACGGATTTTTTTGTGTTATTTAAATTTGCTGTTACAAAATACTAGAAATTATTATAAAATAAGGAATGTATCTCCATCATGCAAAGCTCTGATTTCTTTCACGAATTTGACTATACTTTTTAGACCTTTTGAATTATAGCTCTTCATCTTTTACATAAGCTTTGGATTTCAAATATTTTGGCCACGAGCATCACTGAAGAGACATATTTTGTCGAAATGCGCATCTGGTGCAACAATTAGTACCGTTGATTTTATTGAATCTCTCTTGGCATGGACAGGCGTTTTGTGAATCTGTCCAGCAAAAGTAAGTTTTGTATTTTCTTTATTAATCAACTGGAGTTTAAGACAAACAGCAATTTTTTTAAATCATTTTAGCACAGTTGTACTGACTACACTCAAGGACAAACTGTTCTACAGCAGTGGTATTGACCCCGTTATGGTAACGGATAATTACGCTTTATAAATGAAGCACATGTTGAATGTAGATATTTATTTTAGGAAATGGTATTTATGTACATGTATTCATATATTGCTTTTATGCTTACTTTTAGAGAGTATACATTATTTTGATTTCTATATGCTTCGTTAATTACACCATTGCGAGTGTTTTCTTTTTCATTACTCCGTTGATAATTCTACTTTCAATTTAATTTTTATAGACAGAGAATGAATGGAACATACATTATATAAGTTATCTACGTTCATATCCGTAGATATGGATATTTTAACACCCTGAAGTATCCAAGTACACCCTAAGGCGCAGCCGAAGGGTGTACAGGGTACTGAAGGGTGTTATAAAATATCCATATCTACGGATATGAACGTAGATAACTAATTTATCGCCGGTCGTAGTCTAATTCGGGCAATTTGTTTAGAGAAATTCGACCACAAAGTTTAACGTGAAAGTAACGTTTTTTTCATTTTTTAAATATCTTTCATAGAAATTTGGGATTTTGACATATTTTAAATCGGGATGTAGGGTACTACCTTTGGTAGAACACTACAGGTAGACAAGTATAAGACGTTTTTAATCGAAAGACAGTGAAAGTGAAATTGGTCGAATTTTGCGCTCAAAATTGTGAGAGTTACATCATAGACGGTGTGACGTCAACGTAGGTCATTTGCATAGCTAGGTCAATAGTCCCATTCATTGAAAATGAGGCAGAATGGTGATGCATTTACTACAATTAGTGAAAATAATCGACATAATAAGATAAACTCGTTAGTGGATTAAGTATCTTATTATACAGACATCATGGATAATCTTCAGAATTCGATATTTCATAAAGGACAACCATGGAACTAAGGAAAACGCGCTTGAATTTTCCCGATGTAATGGTTAACAACGTCCGGGGATATGGGTTAGCAACACTCAGGGGCTATGGGTTTTGTAACGACGTGCGTTAACCAATCAAAATCCTTGAAATATACTAAGCCGGGGATAAAAGAGGGACGAAAGATACCAAAGGGACAGTCAAACTCACAAATCTAAAACAAACTGACAACGCCATGGCTAAAAATAAAAAAGACAAACAGAAAAACAATAGTACACATGACACAACATAGAAAACTAAAGAATAAACAACACGAACCCCACCAAAATGATAAATGTACATTTGCATTGAATTGTAAACCAGAAAGTGTTCCAAATACTTCAATTTCGATCAATGCTTAGCGAATGTCATTTTTAGAATTAAGAAGAAAGAGGGTTGTGTCGTCAGCCAATTAGAAAATTTTTAGACTATGCGTTTCATCATTGAGGTTAATTTAAAAAGTTATCAAAGGTACCAGGATTATAATTTAGTACGCCAGACGCGCGTTTCGTCTACATAAGACTCATCAGTGACGCTCAAATCAAAAATGTTTATAAACCCAAACTAGTACAAAGTTGAAGAGCATGGAGGATCCAAAATTCCAAAAAGTTGTGCCAAATACAGCCAAGGTAATCTATGCCTGGGATAAGAAAATCCTTAGTTTTTCAAAAAGTTCAAAGTTTTTTATACGGGAAATTTATAAAAATGACCACATTATTGATATTCATGTCAACACCGTAGTGCTGACTACTGGGCTCGTAAAAACCTTTAATGTTAAAATCTTGTCTTACTCTACAGACCAGAATTTTAACTGCTATTCCAAAAATGAGAGAACTTAACGGACATCTTTGTTTTAAACCACGGTAAATACTGTAGGTTTCTGAGATCTATCGGTTATTAGACCGGTACCCGGTAGTATCATTATAAAAAGTTTTAACCAATTTTAAGAAGGAGTATAGTAATCCAAATTTTAGTAGTGATTCGTACATAATGGGCCATTCTATAGAATTGAAGGCTTTGGAAAAGTATTACTTTTTCTAAGTAGTCTATAATAATATTTTGAAATCGGCGAATAATAAAAACCTATGTACCGATTTCTTATATATACACACAACACCACCTTTAATCGTTGCGCTAAGCCATAGAAGTGAATGGTCTGTCGAATTCTAATGATATCTTTTTATAGATATAGAAGGGAAATAACACTGAATGTTTGGGGCGTTGTCATTTCTGATTTTTCATAACATGTATTAAATACTTTCATTGCAGATTCTTTTAGGCATAATAAAAAAATACAATGAAATTCTACGCATATACCATCTTGTCCATGGGATTTATTCAGTTTCATATTGAATATAGCATTTGTACATTCTTGTCATGTTAGGTTACCACCCAATAGTTCAGTGAGTGATTTATCTTTGTTTCACTTATATATTTTTATTTTATTTCGGAAGGGTCTGGTTCAGTTCTTTTATACACATTTTGCATGGTAGTAGATTTCCGCCAAGAATAAAATATCGATTGCGTCAAACTATATCAACTTGATTATTTTTAATAGGTTAGACATAGTTCTGTTTGGTTTTCTTGATTTTTAATACTCAAAAAGTATTTTGTGTTTTTTCCCTCCTTCTGCCAATCTGACTCGGGACCTAATTTGTGCACCACTAGTTTCCTTTATGTATATAGTTTGTAAATTGTTCTCTACATTATTTATTTCTATTTTAAGATTTACTGAGTTACTAGATTTTTCGTACAAGCATTTACCTTCTTTCTAAATTTGTTATTTCATTTTTACTTTAAGCCACCTTTGACTGTTGTCAGCTCTTTCATTTATCTTCATTTTAAACGTGGCAAAAATCACATTGGAGTTCTTTCATGCTGTTAGAAGGATGTGTTTTATGTATGAACTCTCGTGGATAATTGTCTCATAGGCAATTACACCACATCTTCTTACTTTATATTTAATTTGTTTGAATACAGATGTCTGAGATGCCAAATATTGGTAAACTATTTGTCAGTTCGACTTAGAATTTATAGCAGGCAGCTTCGACATTACTAGTAGGTCTGCACGAAAAAAAACCCAACTCAGCCACACAATTATTAGTTGTTTTGAAGGACATGGATAAACAAGACAACATAGCGACAAAAACAAATAGGAAATCAGCAAAGTGTGCACAGAACGGTTTTGAGCCCATTGAAATCTAAACAGCATTTACTGGAATTAATATCACATAAAATATGTTGCTGAAAATAAGACATTTTTTTATATTTACTCTTTCAAAGTACATTGAACTTTTCTCTAAATGTAAAGAAAAACGAATACAGGATTTATACACATTAACTAATAAAACAGTATCATTATGTTACGTTGATCGAAACAATATAATCTTGATTATTGATTAATTATTGAACTCAGAAGCTAATGCTTACAAAGGATAAGCCCAACTTCAGTTTTACTCTTAAATTTTGATATTTACTATGAGTTGTTTCTTTTTCTTCAACAGTGTTTATGTATGAGGACTTTTCCCAAGCTTTATTTTTAGATATGAGATAAATGAACATATTTCACAATCTACAACTCATTGTTGTCAGAGGAACTTCAAATATCACAATCTTTTCATCTTATTTGTATTTGGAAAGTTTTTCTCTCGAGAGAAAGTGTGACAATGTTTGATAACCTTTGAGTGAAGATAACTGGTGTTAAACAACTAACTATTTATCAATAAATACAATTTCAAATTAAATCATTATAAAGTATAACAACAGATCAAACAAATTATAAATACAGTTTAATTTCTTATAGAACAAGCTATTATCTTTATCCGAGTGGAGCACCATTCCAACAGACACCAATCTCTGAAATTATATGTATACAAATTATTTTCACAGATAATATGATATGTTTGCTCCCCGTCTTTTCAAAATAATACTGCAAAGTAAATGATTATAAAGTAATAGAGTAGAACAGTTTTTTTACTTTTCATATTTGAATTTACTTTTTTATATGTTTGATTTATAGTGTGATTGCTTGATTTCTGAGTTCCTTATACGCTCATTCCAAGTAATAGATAAGACATCAATGATTTCGTTCTCAGTTTTATCTGGCAAATGATTTAAATTCATTTTGAAAATAGCATGCTGCTGTTTTGTTTGTGGTTGTTCCGGAAAAGAAAGAGAGTGTACAACCATAAGAACACCATATAACTAAATCAGGAGAATGTAAATAGTAGTTTCAATTCAATTACATATTTAATGAAATGAAAAAAAGGTTTCATTTATAAAACAAAGGTGTTGGATTTATGATTTGATAAGGTTGTTTATAGATGCATATGTCATCTAATTTTCATTTTAGATATTTCCATCAAACTCCTTTTCGGGGAAAACGCTGCGAATGATGAGAAACCTATAAGATGGGCGAAATTTACTAAATGATACTTATACTTATAAGTCGAAAAGAGATTAACATCGCCATGGCACAAACAAAACCACCAAAAGTATACAGCAGAATACAAAACACGAAATAAATAACTAGACTGAGCAATACGAACTTCACAAAATCCGTGGGTGATCACAGGTGCCCTTGAAGGGTAATGACATCCTGTTCCACTGGCACCACTTATATGGTGTTAGAATCCAATCGTCAAGTGTTTTCTATATTACTCTTAAATTACTTTTTTGTGTTCATGTTTTTTTGAACGAATTATGATCGTTAGGTTGGAAATTCACATCAGGTAAAGGAAGACCCTCATATAGTTTTATCATTGATAAGATATTTATTGACCTTCAGAACATATACATGTATATATATTCATTCGATTATTTTTTCGGGATCTTTTGTCAAAAATATCGAATATCTAAGCTTAATGAATGTATTGATAAGACAAAATTGTTCTTATTTCATGAATTACTTTTAATGCATGTTTGGGTCGAATGTACCCATATGAATCCTTCTTGGCATACATTTACACACGTATGTAACTGATCATCATATACAGAACCTCCAGGACATAATATAGGATTGCCTACAAAATAATAATATTATAGAGATATGTCTGATTAACATCACACAATTTTAGTATTACAATTTGAACATAGCACAATTTTAGTATTACAATTTGAACATTGCACAATTTTAGTATTACAATTTTTAAACATGAAAATTACTTAAAGGATCGCATGTTGGCGCCTTTTTTGTTTTTTGTTATTGTTTGGTTAATATCTCAATGCAAAATTTCCTATATTTTTCTTAATTTATATTATCCAAGTCATGTATCTTGTAAGGCTCTTAAATATCTTATTCATTGAAGATTATGTTATGCTTAGTAGACCATTAGACACAGACAAGAAGAATTGATGACAGACTAACGATTTTATTTTCCCCAACATTCTAATATCTCTATCATAAAATATCCTCTACACCGTCATATGTCGCTTACACATCTCGATAAATTCGCGTTAGTAAATGATATCATTTTACAGGGGTGTGATAAAAATGCAAAACATGCTTTGGCAGGGTAATGCTAGAGAACAAATGAAACCGACACTACACATGATCCGTCACTATTGGTCAACGTATCAAAAGTAATGAATGAACTAATATGATGGGATGTCGAAATCTGACCTCACGAGGGATATTATGTTTCAATCTTCATCAATCACCACTAAAAGATACTGAAATAGTAAAGTTTTATAATCTGTCATATTATATATAATGTGCTACTCCCTTACAGATCAAGACATTCGATTTATCATGAGTTTAAAGTCCCTTTGGTTTCCTTTGAAAATTTAACTGTCGAGAGTTGATAAATATCGTATCACGCACTACTCTAGACAGTTAAATTTACAAAGCATGACATGGATAATGCAAGTCAAGTTAAACGGATTGTGGTAGTAAAATAGATATTTATTTGTTTGTAACTTTATAAGGCTGTTGAGCTCTCTTTAATGGCCCTTATAAGGAACGTCAGAGTAAAATAATAAAAAGCAAAGGATTTATAAATAATGTAACACGTAGCGAGCTATATGACCAAACGCGACTTAGAATAATCAGTAAAATTCATCTTTTGTCAACTTTGCCCTAGAGTTTGAACCTGAGTTTCCATATAATTTTAAAATCAATCAATTAACCCTTTCAGAAAAGTAAGTTACAAACCATGTTAATCTCGAAACATGGACTGATTAGGTGCTGATACCCCCGAGGACTCATAGTTAATCATCAGCGGCATGGACACAGTGCTATTATGAGAATCAACTATAAACTGTATGTATTCAAAAGGCTTTGCGGGATTTACCACTAGTTCAATTTCGAATCTTAAAGCTATCCGGAGTGAATCCGAACCATCATTAAAAAATTTCAATGAATAACGACTACATTCATTACTAGTATATTTTGCATTTTGATTGATACATTCCTTACATAGGTTTTACTCATATATATATATATATCTTTAAAACAATTGAAATAATGAAAAATAATTGTTTCCAGGTAGCAAAATCCTAATTTTTATATAAAATGCGTAATTATATATCATACATACTATTCACATGATTGTATAGCTGTAGACACAAAATAAACAAATAAAGAACTTTAGATTTACTGCCAGTAACATTCGCCATTCTCTGTTCAAAAGGTTTTCTGTCCGAAGTGACACCTTGATCTTTATTTAAATAGACCTGAATAGACGCGTATGTTCAATTTAATCATAATCCTGTTCACCACATATTCAATTTCAATAACCTCCACAAGTCTTGAAAAGAACACGATTTTCATTGATTTATTTTACAATGCTTCAAATGAGAAATAAAGAACAACGCAACTCACGAAATGAGCCGTATTTAAATCAATAATGTATTATATGTTAATGTAAAAAAAAATAGTAATATATTTGACTTATTTTAATAGCTCATCCCAATAATAATAAAACTGCAGTTGTATTTAAACTAAAAGAACACAGATTTGGTATATTAGAATTAGAATAAAAATAAGAATATTTTATTTCCAATGAAAGGGCCCTATAAAGAGCTTTCATGACATTACATACAAGTACATAAGATTAAACATAAATTAGAGACATATAAGAAAACAACATCGTTTAATACTATTAAAAATGCTAAAAAAAGGCCAGGACAGAACCAGATAATACAATTAACATCTTTAAAACATACCAATTAAAATCATTTGCCACTCAAAATATGTATATTTGTTAATTGTGGCTAATTTCCATTTATTATAGTTGAACTTCTCCTTATATCTAGATTTCTAGATAAATACTTTCCTAAACATTTATAAACATTTAAATTTTCTTGTGTAAAGAGCCATAAAAACTTTGAAAAATTGTCTAAAGAAAATTATTACAATTTAGAGAAATTTCAGTAAAAAACTCATTTCTGTTATTTCTGGTTTATGCTCTGGCATGTCGTTTAAATACATTTTGGTATATTCCTTATTTACATGTTATTCAGATACTGAAATGCAATTGCAAATTAAATGTTACAACTAAAAATTGACAAACTGACGTTTGAAAAGAGAAATAATATTTTAAGTTGTATCCGGAAAAGTTACACCATAATCCTTGTCATGTAAATGAAATAAAATATAAAAACAACTCCGGTCTAATTTATGTCATTACAACAAACTAATAACAAATATATCAAACAGCAACCAAAGACAACAAATAAACTGTAGGTACCTGAAGTTCTATAGGCACATATATAATGTAACACGTTAAAATGTATGTGTTCAAGTTGGCTGTATAACAGCTTCATCGGTTTGTATAAAAGATGCAGTTTTGCCTAATATTCTATGTTTGTAGCAAATGTATTTTCTTTATGCGGTGTAAAAAGACATCATTTGCAGTTTTACTTATCTAATTTCTATTCAAACTTATGATTTTTTATGGTCACAAATAAGTTTAGCATTGTTTTTATAATAATCATTATACATATCTGCGATCTTTGTTGAATAAGAAATGTTCCCCATCCTTAGGTTTTTTTTTAAGTGACACCTTGAACTTATTAACTTATTCCTATAGAACTGAAGTGATGCGTATATACAATGTAATTATTCCAGTTCAATGCATATTCAATTTCAATAACCTCTAGTAATCTTAGATAGAGCACTATTTTCAATGCGCTATTTATCAATGTTAAAGTGAGAAATGGAAAACAAAAATACGTTAGAAGTGAACCGTTATCAAATCAATAATGAAGGTATGTTTATATAAAATGAATTAGTTATACATTTTATATAACTTTCCCTACTACTTTTCTATGATATATTAGGTATTATAAAAACACATAAGAAACGACAATAAATGTTTGGAAATGATTCATACTGAATTTATCAACTCCTCTAAATAATAATATTGCAGTTGTTTTCGACTAAAAGAACACCTTCTTTATATATGCTCTGGCATATCGTTTAAAGAAATTTAAAATACTGAAATGCAATGGAATATTTTCTGTTCCAACTCAAGAATGAGTAATTGACGATTGAAAAACTGAAATAATAATTCAAGTTGTATCTGGAACAGTAACACAATCATTTTTGTCATTAATAACGTGAAATAAAAAAGAACGACAGTCTCATTTATGACATAACAACAAAATAAAAACATATGCCAAACAGCAACCAACGACGACAAGTGAACCACAGGTACCTGATCTACAGGCACATATTGAATGTAATGGATTAACATGTGTGTGTTTAATAGGGCTAATATGGGAGCCTTATTACGGCCGATTGAAAACCAAATAACTGTATAATCACATTCTACTGAAAAATGTACTATATACAAGAAACGCAGAAACGCATATTTTAATATTGTATCTATGGTATTCAATGATAACATAGATTGAAAAAAAAAGATGAAGCGAAACCCTTATTGGTTACTATCACGAATAAGCGGTTATGTGTTGTACCTGTGTACATCTTCATATTTTAATATTTTTTACAGTTAATCATAACACACCCGTGACAGTTGCTGCCCACTTCTTATTTTAGCCTGGATGATTGTTAGTATTCGTATTTTCATCTGATAAAGACATGCTGATTATAAGGTGCAAAGCTTTACAGGCACCCCAAATTTATTCTCTTATAACCCGTTCTTGTTTTCTTGCTAAAAACCAGAGCGAATCAGGTGAGTTGATGTGTTCGTATGTTTATTGTATTGTATTTATTCATGTTTTGGAAAGGTTAACCTTTTAACTTTTTGGAAGTAAGTCCCGTCACTGCTAGGCTTGTGAAATGGATAGGCAAATCAAATTAGTGCCGGTACAGTGTGCTTATTGTCTTTATTCACACGACAACTCATAATTGTGCTTCTAATGAAAGCATGATAAAACTTATCATACATACTACACGTGACATATACTATTGTTATCGGTAACAGATTTGACCCGGACCTTGCTAATTATTGGTAATATCTAGTAACTAAAGTGCATGAAATGGTGTATGTATAATACTCACCACTGCCCTCAGTAGTAATGAAATTATATAAAGTCGAATTTATTGATTCGTCGTGTTTATATCATGCCTTTTAACAAGTTAAACATCGTTATCTCAGTAGTATATATGGTTTGGTTAAACACCCAAATACTTGGTTGGATCCGTATTGACACCTTAAGATATGCCCAAAACATGTGCAGTTATCTCAATAGATAAATACAGATAGTATTTTTTTTATTTTCATTTTGAATAAAAAGTAATTTCTGCCTACTATTACATGTTTTGTTTTGTATAAGTAGCAGCATTTTTTTATGCTGTGTACTAATGAGATATAGGAAGAAGTGGTATGAGTGTCAATGAGACAACTCTCCATCCAAGTCACAATTTATAAAAATAAAACATTATAGGTCAAGGTACGGTCTTCATCATGGATCATAGTCTTACCCTGAACAGCAAGCTATGAAAGGCCCCAAAAATTACTAGTGTGAAACCATACAAACGGGAAAGCCAACGGTCTAATCTATATTACCATCATTACAGAACTGAACAAAGTAATAACACGACGGGTGCCGTATACGGTGCAGGAAATGCGTACCCTTCCGGAGCACCTGATTTCACTCCGGTTTTTTTGTGGAGTTCGTGTTGTTTCTTAATTATTATTTATAACTGTTGATGTAAATGTCCTTTGATTTGGTGAGTCTTTAGTTACTCCTTGGTTTTGATTGTTATTGTCTATATAAAAAACTGTTTTCAATCAAATGTGTATTCAATCTTTATATAAAAGAAGATGTGGTATGCTTGCCAATGAGACAACTCTCCACAAAATGACACAGAAATTAACAGAAATTGGTTACCGTACGGCATCAACAATGAGCAAAGTTCATACCGCATAGTCAGCTATAAAAGGTCCGGAAAATAAAATACGTCTACATATTTGTTACGAAAACGTCGGGTTTTACAAAAACCGAAAAATTGTCCTACTCATATTGCTGCCCGGGGCAAAAAGTAGGTATTGGTTATTTTGTCCAGATTAAATGACGTGATATCATTGCGTCCTTATTAACGACAAAGGCTTACAATGACGGTGTTTGTAATAAAAACTTCGATCATTCTGCTATAATGGTCACTAGTGACAAAGTCAAACCAACTTTTATCGATTGAGCCCCAGTTATGCCAAATTCTCGCTTTTGTGTATTACCATATTCAAAAATAAGGGAAATGTTACAATAAATGTTTTTGTAGTAAATGATGAGAATTACTAGAAAATGTGTTCAATCATTTTATAATTGAACGTTTTTCTTTTTTTTTGCAGAACTTAAACATTTGATAAAGAAATTATAATATGTCTTTTCCATATTGGCCCTGGTATCATCCCTCGGCTAAAGCCTCGGACTGATATAGGAGTTTCGGATGAAATCAGGGCCAATATTTAAAAGGGCATGTTATAATCTATAAATATACATACAACTTTTGTTGATTGAATAACTGAAAAACAAATATGGCTAACCAGAGACAACCACCAAATTTTACACTCCTGGTTTTTACAGATAAATTGAAAAAAGTGAAATAACAAAAATACCGAACTCCAAGGAAAAGTCATAACAGAGAGTCATATCAATTGCAAGATTAAAAGCTCAAACACATCAAACGTTTAGGGATTAAATTTCTAGCTTATTTTTCTGTAGATGAGATCTATATCAGATGCAGAATTTTCAGATTGTAAATTGTATTGCTTTACCAAGATTAAAACTGATGAAAGTAATTGTTGTGAGGAATAATTTTACTTGATCTCTTTTCGGTTTTTCTATGAAACTTCTTTTAATACTAGTTATGAGAACAATATTCTATGAGCAATGTTGATATCAACTGTGTCGCCATTAAAGTTCTTAATCGGTAAATGACATAATAAAAATAAATCCTTTCAAACAGATTAGAATTACAGCTTTATTTGCTAGTAATATTTGTAAATAATGTTTTTCTTGTCGTTCTTCTTTGGTACTACATGTTATCGTTTCCCAGGAGCACCCGGAAGGCAGCAACCAGTACTATCTGAAAGTATTTATATATGTTATTAGGTTTTACAATACAAATTTGCTCCAATCATTTCAATGTGGAAAAGTAAATTAATTTATTAAAAAATACAATGTATTTCTTAAAATCCCCTTTTTTATATATCGCGTCAATGTTTATGTAATTGTTTATAAAAAAGATACGTTTAATAACGATTGTGAGTGTCTTTCCATAACCGGTTTATGCGCTATACCAAATTTTTGAAAAATAGCAAATATAAAACCAAAAGAATCTTAAGAGACCATGGCCAAGACAAAGCGATGACAGCTGTATCTGGTGAGTTGTACTAACAAGTACGTTATTGAATACAATACATTTACAATCATTTAAAAATATGCCAAATTTTCCATTACTTCGGGGTTGTATAATGTGTATATATCATTTCGCTTCTGGTATGATTAAAAGCTTTGATTTATCAGAACATAATACATGCATCAGTTTGTCATCCGATAATCAATACATTTCGCATTTTTCTTAAATTTCTTTTGTCTCAATAAAATCTTAAAGAAAGGTATTGTAAGATTTTAAGTTAGGTCCCTTAAATGACAAAACATTTTCAGGGTTGTCATCCTACACTACATAAGTGTCCTTACAAACAACGGTATATTGCTGTGTCTTCCAAGTGCTCCACGAAACCTCTTTCTAAATTATTAACATCTATTTTATCAGCATTCAAAGGCGGGCTTCAAAGTTATTGTGAAACTGCCTATTCTAGAGGTGGCGTGAATCAGATGTGGATACTTAAAAATTCCAAAGATCTTTTAGAGTACATACAATCTAACTCTCTTTCATCTTGTAACAGTATTAAAACATTTGACGTTTCTACTCTTTACACAAGTATTCCACATTCCAAACTAAAAGACAAATTGAAAGAGTTGGTATTACTTTGCTTCATAAAAAAGAATGGCCAACGTAGATACAAGTATCTTGTCTTAGGGAGGGATAAATCATACTTTGTAAAGAATCACTCTGATTCAAACAAAAAATTCTCTAAAACCGATATTATCAAGATGCTTGATTTCTTGATTGACAACATATTTGTAACGTTCGCAGGACGTGTTTTTCAACAGACTGTCGGCATCCCAATGGGAACAAACTGTGCCCCTCTACTTGCCGACTTGTTTCTTTATTATTATGAGGCTGACTTCATGCAGGAACTTCTTAGGAAGAAAGATAAGAAGTAAGCAATATGCTTTAACTCTACTTTCCGCTATATAGATGACGTTCTTTCACTAAACAATTCAAAATTTGGTGACTATGTGGAACGCATCTATCCAATCGAATTGGAGATAAAGGATACTACAGATACAGTTAAGTCGGCTTCATATCTTGACTTACATCTAGAAATTGACAATGAGGGTCGGTTGAAAACAAAACTTTACGACAAAATAGATGATTACAGCTTTCCGATTGTGAACTTTCCATTTCTAAGTAGCAACATTCCAGCAGCACCTGCATACGGGGTATATATCTCCCAATTGATACGATATTCCCGTGCTTGCATTTCCTATCATGATTTTCTTGATAGAGGGTTACTGCTCACAAGGAAGCTATTAAACCAAAAGTTCCAAATGGTGAAGTTGAAATCATCCCTTCGTAAATTTTACGGACGCCATCACGAGTTGGTTGACTGTTATGGAATGACCGTTTCACAAATGATATCGGATATGTTCCTTACGTCGTAACTACAATCCCCTTCCCTTTCATGAATGTGACCTACCGAATTAGACTATTTACCGGATTTGTAATCACATAAGCAACACGACGGGTACCACATGTGGAGCAGGATCTGCTTACCCTTCCGGAGCACCTGAGATCACCCCTAGTTTTTGGTGGGGTTCGTGTTGTTTATTCTTTAGTTTTCTATGTTGTGTCATGTGTACTATTGTTTTTCTGTTTGTCTTTTTCATTTTTAGCCATGGCGTTGTCAGTTTGTTTTAGATTTATGAGTTTGACTGTCCCTTTGGTATCTTTCGTCCCTCTTTTATTGTAAAATATCGTTCAAAATTATACTTTTATGGCAGTGTTTGCTGTATATTGCGTTACATATATGTAAGAATAGATTCAAAATGATTAATACGGATATTTGACAAGACTTAAGTCTTCAGATCGTATTAAGGATTGTCACTTGGTAGATATATAAGCAACTTACCAAAAGTTTGAACTTATTATACCTTCTCATTTATCATATAAAATTGAGAAAGGAAATGGTGAATGTATCAAAGCGACAACAACCCGACCATAGAGCAGACAATCATCTTTATTTTGAATTGTATATACGGTATGCACAGGGCTTCCTGTAGTTTTGTTTATGTTTTGTTAACTCTTTGGAATTTTGGGTCCTCAATGCTCTTCAACTTTGTACTTGTTTGGCTTTATTACTATTTTGATCTGAGCGTCACTGATGAGTCTTATGCAGACGAAACGCGCGTCTGGCGTATGAATTTATAATCTTGGTTCCTTTGACAACTATTTAAAGTATGTATTGACAAGCAAGCGATATATATTATTGTCTTATCATATATGTAGAATCTGTGTTGTCAACAAATATGTATGTCGGTAATAGATAAACTACCTTTAACACATGCTTGAACTTCCTCGTCCCATTTATATCCGTTTATACATTCACAAGAATTTGTGTCCTTATTATATTCCATATATGTTGAACATCGTATTATAAAACCTAAAATAAATACACATTCTTCATTGTTTTCAGAAGCAATGTCCAAGTTAGCAATATGTTGTTCTACAATGATATTTTAACAATAAGAAGTAAATGTATATATCTGACCTCTCTTTTGATTGTTTTTTGATCGGTTGATATCTTAGTGACGATTTCATTATTTTGATATATATGATACAAGTCTACGATCTTCTAATGTGTTCTGATATTTTACGATCTCTAGTCTTTCCAATTGCATTTGAGTGGTGGCTTATATTTATGACATCCTAATGACCTTGACAGTACAACTGAAATTTGGAA
Organism: Mytilus edulis; assembly: GCF_963676685.1. Classification (NCBI taxonomy): domain Eukaryota; kingdom Metazoa; phylum Mollusca; class Bivalvia; order Mytilida; family Mytilidae; genus Mytilus; species Mytilus edulis. The sequence goes on along the minus strand of NC_092345.1, from coordinate 71,617,602 downwards.
TTTGACACAGACAGATATCTTCTAAGTTGGGTTTATAACCAGGTTAATCACTTAAGTTAAACTATTTAAATTGAGAATTGAAATGGGGAATGTGTCAAACAGACAACAACCCGACCATAGAAAAGACAACAGCAGAAGGTCACCAACAAGTCTTAAATGGAGCGATAAATTTCCGCACCCGGAGGCGTCCTTCAACTGGCCCATAAACAAATATATATACTAGTTCAGTGATATTGAACGCCATACAAAATTCCAAATTATACACAAGAAACTAAAATAATAAATACAAAAAAATAATACAAGACTAACAAAGGTCAAAGGCTCCTGACTTGGGACAGACGCAAACATGCGGCGGGGTTAAACATGTTTATTATATATCAACCCTCCCCCTATACTTCTAGCCAATGCAGAAAAGTAAACGCATAAAAATTCGCACATTAAAATTCAGTTCAAGAGAAGTCCGAGTCTGATGTCAGAAGATCAAAAAAACAAAATGACAATAATACATAAATAAAATCAGACTACTAGCAGTTAACTGACATGCTAGCTCCAGAATTCATTTAAACTGATTCAACGATTATATTTTCATCATATGAATATCAGGCACAATCCTTCTCGTGTGGGGTTTAGTATCATACCATCATAACATATATGAGAAGAACATAACCCGTGTCATGCCAACAACTGGTTTTTAACTAAATGTGTTTATTGTCAACTTCTGAATATTCACTTGTAAAATACACTCTACACTATCGTAAGGCAATTACATATCTCAATTGATAATTAAGGTGCGTGCATGGTCACATAGTATGGAAGTTCTTAAGAGTGATGCATTTTGGATATGAGCTCCTGTTTTAAAAAATAACAAGCACTTTTAAAGACTGTTAAATATTGGTAATTTATAAACATATGAACCAAAATTTCAGAAACTGGGTAAAGGTATGCGTCCTTGATTTTAAGAATTAATCAATTCAAAATTAACGGAAGTGATTCTCTCTAGATTTATCATATATTAAGCATTGCCACCCTTTTGCTAGTACATATAATAAGTATTTATTAATATTTTCAAGAATATCTTTATCTCTAACTATATGTTATAAAATTCTGAAAACAAAAGTAAAGGTCAGTAGACATTTTTTTTAATGGCCCTGACATGAATAAAACAAGACAAAAAAGTCAAAAACCAAAAGGTGCACCTTGTATACACATCAAATCCTTCCATTTGTCGATTTTTTTATCTGCATCTTTCATCTTTCATTTGGAAATGCCTGTACAAAGTCAGGAATATGACAGTTGTTGTCCATTCGTTTGATGTAAAATTGAGAATGGAAATGGGGAATGTGCCAAAGAGACAACAACCCGACCATAGAGCAGACAACAGCAGAAGGTCACCAACAGGTCTTCAATGCAACGAGAAATTCCCGCACCCGGAGGTGTCCTTCAGCTGGCCCCTAAACAAATATATACTAGTTCAGTGATAATGAACGCCATACTAAACTCCAAATTGTACACAAGAAACTAAAAGTTAAAATAATACAAGACTAATGTAGTTTATTATGTGATTTTTTGGGGCCATTTGACATCAGATTTAACGTCAATATCCTAACTTGACGTGGATGTGTGAAATTTTATACCACACAAAACCCAATTGTTTTCTCGGCATGATTTTGAAGGGGTATATGGGAAAAACCCTCCATAACATGATATTTCTGTTTAATTATACCGAATAGATTTTGATTGAATTAGGCTGTACATGTGAAGGGAAATCGTAGTGCCGCGCGAATAATACATTTACTTATACGCATTAATGCTATTTGATTAGGGACCTTCCGTTTTGAATTTTCCCCGGAGTTGAGTATTTTTTTATTTTACTTTTTTCAAAGGTTTTACTGTCTGTTTTCTTTTCATTTTATTGGTACACCTGAGAGCGTTTATGATGTCGTTATCAAACCCGTTGATATATATACTCATTGAAACATAAGTTGTTTTACCGATGACAAGATAAATGCAGTAAAACAAATATGTTTGTTTGAGAAAAAAACAGAATTGTTGACTTCGGAAATACATGTATAGCAAAATCTTAAATTGACAAAATATGCGAAACAAAATGGTAGTCACTTAGGGCTCGTCATTTCTATTAAATGGATGAATTAGCATATAAAGAGGTTCAATCACAACTCATTTATAATCTATGTTAGTCGTAAATGTGTAATAATAATAGCTTTAAGGTGGTATGGGAGTCTAAAATAAAAATGATAGAATTTGTTCATACTTTGCCAAAACGTTGTATCTATTGATACATATTGAAAAATATAATAAAAATGATAGGTCACCGCGCATTTTCTCAAGCTACAGGACAGGACAAAATGACACATTTTGTATGGATTATACAGGAAAAAACACCATTTTGTGATTAGAAACTAAACAAAATGATAGAATTGTTAAATACTTCAGGAAAGATAGCTTTCAGAGACTGCTTTGAGAATATAAAAAGAAAAGATAGGGTCACCGTACGTTTTTTCCGGCTAAAATACAAAATAGGAAAATTCCATACAGAATCCTTCAGAAAATGCACTTTTTTAGAGTTACCTCCCCTTAAAATGCCAATTTAAAAAAAAAAAAAAAAAAACAACCAAAAATTATGAACATTTGCAAAAATATCAATATTTAGAAGTTATATTCTTATAAATTGGTACTTTTAAATGAAAATGTACATTAAACATCTGCATTCCTGCATCAAATTTTGCTAACTTTATGGAAAATCTGGACCTTTGATTCTCTGTTTTTTACAATCCAAGATGGAGGAAGACACCCATACCACCTAAGTAATGTATGCATCAACCACAGTTCTAAAGATAAAAGTGCGTTTTGATTACTTGTTTCTTAAACAATGACTTATTGCTGTTTGCTTCACATTAAGTGACATAAATTTCAGGCATATTCAGGACGAGTAAAAAATGTTATTTTTGTTTAAATAGGCTGCAAAATGAATCAATATGTAGAATGAAAGCAGTATATCTAGATTTCTATTGAATAAAAAAGAGAATAGTAGATGTGACAGAAATTTGTGACCAATTTGTAATTACAATTAAGTTTATCTCTTTCTTTTCCGAAAGGTAAGCGAGTTTCTCTATACATTGAATATCAGTTATTACGGCAATATCCCAACTTGATGTGCGTGTGTGAAATTTTATAACACACACAGCCGAATGCACGGTTCTTTCAGCATAATTTACTGGAAAATTTGATCAAATTTGTCGAATATGTATTACAATACCTCAGTTAAAATACTAAAATACCATACCAACATATAAATAAGAAAAAACAAATCGACGTTCATAGGAAAATACAAGGATGACACAAGTGAAGTTAAAAGGATAATTCACAGTAAAAAACCGTTGATAAAACTAAAAATTAAGGTAGTAAAAATCCTATGTAAATCTGGAGTATACTACGGAGATTTAACTTCAACACTGTTTATTCACCAAAAACATTTTATTATGTTCTTTGGTCTGATCCTTTCCTATGTATCAAGCTCTCTTGTAATTTATATTAAAATCAAAACGAAAGAAAATATTGTAGACCAAACAACTTTTGCGCTCAATTTAATTTTGCGACTTTCGAAAATAGAAAAATATCGCAAATATAAAGCGTCAAGAATATATAGAATGAAATTCAAAACAGTGTGGCTGTGGCTATTGATTGACACATCAAATTCATTCATTGGCTGGGACAATTTAGATGAACGTTTGTATGTAACGACCACTGCTCATTATGTACTTTTTTAAGACACTTAAACTATGGGGTCACCAAAGGTTCACAACACCTTAATATAGTAATTCGAAAAATCAATCAGAAATAACACGATGTTTTGATTTATACTAATTATATAAATCAAAACATAAAGGTTATTCCTGATTAATTTTTCGAATTATTTTATAATTAAAGGCGTTAAGAAACCTTTGGTGACCCCACAGTTTAAATGTCTATCGTAGGTACGTCGTGAATCGAATCGGATGAATTTAATGTGTCAATCAATGGCCAAAGCCACACTGTTTTGAATTTCATTCTATATTAACTTGGTATTCTCTTTTATAAATACGTCAAGACAATTATTAAACCACAATAATGAAAAGAGTTAAAAAAGAAGTATACGCAAAAATAAGATTTTTAAAATATGAATGAGTAAGATTTACTGTAAACTTTTGCAAATAACTGCCCCATACCTTATCATTATAAAAGTAATTTATCATATTATATACATACCATTCACATTACTGCGCATCTGTATACACAAAATAAACAAGATAAGAACGTTGATAATACAACGGTTCATATTCGCAGTCCTCTGATCTCTAAGTTTTTTTTTAAGTGACACCTTGATCTTATTGATACAGAATTGATTTGATACGTAAATACAATATAGTATAAGTTATTTCAATATATATATATACAATTTCAATAATTCCAGTAATATTGAATGGATTGTTAAGAATGAGAAATAAAGAACAAAGACACTGTTAAGAATGATCAAGAATGAATCGTAATTAAATCAATATAATGTAATTATCTTTTTATAAAACGAAAGTAGTAACATGTTTGACTATTCCCTGAATTCAGTCATTTATATTTAAAACTCGCTCATGATTAGATAAAATTCTAACATTTTGTGAAAAAAAGGTGTACTAAAAGGACATAACACATATGTTAAAGGTCTGATATATTTCAAGGAATAAAAATAATTGAAATTAACGTTCCATAGTTCAACATCAGCAGGAACTGACGCTTGTCATCCTATAAATTAGTATCGATACACGTTATTTGAATTTGTGCTGATTATACTCAGGATTACACATCTTACTTTAAATATTTGATGAACATCAACAACAGAAAAGGTCGATCACATCTTAAAATCTTTGTAACATTCAAGTTTCACCGACAAAAAAAAATCGATCAACACAAAACATCAGGACTACGAAACTACCTCACAATGAACTTTGACGTCATAACTGATTTCAATTTGTAAAATAGTTCTCAATAAGAAGATTTAAAACAAATATTGCCACTAAGCTTTAAAAAGAAACCGATAGTCGATAGTTGATCAGCCTACCTGCATACTTAGTAGTATATGTATCTTATGCAAATAATGCTAACGCCGTGTCTCTCAAGATTTCACCGTATTATCTTTTTTGTCTGTTTATAACCGATTTCCGCTGTTCTTCCACACATTTTATATTATAAAAAGTAAAATCACAAAAATACCGAACCCCCAGTAAAATTTAAACGAAAAGTCCCTGATCAAATGGCAAAATCAAATGCTCAAACACATCAAACCAATAAATAACAACTATCATATTCCTGACTTGGAACAGGTACTTTCTTACGTAGAAAATGGTGGATTGAACCTGATTTTACAGCTAGTTAAACCTCTCATTTATTTTTCTCATTCCACAAATTTGTTATTGACATACGTTTGGCAAAACGTGTTTCTTGAAAAATTATTACACCAGGGTTTTCGATATCACAAACTAGTCAAAACATTTACTAAATTTTATCATCGGTATAAAGACATCATTCGTAAATATAGCTCAACATGCAGACTTCTAATACGTTCAGGTATTTCACATCCAATTTTTTATGGAAATATTCTTTATAAAGCACAAAGGTGTCAGTATTCACCTCAGAAACTTACAAAACCTTTGAATAGACTTCTTAAGAAGGGATATAATTACGATACTGTTGTCAAGTCATTAAAGATTGCATATTGTGGCGTTAATATTGAGTCACTGATAAGGTCTTTGCATCGGAACTAAACACATTTATTCTAAAAACAGTTGTTGGCATGACACGGGTTATGTTCTTCTTATATATGTTATGATGGTATGATACTAACCCCTAACGGGAAGGATTGTGCCTGATGTTCATATGATGAAATCATAATCTTTCAGACAGTTTAATTGAAGTCTGGAGCTGGCATGTCAGTTAACTGCTAGTAGTCTGTTGTTATTTATGTATTATTGTCATTTTGTTTATTTTCTTTGGTTACATCTTCTGACATCAGACTCGGACTACTCTTGAACTGAATTTTAATGTGCGTATTGTTATGCGTTCACTTTTCTACATTGGTTAGAGGTATAGGGGGAGGGTTGAGATCTCACAAACATGTTTAACCCCGCCGCATTTGTGCGCCTGTCCCAAGTCAGGAGCCTCTGGCATTTGTTAGTCTTGTATTATTTTAATTTTAGTTTCTTGTGTACAATTTGGAAATTAGTATGTCGTTCATTATCACTGGACTAGTATATATTTGTTTAGGGGCCAGCTGAAGGACGCCTCCGGGTGCGGGAATTTCTCGCTACATTGAAGACCTGTTGGTGACCCTCTGCTGTTGTTTTTTATTTGGTCGGGTTGTTGTCTCTTTGACACATTCCCCATTTCCATTCTCAATTTTATTCTATTGTTTTTGCTATTTTCACATTTCCTGACCGGTGTGAGAAAAGTATTTCTCTTCACTATTGAAAAATCTGTTCTCGGCAAAAGATTGGTTGAAATTTAATTGTGACGTTAAATTTTCTTGATTTCTTCTGAATTTTCTGATTGTGACGTCATGAAAAAAGGCGACCATGCCTGATGATGTCACATCAAAAGAATACAACTTTCCACAAATTCTTGAAAAGGAAGGATAAAAATCATAACAGAAACAGATTCCACCACTGCAACTCGTGTATTACGATATGTCACCACTCTTAACAATTAAATTTTAAATCTAAAAAGTCCGGCAAGCCTCGCACTTTAAAAATTAAAATTCAACTGTCTCGAGTAGAGAAATATCGTAATACACTTGTTGCAGTTATGGAATATTTTGAAAATATTTACTTTGGAAAGCAGGCAACTTATTGAGGTTAGGATCAGCATTCTGTGACGCAAAGCAAAACATTCATCACATAACCTTTATGATATTAAGTATTCCATTTCTTGGAAGGCACAATTATCACGATATATGTCGGAGGACACAGGCGAAGATACCAAAAGGATATTCAAGCTCATAATTCGAAGTCAAACTGACAATGCCATGACGTAAGGAAGCTGGCTTGTCACGTTTTGGATTTTTTGTCAGATTTTCGGAATCCTCTGGTTTTACCCATTTGAATGCCTTGAAAAATTTTCCCGGTGACCCCCATTTTTCTTTTTTGTAAATCTTTTACATGTATAATGATATGCCATCTGTAAAAGTCTTATAAAATTTTAATTACTTTTTAACAGTTTTTGAGAACTTCAACCTGTCAATGATAAAGCTATGAAAAGTCAAGAGAGAATATTTTCCCGCAAAAATTTCAATGGCTTATATCTAGAAAACAAGCACGGTGACCTATATATATTTTTTTGCTCTTTGGATTCCTTTATTAATTCCCTATCTATATAAACTAGTGTGTTGAAAAGTTAATTACTTTGAAACTGAGAAGCGAACTCCCTTAAGACGAAACACGACAAAAAGCATAAAAAACAGTCGACAAAATACAACATACAACAAAATGATTGAGCAACACAAACCTAAACGAAAACGAGTCATCTCCGATGCTTCGGAGCGGTAAGCAAATCCTGTACCACATGTGGCACCTGTCGTGTTTCTCGTGTTATTACAAATATAGTGAAAAATGTAACATTCGAGAAAAAGAGCACGGGGTTGTGTTAAGGGCAATTGAAACAGATACGGCGTCACTTGTGAAACTGACATTTCATGACTGTTATTTCTAAACAAATTCGGAACCCTTGATTTATAGCTTACAGCAAGGGAAGCAGATATGAAATTTAAGTTGTCAGTTTGTTTTCAATTTATGAGTTTGACTGTCCCTCCGGTATCTTTCGTCCGTCTTTTATGGAATATCGTATCAACTGACAGATACATATTGCATACGCAGGCTTTGTTAGGATGGTGAGTTGACAAAACAATGTTCTTGCTATACTCAATCTTGCTTTATCAACCCTGCTGGTATCATTAGCGGGTTCTTTAATTATTTGTCGTGTTTATGAATGTTGGTATTTGACCTGACTAGCTTTCTGTCTGTTTTTATCTAACTGTGTTTGGACTTTGTTTCTTTTCGTTTTGCATTTGCGCAACGTTTATGTGCAAATGTTCTCTGCAAATACCATGTCTTTTAAAATAGATGTTACTGTTTTTTTAAGTTTGTTGTTTCAATTTCCTGATCTCATTCATCAATTAACGCGTATCATGAGGAATAAGGAGATATAACATAGCCTTTGCTGATGCCCGTTTGAAGTGAAAACCATTATTCCACTGCAACTTACTTATTGTACATAGTCTTTATCTAATTATTACTGTTTATGCAACTTCATATGTCATTAGGATGACCCAAATGTAGTGTTTTGCAAGGTCAAATGTTCTTTTGAAGTAAAGATAATTAATTGCTGGTTTAACTTGTTTTGTCAATTGATGCATTTTTCAAAGATTTTACAAATATAAAAAAGATGACTTACGCATTTTTTTTATTATTGTTTTTGCTTTTTTTTGCACCAAGTCTGCAGGAATATGATACAATGTAATTGTTTTCTATTCATATCGTTGGTAAAATACTCGTGCTTGTCAGGTTAATGGATTTCTTCCCCGTTTGAAATACCTTGAAGCAAGGTATTTCTGTTAATACTTTTCTTGTACGTACTAACTACATGTATAAACGTCATCAGTATGCTGTGCCAAATGCTTTTAAGGAATGCTTTATGAAAAGTAGCTTTATTTCTTGTCACAGTTTTTTAGTACTTTCATTGGATACTAATCTGTGGTTTACAGTTGTAATGCAATATCATATAATTTATTTATGTATTTCTTTGTCCTGAGTGTGCTTGCGTTTTTTAATTGTGTTGTACTCTTGTCAAGTAATGTTGTAATTGCAGCGGTATTTTTAACATTCAACCCACCATGTTTTCTAAAATTGTCCTAAACCAAGTTATCACAGGAACCAGGATAATAATTTAATACGCCGGACGCGCGTTTCGTCTTCATTAGACTCATCAGTGACGCTCAGACCAAAAAAGTTATAAGTCCAAACAAATACAAAGTTGAAGAGCATTGAGTACCCATAATCGGGAATATTTTTGTTATATTATAGTTCATGTCTATGCATGTTGAACTTTGTTTTTGTTGTTCCGTTGTTTTCCTCTTACAATTGATGATTTTCCTCCGTTTAGTTGTGAACTGAAATTAAATGCTTCTAACAACAGGTGATCATTTCCTTATATGAAACTATTCTTAACAAAGAGTCATTCTATGACATATCAAATAGTTATCACAGGTATCAGGCTTATAATTTAATACGCCATATCGATATGCATGTTTCGTCGTCTACGTAAAACTCATCAAAGAAACACATTACAACTTTCCCATATCCTTTTTTTGTCAGAATGCAGTTTCTCATTCATTTTGACAAACGCTTAACTTTGTTATTTAAACTGCTTTGGTGGCAATAGTAGTTTGAAGTTTTTCTCAAATGAATTATTTTACATTGGTTAGTTCGGGGTCTTTCATAGAATACTTTGCGTTGTGGTTTTTGCTCATGGTTAAAGACCATTCGGTGACATATGATTATTAGCTTTTTGTCCTTTGTTCTATAGTGAAAAGTTTTTTTTTTCATCTTCTTGTTATTATATCATAGATTATATAATTACAATGGTATACTCCAGGCGATAAAATAGGAATAACTTTATCATCTTTATTGTTTTTAACATTGATGAGTGATAATGAAATTCATTGAATATCGTAGAATATCGTTCTTTTGTAGCTGTTATCTCTTTCCTGTAATCGCTGCATTGTCCCACCGTTCCTCACCTGAAATTTAAATTTTAGTTGTCGTAATTGCATACTTTATGAAAAAAATTAGGAGAATTAATTTATGTCATAATGAACAAACATTATAGTAGAGGCAACATTATAAGGATAAATAAAAAATAGATTTTAAGAATACATCTATGAAAACAGCAACTGAAAGATATACTGTAAACCAACTTATTGTGTCACATCGCGGCTATATAATTTCACGATTTTCTAATTAACTTTTTGTAAAGATCAGAGTTTAACATATTCGCGACAATTTTTTTTTCGCGTTATTTTTCTACTCGCGAAAATAAATCGCTCGCGAAAATAAGTTGGTTTACAGTATAAATATACAATATAAGGCCAATGTCAAAAAAATATAATCTATTTTGTATAAGGGCCGAGTACAAAAAAGTTTCTTTTTTTATGACATTGACCTAATACTGTTTTTATACTGCAACTTAAACTAATACATCAGTTAACTGCTAGTAGTCTGTTGTTATTTATGTATTATTGTCATTTTGTTTATTTTCTTTGGTTACATCTTCTGACATCAGACTCGGATTTCTCTTGAACTGAATTTTAATGTGCGTATTGTTATGCGTTTACTTTACTACATTGGTTAGAGGTATAGGGGGAGGGTTGAGATCTCACAAACATGTTTAACCCCGCCGCATTTTTGCGCCTGTCCCAAGTCAGGAGCCTCTGGCCTTTGTTAGTCTTGTATTATTTTAATTTTAGTTTCTTGTGTACAATTTGGAAATTAGTATGGCGTTCATTATCACTGGACTAGTATATATTTGTTTAGGGGCCAGCTGAAGGACGCCTCCGGGTGCGGGAATTTCTCGCTACATTGAAGACCTGTTGGTGACCCTCTGCTGTTGTTTTTTATTTGGTCGGGTTGTTGTCTCTTTGACACATTCCCCATTTCCATTCTCAATTTTATTGGTAGCTTTTTAAATAATAACACAAATGTCAAACTTATTTGCATCCCTTATTGAACCCCTCAGAAGAAAGTGTTCCGTGATGAAATTATCATTATACCCAAAATATAGCTATGTTACTATATTTAGGAAATAAACAAATCTAGTTGAAGTATAACAGCATTTTCTCATGCAATACATTTTCGAGAATATTAAACAGAACCAACCATAATTTTCATAAGTAAATAAATTTGTCAGTTACGGAAATCAAGTTCAAATTACAAAAGTAATGACGTCTATCACTGGTTCAGGCAAATGTCCAACGGAACATAAATAAACTTTTAGCATGTTATCATCAAAACAAATCTTAATAGTCAACAAGAAAACAAATGCCTTTTTTTCGAATGAATACATACTAATTTATTCTTTTTGAGTGTCCCATCGGAAATTCTGACGGTTACACGAATTAATGAGCAAGATCTAGACCGGTATAAATATGCTTATATCATGTCAATTATGCCATAAGAAAAAGATATAAAAAATCATTTATAAATGAGTAAGCTATGAAACAAATATTTCCGTAAACGTGACATAAAATCATATATTTACAAAAATCTGTTTATTTGAGATAATATAAAATAACTGCTTAGATCAATCTTTCAAATCATAGAAGTTAGATGTCAGCTGGGACTTGTATTTTAATATTTTGGAAAGACAAAATAATACACATTGTATTGTTTTCAAGTAACGTAATTAATGATAGGCTTTAAGATCAGTTTTTCATTATAAAGTGCATGGTAAAACTTTAATTGTTAAATTTGTTCGTGTTTGTGTTGGTTATGATCTCTTTTATAATACTTTACCTAAGGTGTCACCTGCTATTCTTTTTGTATTATATGTGTCTAACTTAAAAATATAAAGTTTGATATTACCATCACATTTTTGTTCATCTTCGTTCCATAGAAACCCGTCATTGCATTCACAACTTCCAGTTCTCGGATTATAAGATGAATTCTCATCATTACATTGGTTAAGCCCTGAAATATGGTTGTTGTAGGTTTTTGAAATTAATGTGAATTAAACAAATTTTCTTGGGATGATTTGAAATCCTGTCATTAAATACGTGTACTTCCAATTTTAGACTTTACAACTTATGAGCATACATGCATAATATGTTCATTTAATATAACTCTCTTGAAAGTCTTTTCGTTTTTTACAAACAAGACAAAAACATTTGATTTATAAAAAGAAAATTTAGATAGCCAAGGTAGCAAAAACAGACAATACAATTAGGAAAATAAAACCGACGGAAAGGCAAACCTCTGAAAATATCAAAGAAATATAACACACTTAGAACACTAAATATTTAGCAACACTGCTTTCGCCAAAGAGAAGGAAACACAAGTGCTCTGAAAGGGTTAGCAGTTCCTGTTTGATCATTATATATGTGTGTTGCTATTGTTTAAATTGTATAATGCTCTTCAATCTGATGAGACATTTTTAGACGAAACGCGCGTCAGGGGTACAAAGTTTCAACCCTGATAGATAAATGATGAGTTGGATTAGTTTTCTATGTTTTCTGACCGTTGTTATTTATTTCTCTTTTTACACTCAAACTTGGCGTTGTCTGTTTTACGTTGAAATGTTCTACTTGTTGCCTTCGTATACGGCTGTAGTTTTTGTTACAAATATTTTCATACAATGAAAATGTGAATTTGTGCTACCAAATATGAAAAGTGATTAATACAACAGCCAGTTAGTTAGATAACTTAAAAAAACACTGTGATGTTATAAGTCTACAAGACTGAATAGCGTTTACATGATTTTAATTCTAATTGTTTTTTTAAAAGAAGACAATTTATAATTAAATATGTTTAACATTTGAGAAATTGCGCTTTTGTATGAACTATACAGTGATTTCGTTTTTGGCACATATGATAACGAAATTATCAAGAAAAGAACATTTAAGGCGGTCAAAACAAATCCCAAGCAATGGAATATTATACGCTCACCCAGTAACAAGTCAAGTTTAACTGATAATACACTGATTCATTTCTTCCAAATCTCAAGTATTTCCCATGATCGTCAGTGTATCCGCCTAACATAATTTCTTTTTAAAAAGTGTCTTATAAACAATACCATAAAATATCATTTCCTATTGGAAATAAAACGAAATAATTCTGTATAATTGTTACATTGAAAATGATATCATAGAGTATTTCTTCCTTTTTTCGAACTTTTATTATGGAGGAACTTTTGTTTTTATGACACGGTGACGTCTAACAACATCGCAATGAAAAGTGTATTTAAAGTACGATCCTTACAGGTGAAGAGCCAAAAGTGTATAAACTTGATTTAGAATATGTGCATACTCACTACAATCAACACTATGCAGTACCATTAATTGTAGTAAGACGATCATAAATGCTAGGACTTGAGTTTTAACGATATCCATTTTAGACAAGCATTGACCTTTTTGTATGGTCAGAAGGAATCATGTTTTATACAGATACATATTGTAAGCTTTCAAATTGATATAATTAAATAAATCTCAGTTACTTTGTATGATTGTGTATTATCAAACAAAATATCCATTCAAAGAATATTGACCTCGGTTAACATACAAATACATCAGGTAATTGTTTGAGACATCTGGATGTACGTTGAAAAAAACTTTCTCATTTTCAGTTTCTTCGGTACAGAAACTCTTTCAAAATATTTGTGACTATTATGTTTGTTTACGATAATATAATTATAAAACAAAATCGTTCTGAAATGTATCATTTTACGAAAAAGAAGATGCTATTTGATTGCTTAGGAAATAACATCCACCAATTACAGTTCGCCTTTAAAAGAGGTGCGAAAGATAGCAGAGAGACAGTAAAATTCATAAATCTATCAAACGCCATGGCTTAATAAGAAAAAGACAAGCAGACAAATAACAAGACACTAGACACAAGACACAACAAAGAAAGACCAAGCAACATAAACTCCACCAAAAACTGGGTGTGATCTCAGGTGCTCCGGAAGGGTAATCAGATCCTGCTCCACATGTGGCACCCGTCGTGTTGCTCATGTTATTAAAACCCGGTAAATAGTCTTATAAGTTGGTCGCATTCGTGAAAATTGAACGGAATTGTAGTTACGATATAAGGAATATATATTTAAAAATGCCTGCTGATAAACAGTACCATACCTCATGCTATAAAAAGTCCGACAGGACAAAGTAAAACAATTGCGCTTTTGTATAAACTATACAGTGGTTTCGTTTTTGGCACATATGATAACGAAATTATCAAGAAAAGAACATTTAAGGCGGTCAAAACAAATCCCAAGCAATGGAATATTATACGCTCACCCGGTAACAAGTCAAGTTTAACTGATAATACACTGATGCATTTCTTCCAAATCTCAGGTATTTGCCATGATCGTCAGTGTATCCGCCTAATATAATTTCTTTTTAGAAAATGTCTTATAAACAATACCATAAAATATCATTTCCTATTGGAACTAAAACGAACAAATTCTGTATAATTAAATATTGTTACATTGAAAATGATATTTTAAATATTTCTTCCCTTTTTCGAACTTTTATTATGGAGAAACTTTTTTTTCATGACACGGTTACGTCTAACAGCATCACAATGAAAAGTGTATTTAAATTACGATCCTTACAGGTGAAAAGCCAAAAGTGTATAAACTTGATTTAGAATATGTGCATACTCACTACAATCAACACTATGCAGTACCATTAATTGTAGGAAGACGATCATAAATGCTAGGACTTGAGTTTTAACGATATCAATTTTAGACAAGCATTGACCTTTTTGTATGGTCAGAAGGAATCGTGTTTTATACAGATGCATATTGTAAGCTTTTATATTAATATAATTAAATAAATTTCAGTTACTTTGTATGATTGTGTATTATCAAACAAAATATCCATTCAAAGAATATTGACCTCGGTTAACATACAAATACATCAGGGAATTGTTTGAGACATCTGGATGTACGTTGACAACAACCTTCTCGTTTTCAATTTCTTCGATACAAAAACTCTTTTAAAATATTTGTGACTATTATGTTTGTTTACGATAATATAATTGTAAAACAAAATCGTTCTGAAATGTATTACTTAGGAAAAAGAAGATGCTATTTGATTGCTTAGGAAATAACAATCCATCAATTACAGTTCCCCTTTAAAAGAGGTGTGAAAGATACCAGAGAGACAGTAAAATTCATAAATCTAAAATAAACGCCATGGCTTAATAAGAAAAAGACAAGCAGACAAATAACAAAACACAAGACACAACAAAGAAAACTAAAGACTAAGCAACATAAACTCCACCAACAACTGGGTGTGATCTCAGGTGCTCCGGAAGTGTAATCAAATCCTGCTTCACATTTGACACCCGTCGTGTTGCTCATGTTATTAAAACCCGGTATATAGTCTTATTAGGTTTTGCGCCGAGTACAAAAAAGTTTCTTTTTTATGACATTGACTTAATATTGTTTTTATACTGCAACTTATACTAATACATTGGTAACTTTTTAAATAATAACACAAATATCAAACTTATTTGCATCCCTTATTGAACCCCTGTGAAGAAAGTGTTCCGTGATGAAATTATCATTATACCCAAAATATAGCTATGTTACTATATTTAGGAAATAAACAAAACTAGTTGAAGTATAACAGCATTTTCTCATGCAATACATTTTCGAGAATATTAAACAGAGCAAACCATAATTTTCTTAAGTAAATAAATTTGTCAGTTATGGAAATCAAGTTCAAATTACAAAAGTAACGACGTCTATAACTGGTTCAGGCAAATGTCCAACGGAACATAAATAAACTATTAGCATGTTATCATCAAAACAAATCTTAAAAGTCAACAAGAAAACAAATGCCTTGTTCTTCGAATGAACACATAATAATTTATTCTTTTTGAGTGTCCCATCGGAAATTCTGACGGTTACACGAATTAATGAGCAAGATCTAGACCGGTATAAATATGCTTATATTATGTCAATTATGTCAAAAGAAAAAGATATAAAAAATCATTCATAAATGAGTAAGCTATGAAACAAATATTTCCGTAAACGTGACATAAAATCATATATTTACAAAAATCTGTTTATTTGAGATAATATAAAATAACTGCTTAGATCAATCTATCAAATCTTAGAAGTTAGATGTCAGCTGGGACTTGTATTTTAATATTTTGAAGAACAAAATAATACACATTGTATTGTTTTCAAGTAACGTAATTAATGATAGGCTTTACGATCAGTTTTTCATTATGAAGTGCATGGTAAAACTTTAATTGTTAAATTTGTTCGTGCTTGTGTTGGTTATGATCTGTTTTATAATACTTTACCTAAGGTGTCACCTGCTATTCTTTTTGTATTATATCTGTCTAACTTAAAAATATAAAGTTTGATATTACCATCACATTTTTGTTCATCTTCGTTCCATAGAAACCCGTCATTGCATTCACAACTTCCAGTTCTCAGATTATAAGATGAATTCTCATCATTACATTGGTTATGCCCTGAAATATGGTTGTTGTAGTTTTTGAAATTAATATGAATTAAACAAATGTTCTAGGGATGATTTGAAATCTTGTCATTAAATACGTGAAATTCCAATTTTAGACTTTACAACTTATTAGCATACATGTATGATATGTTCATTTAATATAACTCTCCTGAAAGTCTTTTTCGTCTTTTACAAACAAGACAAAAACATTTGATTAATAAAAAGAAAATTTAGATACCCAAGGTAGCAAAAACAGACAATACAATTAGGAAAATAAAACCGACGGAAAGGCAAACCTCTGAAAATATCAAAGAAATATAACACACTTAGAACACTAACTATTTAGCAACACTGTTGTCGCCGAAGAGAAGGAAACACAAGTGCTCTGAAAGGGTTAGCAGTTCCTGCTCAATCATTATATATGTGTGTTGCTATTGTTTAAATTGTATAATGCTCTTCAATCTGATGAGACATTTTTAGACGAAACGCACGTCAGGGATACAAAGTTTCAACCCTGATATACAAATGATGAATTGGTTTAGTTTTCTATGTTTTCAGACCGTTGTTATTGATTTCGCTTTTTACACCTAAACTTGGCGTTGTCTATTTTACGTCAAAATGTTCTACTTGTTGCCTTCGTGTACGGCTGTTGTTTATGTTACAAATATTTTCATACAATAAAAAATGTGAATTTGTGCTACCAAATATGAGAAGTAATTAATACAACAGCCAGTTAGTTAGATAACTTTAAAAAACACTGTGATGTTATAAATCTACAAGACTGAATAGCGTTTACATGATTTTAATTCTAATTGTTTTTTTAAAAGAAGACTATTTATAAATAAATATGTTTAACGTTTGAGAAATTGCGCTTTTGTATAAACTATACAGTGGTTTCGTTTTTGGCACATATGATAACGAAATTATCAAGAAAAGAACATTTAAGGTGGTCAAAACAAATCCCAAGTAATGGAATATTATACGCTCACCCGGTAACAAGTCAAGTTTAACTGATAATACACTGATTCATTTCTTTTAAATCTCAGGTATTTGCCATGATCGTCAGTGTATTCGCCTAATATAATTTCTTTTTAGAAAGTGTCTTATAAACAATACCATTAAATATCATTTCCTATTGGAGGGATTTTTTCATGACACGGTTACGTCTAACAACATCGCAATGAAAAGTGTATTTAAATTAAGATCCTTACAGGTGAAAAGCCAAAAGTATATTTAGAATATGTGTATACTCACTACAATCAACACTATGCAGTACCATTAATTGTAGGAAGACGATCATAAATGCTAGGACTTGAGTTTTAACGATATCCATTTTAGACAAGCATTGACCTTTTTGTATGGTCAGAAGGAATCATGTTTTATACAGATACATATTGTAAGCTTTTATATTAATATAATTAAATAAATCTCAGTTACTTTGTATGATTGTGTATTATCAAACAAAATATCCATTCAAAGAATATTGACCTCGGTTAACATACAAATACATCAGGGAATTGTTTGAGACATCTGGATGTACGTTGACAAAAACTTTCTCATTTTCAATTTCTTCGGTACAAAAACTCTTTCAAAATATTTGTGACTATTATGTTTGTTTACGATAATATAATTATAAAACAAAATCGTTCTGAAATGTATCATTTTACGAAAAAAAAGATGCTATTTGATTGCTTAGGAAATAACAATCCATCAATTACAGTTCCCCTTTAAAAGAGGTGTGAAAGATAGCAGAGAGACAGTAAAATTCATAAATCTAAAATAAACGCCATGGCTTAATAAAAAAAGACAAGCAGACAAATAACAAGACACAAGACACAACAAAGAAAACTAAAGACTAAGCAACATAAACTCCACCAAAAACTGGGTGTAATCTCAGGTGCTCCGGAAGGGTAATCAGATCCTGCTCCACATGTGGCACCCGTCGTGTTGCTCATGTTATTAAAACCCGGTAAATAGTCTTATTAGGTTGGTCGCATTCGTGAAAATGGTACGGAATTGTAGTTACGATATAAGGAATATATATTTAAAAATGCCGATAAACGATACCATACCTCATGCTATAAAAAGTCCGACAGGACAAAGTAAAACAATTCAAACGAAAAATAACAGTTGATGGTATTTTGTATTATGTTCTACTTTAAACAGTGTAAAATTGAGAATGGAAATGGGGAATGTGCCAAAGAGACAACAACCCGACCATAGAAAAAAAACAACAGCAGAAGGTCACCAACAGGTCTTCAATGTAGCGAGAAATTCCCGCACCTGGAGGCGTCCTTCAACTGGCCCCTAAACAAATATATACTAGTTCAGTGATAATGAACGCCATACTAATTTCCAAATTGTACACAATAAACTAAAATTAAAATAATACAAGACTAACAAAGGCCAGAGGCTCCTGACTTGGGACAGGCGCAAAAATGCGGCGGGGTTAAATATGTTTGTGAGATCTCAACCCTCCCCTATACCTCTGGCCAATGTTGAAAAGTAAACGCATAACAATACGCACATTAAAATTCAATTCAAGAGAAGTCCGAGTCTGATGTCAGAAGATGTAACCAAAGAAAATGTATATTATTAGCAGCTTTATCGGCCGGGACAAAAACAAATTTCTTGGCTAGTTCTTTTAGTTTATGTTTGATACGAGAAATATGTGTTTTGTGGTTATTGTTAATAGTAAAATGTTCTTTAAAATGTTGAATACGTATATCAACTATCTTCATTACTGAATTAAAAAAAAAAGAGTCCAAAGATTTTTTGTCAGCTTTTTCCCGTTTTATCCATTTCAGTAAGTAAGTATGGAGTGAGTCGTAGATGATATTACGACACTCATTCCAATTAATAATTGACGGGGGACGATATTTAGGTCCTTTACTGAGGAATGATTTTAACTCTCGGTCTTGAACGATGTTAAGGTACTACAATTACATGAAGTAGGTGTATTTTCACTGATATTAACATCTTTACACAGTTGACTATAATTAAACACAAATTTCCGGGTAGATTTCTTGTAAATATAACAAATAATAGGTAGCTCAGTATTGTCAAAATATCCAGGAATTTGTTCTTTAACAGAATGGTCGTTAAATATACCGGCAATATTTACAAAATCAAAACCTTTATTGACATACTTTATTAACTACTTACTTAAAAGTCAATGCGTGTTGTGTGTGACTGTTAATATAATAAATTTTATAGTACCCATTTTGCTGCTCAAGAAGAGTATTTCAAAGATTAATGAATCTTTATATTGCTCCAGGACACAAATTTGAAAATATCAAAAGAGGATTTTACTTCAGATTTTAGGATCCCAATAACATCAACCTCATGAAATATCTTGTAATTGAAATGAAGTGACTTTTTTTGTAAAATGTCTTCCAAATCAGTAGAATAGAACAGGGAATGATGAACTTTATTTGAGAGCCGTGCTTACTCGTCCTATGTCCATTGTTAATTTTAAAAATAGATAAAGTTAGAGCCGTAAATTTATCAATTGCATATCGTTAACACTTCGTTCATGATTCGAGCCTTATATTTGAAAGGAATGTTTTACACCAGGTATTTTAAAGGATAATTAAGAGATTGAAGTATATAATTATTCCTAGGAAATTCAACCTTCTGAGGTAACACTTTATATCAAATTCCAATATGTAAAACATATTTCTTTCACAGTGAATCTCTATTTCATGATTCCTTCCAAGTTTGTAATATCTATATATCTCTATACTATTAAAGGTTTCTATAATTAAAAATATTGGTTTCATTGTACCATGAGACGTCAATACAAAAGCGCACATGGAACCCATAAATCATTTAGTACAAGGTATCCAAACATCAACAAAAGATAAATTACCATCTAAAGAAATAAAGACACTTGTTTATAATGTATTTAAACGTTCCCAGGGCAAGAAAACTTAATTTGAAAACAAGTCAAACCATTCTTTCACTTTTTTCAAATTTTAGTTTATACGAATTTATAAGGCTGTAGAATGTTTTTTATGATTCAAACTACCATTGTAAGAGGTTATGCCACACAAGCGATATATTATAACGTTGAAACTGAATTTCCTTACTAGTCTATAAGGAAAAAATCGTTATAACATTTAGGTATCGATAAAAAAAAGTTTTTTCGAAAAATTAAAAGTTTTGTAACAAGAAATTTATAAAAATAACCATATAATTGATATTCATGTGAATATACAATGAAAAGACAAACAGATGTCTAAAATCATATATAAACACTATAACCTGAAAAAAACGAATAACACAACAACTGGTGGTATATGAGTCGCAATATAAGGGTAGGTGCTCCAGTTTCACACGTGGCAACCGTCGCGTTGCTCATGTAAGCACACACTTGGTGGTTAGTTTAATTCGGTAGGTCTAAGGAGATAAACAGATGTCGGTATTGTGGTAACGATAATTAAAACATATCCGTGGTCATCTTAGAGACTGATATTTCATAACGGAAAACTCGTGATCATGTCCGTATAATTTTCGAAAAGATAATTTCAAATTCACAACTTTGAACTCTTGGTTTAATAGCTTCCATGTAAAAACAGCATTTCTCTGTCAAGGAAATCCTAATATTATCCTAAAGATTCTATATAAATGCCAATAATCATAATGAAATGCTCTGGAATATCGTATCAACAAGATGCTACATAGAAATAGAAAGTCACAATTGTGAAGCTGAAAATATCATTTCTGTGGTAATATTTTGTTCTCAAAAACCCTCATTGGTAATTTTTAAATGTATGTTGAGATATGAACCCGACTTAATTGTCTCTGTTGTATCTTCATTGGTTTTCCAAGTTCAATAGGATATATGCGTTTAATATAGCCATGCAGAAAGATATCAAAATGAGAAGTTAGCGCTATAAAACCAGGTTTAATCCAACATTTTCTACATTTGAAAATGCCTGTACCAAGTCAAGAATATGACAGTGTTTTTTTTATGTGTTTTGTCATTAGATTTTGCAACGTGATTATGCACTTTCCGATTTGATTTTCCTTTGAGTTCAGTATTTTTGTGATTTTACTTTTTATATATAGCAGAAAGTGAAATTTAAGGATAGTGCTATCTTCTTTTCATTTCTTCATAAGAAGGTATGTATGAAGTTACCATCTTTTAAATACATGACTTTGTCTGCAAATATATCACCGCACAAAACCCCTATGGTTAGTCAAGGTCGTTCATAAATATCGTAACTAGAGTGATAATGATTTGCTGAAAACAGGTCCTCAAAACTATACCTCTATCAATAAGAGTCATGCGTTTATCCTGAATAGCCCGGAAACTTGATTCTTTAGTATTGCATATTTGTTATGACGAAAAGAGTACTAGTATCACAGTGGAAAGGACTGCAAGCAAGACCTTCAACTCCATATTACATCGCATGATCATACTAAAACAAATCTAAACCAACTGAATGGATAACAACTGTCATATTCCTAACTTGGTACAGGCATTTTCCTATTTTAAAAAACCTGGTTTTATAGCTAGCTTAAACCCTCACTTGTATGATAGTCGTTTAAAATATAAATGCGGATTTTAAGCCTGGAAAATGACAAACGACGTCTTGCTGTTTAAATTCGATCGATAGTACTAAATTTTCTTTATTTTTCAGACTTCAAATATTTTTATATATATATATCTACATAGCAGAAATATCATACACTTATGTTCTGTATTAGTTGCAATTTACAAAGTTATTTTATGAGCACACAATGCATATACACTTTTCAGTGAAACTTAAAACTTAAAACTATCAGAAGGTGTTTTGCTTATAGATTCGAGTTTAAACCGAAAGTAGAGTTATATCGAAAAAGCATGGTTGGTCTCATGGCTTTTTTTTTCAATTTGCTGAATTGGTCAGTTATTGCATTTATTATTGATTGCTAATAATTCAAGTCGACATTATTGTATATGTCTTTTTATCAAGACAAAGTGACCCTTATTAATGTTAAATAAAAGACATAAAATATCAGGTACAAATTTCAGTTCAAATTTTACAATATAAAAAACAAAATGATATATTCTATTTCTTTATTGTGCCGTTTTAAATTGGCAAGGTTTATTAATCTCATCTGTCGAATCTCTTAGCCTTCCACAGCTGCATTGCCAAACCCTCTGTCATCTAAAATTAGAAACATTGCTTTCTTCTTAATGAATTCTGTGTTGTTCTAATATTGTCAAATTGTTATTTCTTAATGAATTCTGTGTTTTTTAATATAGTAAAATTGTTATTTCTGAGATACTAGGGATGATGAATGCAACGAATGACGTAGTTATTAAACATTAAACGCGTTTTGGTTTATTTCTAATGTAAAAATGGGATATTGCATTTTTGGATTCGAGCGGCACTGATGGGTCCTTTACACGAAACACGCTTTTGGGGGTAAATCAAATTAAATCCTGGTATCTATGATGAGTTAATATAGCGTGAATAGTCAGCTCCAACTGACAGCAATTTTTCTTTATATTTAATCCGTGTTTGCTGTCAATTAAACCGATATAAGAATTAAATAATAGACTTTTGACATATGCTTCGTTCCTCCATGAACATGTTGTTATTTGTTTGAGATTTTAACAAAGGGGGAGATACATAAAAAATCAACATACAACCAAAAAAAGAAAAGAAAAAAAGTAAAGGTTCATTTCACGCTAAAAAGTGTACAGTATCAAAGTTGTAAAAAAACCAACAACAATGAAAACCATTCAATATATCAATTCATTACGAATAGCCTACGTTTAAATATGAACTACTCTTATTATATTCATATCTAAATCAGAATGAATTCCTCTGTTTGAAAGTGCGTACTAATTCCGTTAAGAATAAGTCTCGCTCTTTTGTTCGGTTTAATGAATATTAAAAATTGCAAAAAATAACGTCAGATAAATGTATACGTACCTTCATCTATGCATTTTGTGTGACTATTATCTTCCCAAATATAGCCCCTATCACATTCACAAGTCTGAGCTTCAATTTGGTATGTTGCATGTGTAGGACATGATACTGTTGCTGAAATGTGTAAATAAACATCCGTTTGTCGATAAAGAAGATATAACGAGGAGAAAAAATGACGCTGGTTAGAGAAAATTTACTATGATGAAAAAAATCGACAATAGTCGTAATTAATTGACGGGGATTGTATTTTAAAACAAGACGGTAGCATAAAAGGATAAGAAGATATTTAGAGTGTTTGAATATGAGCAATAGGACAAATCCTTAATTGTCGACGTAATTATAAGTGTTACCATTGAAAGGACAGAATCGCAGAAGCCGCCGTCAACTGGTTAATGTATGCATCAATGCGAATGTTGTCAAAATTTAGTTTTTTTTGTTTTTCTACTATATTCGTAATGACATACGTGTGACTTTGAACTTTTCTAAGCTGCGAAATTCTTATAAAAAATTAGGACTTGCAATGCAGGAAAACAAAAAACACAAAGGTGTATGTACATTTGAATTGCAAAGATTTGATTATACGTACTAGAACATTTCCCTCTTACCACATGTTTCAAAAACTCAGAACATTGCATCTTTTAAAATTTAATATTAAAGCAAAAAAAATCATTGACATCAATATAGCTAACCGCGGTAAAAGGTTTGTAATTACTGAAGATAACATACAGGTAAAATAATAGGTGAATTTTAATTTTTTTAATTTACAATCCACAGATAAAAAATAAACAAATACTCAGGACATATCAATTCATGTAAGTACTCACTGACAGTTGCACAGTTCCCATTACGTGTAAGGAACAGAAGCAGTAAAAAGGTATACACTTGAAGTTTAACACATTTCATCTTAGTCAACTTGTGTTCATGTTCAAAACAAATTCCAATATGACACGTTTTTTCACTCCATATCATGACCTTTTATAAAATTTTATCCAATCAAGGGGAATATAGCGTAAAGTCTTTGTTTAATCCAGCATTGGGTGACCACGGATTGAACTGTTGAATAAGATGAGAATTTCAATTCATGATGATAAGATTTGTGTAGTGATAATAATTTGAGGTAATTGAAAAGTATCGAGTAATTTTGTGCAACTGAATAGAAGTAATTAGATGTTTTCTATACGTTTAATGTAACATATGAGAATAGAAAAACACATTTATTTTTGATGACACCAATATTATTGGTCAAATATTGTTTGGTATGTTTTTCTGCGATAAAAACGCAAGGTGGGCCCTGAATTTCTACAATATATATTTCAACATACCTTATAGCTAGTCAATAGGTCACAATAAGGTAACCCACGTATACTAATTGCAATATTTTTCATGAGATATTTCCAATCAAACATATGTGTACACAGTATGACCAAACCTCATGAGGTCGGTTGGTGTCATCATCTGATTTCTGTCTCTTTCCTAAGCCAAATAAAATGTTACACTAAGGTGTACCATGAAATTTAAACTATTCATTTATATTTTATTCTTAGCAATTATATGATTATTTTATTAATTGTTATTGGCTTTTAACTAACTGTTATTAACTTTCAGTGCTCTCAGATTTCTTAGATCTTTGTGTTGTTTTTTGTTGTTCATGATGTACCAATTGCTGTCAACGTCCGATCTGTGTTAATGTTAGAAGTGATGCTTATTTCTTGTGATCTATTGAGTTATGGCTTTTCAACTGATATTTATATTTTTTTCATTCGTTGTACCAGTACACCACTATCCCATGTTAGGGAAAGGGTGCCTTCTTCGAACATGTTTAACTCCGACACATTCTGTATGTGCATGTCCCTAGCTATATATAGTTAGGCGTCTGAAGTTCAGTAGTTGTTGTTGTTAAACGTCTGCCATATTGGTTTTTGGTAAATTGTTATGTTTTCAATTAGATCGGAACTTTTTGCAACTGAATTATTTATGTTGTTGGTGTGAAGGACTTTAATAGCCGACTAGACGGTATGGGGTTTTCTCATCGTTGATGGCACTACGGTAGGATATAATTGATTACTTCCACTGTATTGATCTCTGATTGTTGGTTGCTTCATTCACTATACTGCATCTCTTCATTTATATGAAAATGTCAATATATGTTTTGTAATTTCAGGTATTCATAAATGGTTGAGAAAAAATTATAAATTCATCACGCGAGTACCCACATTCCCGCTTAAACTACAATCTACGTACAAAAAAAAAATAATTAGCTATTTCAATCAAAATTTTTAATGCGAGAATTTTCATAATTATATTATTTTAGAACATTTATTCCATCTAATATTGTTGTTATCACTATTTCCGACTTGGTTGTCAGGGTCGTCCTTCTAAATCAAAATCTGACCGAACAGATTGATGGAGCAGACCGACTGGCACCATTTACGGTCATCTCACGAATTTGTTCACCGAAAACGTATTTATCGACTCACTAGCAACAACCCATTAACAAAAATTTAAATACCAGTTTACTTGTGTTATCAGTCGTTTAACCGATTATGTCAATTTTTCGATTGTAACATTTTTCCTGAGAACTAATTCGCATGCGGAAGTACCAAAAATACACAAACTCTGTCGACGCACTCGGTGTCCCTAATTTTGATAATTTCTTCTGTTTTATTTTTTACCTTGATTTATGTTCCTATTCGATTTGTGGGAAATAACCTATGTTAACATTGAAATGAAAAACCACTTCAATTTACTTACATTTGATGTTGTTTTCTTTTATCTTATCTTCAGCATAATGGCAATTGTATGACAGTTGCATAAAAGTCCATTATATTGACACCAATGAGTAGGCAAAACAAACACATAATAAGGTAAAATTGTCCAAATTTATTGCGCAACAGCAGTCAAAATAATTTTAACGACTTTGAAAAACAAATAACTATTACAGCAAAGAAAGACACTCTATGAAAAGAATAAATTAGCGTAAATAAAACACAAAAAACAAACATTACCATAAGACAATAACACAATGAAATAAACAAAGAACATTATTTTCATTTTCGTTGTACCTGTTCAAGAATAAAAACATTCAATACAATTTGGTATATATGCATCAATTTAATTTTTACAACTTATACTATTTTCCTTCATGGAACTTGATGTGAAATCATCTCCCATCTCAGGTACAACAATCAGAGTTTAAAATGTATAAAGACAAACAACTTGTACATTTTTATTTCGTTTGAGTCGTTCCTCAGTGGCATAGTTATTTCATTATTTCGTTTCATCTGTCGAAGCCCTTAGCCATCCACATGTCCATTGCCGAACCTTTTTTCAGCTACAAAATATAAACTTAAATTATCTACACTTATAACGTTGTGATGTACTATAACATCTTAAATACTTCAAATGGAAAATCTACTAAAAAGGTTCATGTTACTCTAAAACATGTAGAGGACCAAACAACCATTCACGACCAATGAATAATTCGATCCGAATTTAATGTTCTTCATTGACGTGAACTGTTCCATGTAAACCAGCGTCTTATCATTTTCCCATCTTGGTCAGAATAAAGTCAACGGTGAATAATTAAGTACGTATTCATTTAAAAAAAAACGTGCTTTTTTAATTTGAGAAATGTATGTTAATAAATTCTAATTTGTAACGTGACATAAATGTATACTTACTGTCCTCCACGCATTTTGTACGACTTCTATCCTCCCATATATAGTCACTTACACATTCACAAGTCTGAGTTTCAATCTGGTATGTTGCATATCTAGGACATTCTACTGTTGCTGAAATAATAAATAAACTTTTGTTTGTCGAAAAAAAAATTCAAGGAAGAATAGATGGACGATGATTAGAAACTATTGACGATGCTTTTATTTTTGAATGAACCCAAACCAAACGATGTAAGAACACATCTAGAGTCTCAAAGACTGCATAGCAATATATCAAACCCTTGACCAGTTATTGCTTATACCGAATATATAAAATGAGGCAGATGATATCTGTTAAAGTAGGCACAAAGTACGTGTTATGTTCCTCATCAATTCAGGTAATCAGAAAACTAATTTTTTGACAATGTCCGTTCTATTAACATAACGGCAGCCTCCGTTGACAGGTAATTGCGCCAGTGCAAATCTTGTTACTAAAAATTATGGATTTAGTTTGTTAATTCTTTTACTGATTTTAGGACATCGTTCTTTCAAATAATTGGTATATGGTTGACTTTAAATGATTGACAAATTTTTTAAGGTTAAGTGTTGAAAATTCCAACAGTATACTATTTAACTAATACGATGAAAAAATTCAAAATCATTCCTAAATAATGAACGAGGGTTTTAATTGATCTTATAAAAACAGAACCTTTTCCTTTGACCATCAGGTTATGTACTTGTGCATTTTACTTTACCGCAAAAATTATCATCATTAATAAACTCTACAAACAGAGGTAAAATGCCTTTTGTTTAAATTTTTTTTTATTTTTTTAACTACATAATAATTGTATTCATCAAATATTGCTTGTTACATAAACTTTCAAGTCTTGACGTACCCTGTTACAATCCACTGACTACCCAGGGAATAATCAGCTGATTAAATTAATTGACATACATTTTGTTTACAAAACTCTATATTAACATTATAAAAAATTATTCATTGATTATGTTTCTTTTAATTGAAAGTAACATTGGACTTATTGTCTTATGTCTATTAATATTGGTATCTTCTCTCTTGGTGTATTCATTAATAAAAATTCTGAATACGTCTATGTTTTTTGTTTTCTGCTCAGATAGTACGACTTATATATTGAAAAACTTTAAAAAAAAAAAATTTTAAACTTTGGGCATAGCTCCCTCAAATTAATTTGTGGGTTCGGAATTTTGTTAGATATACTCTTTTTTTTATAAAACCAGGTTAAATCTACCATTTTCTACATAATACACGCCTGTACAAAGTCAGGAATATGACAGTTGGTGTCTATTCGTTGGATGTGTTCGAGCTTTTGATTTTGCCATTTGCCTTTCCGTTTTCAATTTTCCTCGGAGTTCCGTATTTTTGTGAATAAATTAGCATGCATGTAAAATATTGCAGTTGAAAAGCTTTCTTGTATTCTATGAATTTACTATAGATCACTATACACACCAACAGATACATATCAATACATGTTAGTACTTACTAGCAATTGCGCTGTTCCAATTCGATACAACAAAAAGAAGAAGTACAAGAGCATACACTTGAATTTTAACACATTGCATCTTAGTCGACTTGTGATTTCTTTTTTTATGTTTGAAATAAGTTCCCGATCGACACGTTTTGAATTTATATTATGACCTTTATAATGGTACGAATCAAGGTCAAAATATTGTAAGATATTTATTCGATCAAGATGTAGGTGACTACGGGATTATAATATTGTATACGTCGAGAATTTCAATTTATGATGACAATTTGTATGTATAGATAGATAATTAAGATGATTGAAAAGTATCGAGCATTTTCTTGAAGCAGAATAGAAGTAATGTATAGATGAAAATTGTAAAACTAATGCATTTATCAAAGCTGACATCGATATTATAAGTCAAATGTTGTTGGGCATGTTGTTTGTGATAGACAGTAAGGTGGGCCCTTGATTTTAAACATACGTTTCGTATATACCGTACAACTATTCAAAAGAGAAAAAATGCGCATAAACGATAGCTTCGTGTATCATTAGAGATTTCTTTTAGCATTCCGTATAATATGTATGTACTAAGACGAACGAACATATTGAGACTAAATATTGTCACAATTTGAATTTTGTTTAATATCTAGTTCTAGTTATACCAAGGTTTTCCAAGATTTTTAAAACAATACATGGATTTGATTTTAAATTTATATTTCAGTTGTATTTAAGCACTGCACAAAGTCATGCTTTTTGGCTTTTTCACCAAATCCGTTAGATGTGTAGTGATTGATATGATTTTCTTGGAAAACTGATTTTTTTATTTGTTATCGGTTGTAGTTAGTTTTGAACTTGAAATTACATGAAATTACGTCTGCTTCGAGTAGATGTGATGAATAAATCACTTCGAACTGAAATTGCTCCATTTTATTCTCATGTTGCGCTTCTACCACTATACGGGATTCGTTAACAAGGTTGTGACCCATGCACAAAAAGCTGCTTCAACAGAGTTGTAAGGCCACTCGCTTCTCGAATTAAATCAACACTTTGTTTGACAATCAATAACAGTAATGTATTGATCGATACAATGGGTTACTGTTTGAATTCACAAGAGACTAGTTTTTGAAGTGTCAGATTTTTCAATACCAATATAGTTGTCTGATTTTGTGATCATTCTAGTAATGTGTTTAATTTTCGATAGTTACATTTTGACTGAGAATAGTGGCTGGTATTTTTGAAGGTCGAACAATGACCTATAGATGTTAATTTCTGTGTGATTTGGTCTCTTGTGAAGAATTGTCTCATTGGCAATCATACAACCTCTCTTTTTTCTATCGCAGGATACGTGTATTATGTCAAAGCTTCAAGTGCAGTCCCTTTCAGTTATTCACTTAGTCTTTGTTTGTACTGTTCATATAATTATGAGATTTATTAAAAATTCATAAGAAATTGATAAACTGCTGTTGATTTAGAGTCCGATGTGTGTGTTTAGGCGCAAACTATAGTAGATAGAGTGTACATGTTTCAAGCAATATTAATCAACAAGACAAGAACTACAAAAGAGGGGCGAAAGATACCAAATGAACAGTCAAACTCATAGATCGAAAATAAACAGACAACGCCATGGCTAAAAAAGAAAAAGACAAACAGACAAATAATATTACAAAAAACACAACATAGAAAACAAAAGATTAAACAACACGATCCCCAGCAAAAGTTTGGGTAATCTCAGGTGCTCCCAAAGGGTAATCAGATCCTGCTCCATATATGGCACCCGTCGAGTTGCTCATGTTATAACAAACCCGGTAAATAGTTTTATTCGATAGTTCAATTTCGTGAAAAGGGAATGGGATTGTAGTTTAAACATAAGGAACATATCTGATATCATCTGTGAAACGGTTATTCCATAATTGTCAACCAAATCATGATGGCGTCCGTAAAATTTACGAAGGAATTTGAAACTCTTGGTTTAAAATCTTCCTTGTGAGCAGCAGTCCTCTATCAAGGAAGTCTTGATAGGAAAACAAGCCCGGGAATATCGTATCAACTGGGAGATATATACTCCGTATGCATGCGCTGCTGGAATATTGCTACATAGAAATGGAAAGTTCACAATTGGGAACTTGAAATTTATCTTTTGTAAATCAAATCGGACTTGACTTAATCGTAGTTGATTAACTAGATATTTTAGTATAATCAAAATAGAGATGTGGTATAATTTTATTTGTTGCACTTTCAGTTTATTTTCGACTTATGAGTTTGAATGTCCCTGTGGTATCTTTTGCAGTTCTTTTTTAAAAGTTTATTTAAAATACACGTCAAATTTAATTTCTCGACAATGTTAATATATATCCTATATATTTACACCACGAATAGGATCGACGTTATATAAGAAATGATGTGGCTCTTTGTGATGTTTTAGCTAGGTATTACATGTTCGTAATTGGGATCAGATGTCTTCCTTTTAAACAATCAATTATATTATTGTTTGTTGGTGAGATATTTTTTTAACCTTAGAAAATTTAAATGCATTAAATGTGATCGATTCTTTATATCTGATGATGTTCTCAAACAATTTATTTGGTTTATTTTTCACAAGGAAAATGCAAAATTAATATATTATTCTGGGTTATTAGAGATGACATCATGATAACTTCTTTATCCAGTATTCACTGTTTGGCATCAACCTTATTGATTCATTCCAGGATTGGGAGGAGAATCTGTATGAAAAGAAATGTTTTTAATGATACGAGATGTTTGAATTTTGATATTGTGCATACATTAACAAACAAAGAAACTAAGCAATATATTAAAAACCAAAAATAAAGCAGTTCTGGACAAAGCTACATATTATAACCTGATAATTTAAGCAAGTCAAAGTTTTTAGCCTCACTTCAACTATCTATAAAAATTATGGATTATAAATTTTCAAATAGTATGAAATTCAAAACAGTGTAGCTGTGGCCATTGATTGACCCATCAAAATCATCCATTGACTGGGACAATTTACGTGAACGTTTATCTGTAACAACCACTGTTCATGACGTACCTACGATAGACATTTAAACTGTGGGGTCAACAAAGGTTTCTTAACGCCTTTAATTATAAAATAATTCGAAAAATTAATCAGGAATAACCTTTGTGTTTTGATTTATATAATTGATATAAATCAAAATATCGTCAGTTGAACGGCAAACGATTTAATGGCGTCTAAGTTCAAGACATTGGTCACGTGATAAAAGGTCAGAGTTTACGATATTTTGGTAAACGTGCATGTCTCGTGGTTTTTGGACTCGTATCGTCTTATT
Source organism: Mytilus edulis (assembly GCF_963676685.1). Lineage (NCBI taxonomy): Eukaryota > Metazoa > Mollusca > Bivalvia > Mytilida > Mytilidae > Mytilus > Mytilus edulis. The sequence continues at coordinate 71,585,916 of NC_092345.1, read as the reverse complement.
TGTACTTGTACATTAATAAAAACCAAAGTGTTCAATTCTAGATTGAATAAGCTTTCTTATCTTATATAATTATAATAAAAAAGTATTGTTAAAATGTTATAAATTCACGACTGAAGTGAAACTTTTTTTCTGAAAATTTGCGTAGGTCCACGGAAAATCCTTAATAAATCCTTAAATAGGTTTGGTAACGTGTTGAGGGGTATAAAATATGAAGTAAAACCGTTTTTTGCTCCTAATATAACAATATCAGATCACAAAAACCCCGGATACGCAATTGTGTCAGTTTATTCGTGGCGAAGCGGAGATCAAGGGAGATAACTCGGTACGCGCATCGTAGGATATTGCAAGTTCACAACAGTAAATTTGAGTAAAATTAATGATTGCAGATCTATTTCGAAGAGTTCTTGAATACCTTTCAATATTCCATGCTCCTCTACTGTTGTAACATTAAAATAGTCATGGAAAGGTTGAATATGACATTTTTTTCAAGTTCTTACAGAAGACAATTACCTACATTTTATAACAGACTGACTTTTTCTCTGAAACTTGAACTTATTGTATATATATATATATATATTCTCAAACACCCTTTTGGTAGATAGAAGGATACAAGATGGGTTTATCAGTCATTTGTCAGAAGAACCTGTGTTACAATAGAAGCAGAAGCAGAAGATTACATTTAAACAAAAATATGGCAAAAAAAAGGAAATATAGTCTTCAAAATTGTGACCATTTCATAGATGATCATAGATTGAAAATCAATCTGCAGTGGCCAGAAGTACATGCACAATTTTTGTTTTATTATAGCTGCTTTAAGATACAATTGCAGATCTCAGGGAGTCTGGTGATTGGAACCTCCTCTTTTTATGGAAGATTAATGTAATCACATAAGCAACACGACGGGTGCCGCATGTGGAGCAGGATCTGCTTACCCTTCCGGAGCACCTGAGATCACCCCTAGTTTTTGGTGGGGTTCGTGTTGTTTATTCTTTAGTTTTCTATGTTGTGTCATGTGTACTATTGTTTTTCTGTTTGTCTTTTTCATTTTTAGCCATGGCGTTGTCAGTTTGTTTTAGATTTACGAGTTTGACTGTCCCTTTGGTGTCTTTCGTCCCTCTTTTAATGCATTTGAATGGGATCATGCATATAGTTGGAACCCTCCTTTTTATCCTTGTTGAGAATACCACCACTTATGTTTAAAATTTTCTGGATTCACCTTGAGATGAGAAACTACATAAGTTGTACAAGTTCTGTTGCTTGCCTAAATCAAGAGAAAAAAATCTGAACATCCAAAGAACCAGAAAGGGATTTAAAACATAATAATCAACACAAAGATAACTGAACAAAAGCTGTATTGCAATCTGATATCCTGCAGTTATCATAAATCCTATTATATGTAATATTTCAAGTTTTGCTTTATATTTCTTCTTCTTTCTTATATTTGAATTCAAAAGTCCTGCAACCAACTGTCCTTTCAATTAAATTATTGATTGGATAATAACCTAAGCTGACCAGTATAAAATAAAATTTGAAAATGCTTTGTTGAAATAAAATAGTGGTATTATGTCATTAGATATACTGAATCAACTTCAAATTTAATCCAAATTCACATTTACCTGCTCTAAAATGCATAGTCAATTGGACTACAAAAACCTGAGACTACTTCAATGTATAACATAGAGATTGTGGTCACCTCCCATGTTATAGTAGTCTCAGACAAAAACAAAACTGACTTAAATACAGTATGTTCAGAATTTTTTGAAAAAGGACAACAAAAAGAAATTTATTATTCTGATATCAGAAATAAATTCAAAGCGGAATGTCAGTTCTTTTAATTGAGATAACCAGTTTTATAAATAACATTATTTACTATATAAAAAAAAAAAACTCATGATATTATCTGGATTTACAATCATTGACTAAGCTTGTCATCAACTCACTTACTTTAAATGCTTTTAAAAGTTAACCTGTCAGTACTAACATAAAGAAATGTGGTATAAGACAAGATATTTTATTCCAATTAAAGGGCATATGAAGAGCAAAGTAATGTACATGTATTACAAGATTTATATATATGTATATATAATGGAACAATGATGTTGATATAAATCAGATAAATATGGAGATAACCAACTCCATTCTTAGATTTTAAACCACAGCCAGATCAGAGCCACACATATATTTGAAAAGGCATATAACAATTATATCTTCAATTAACAAGCAAATATTCCCAAAGGCCCAATTAAAACAATATCTGTACTCTATATATTGATAGTTTTCTGAGTTCAAAACATTTATTTTTCAACACTTTTCAATGCCTCTAGGTTTTCTTGAATGAAAAGCCAATTAGATTTGGCACTTGTGCTTAACTTTTCAATTTTTTTACAACTTATTATTATTTTATCATTAAATTCTTTTCTTAAAACTTATAAAGGGGAAACTGACATTTATGGTATAGTTGCCAATGAGATAACATTCTAAAAACTTATCACCAGAGTCCAAGTCTCTGTTAGCAGTGACAGTTAAATTACAAGTCACTTTACATACATCAACAATCAATACATTCCATTGTTTTAAGGCAAATGAGGAAAATAAGAGTAACAATAGCTTTTGCCTTACTACATGCACAAGAGAACATTAGAAATTATAATATAAATAAGTAAATATCAGAGGCACAAAAGACAGGACTTATAGCCACATGACTTTAAGTAAAGTACATGTATGCCCTTACTAATCCTTAGAGGAGCTGCTGTATACTAGAAAAAATGATGTTGATGATTTAACCCCATCAATTAGCATTTTAGCATTACATTATTGTCAATTGCTATCTGTTCTATTTGTTCCAACCTGTTATGAGAGTCAAAATGTATACCTAGGGTGGGAATTACACCCATGTACGTTCATTTACTTTATTGTTCTTTGTGTACATAAAATGTACATGTACATGAAATATATCAAATGCAAAAAATGCTGTAATGTATCATTACACCCTCACTAGCACAGGCACATGTTTTTAAGGACCAAGTAAAGGAAGTCCCTACAACTAACTAGACGTATTTCTTTGGTAAGATGTATTATATAACTCTTGAAAGTATAACACGATAAAGGTTATTGGTAAGTATATAGTAACATCAACGTGCAATTCAGGTACACACACTTTCAAACATAAACAATCTACCACGTGTTTGTCTGCTGTGCTTGAATTCAAAACGACCCATCAGACTTATTTACACGAATTTTTGCTCAAGCAGACAGTTAAATATGTCCGTTTACCTTATGGGGTCTGTTAAGAATGGATTTGCTGTTATAAATTGTGTATGCATGGAAATATAAGGAAGATAACATTGATTTTTACCGTAACTTTTGAATACACAACATTCCCAAGGTATCCCCACAAAACACATGGCTACTTTGTAACGACGGCTGGTAACGTGTAGCCACTTTCTAACGGCAAATTTAATTGGATGATCTTCAAAGATCAATAATAAAATTGCTAATAAATGATTGGATACGAATTTGTGTCAGATTATAAATGGGTGAAAAAATGTAAACATTGAAATCCGCCATCTTGACGTAGGAAACAAACTAATTTTCAGTCTTGGATTAAAGGACATTGCGCACATTGCCAGCGTATCATTCATAAACAGTCATCTGCAAATATATCTTTCAATTTGTGTTTTACACTTACTTTTCTATGTTTTAGTTAATTCAATGTTTTAATTTACTACAGAATGGGACATCGTTCTCAAAGATGCCGCAGAAAAAAATATAGGTGGCGCTGTTTGTGGGCGTACACATTTTACATACGGGTTCTTTTTTTGTCGACAAATTGACCTCTATCTGTCAGATTCAGGCGTTTGCCTTCCAACTGCGTGTTATTTCTGATTAATTTTTCGAATTACTTTATTTAGGTGTTGACAACCTTTGGTGACCCCATAGTTTAAGTGTCTTTAAAAAGTACATAGTGAGCATTGGTCGTTACATACAAACGTTCACCCAAATTGTCCCAGTCAATGAATGATTTTAATGTGTCAATCAATGGCCACAGCTACACTGTTTTGAATTTCATACTAAATGATAAAATCTACCCGATTCTGATTTCAAAACGGAAAACATATTAAATGAGTATTTTTATAGTATACATGTGTCCAGCGAAAAGTGAAAAGTCAATATCTGAAAGTGGAACAATTAAAAAAAAAAGGAAAACAAAGTATCACAACCATATCGAAATATAAGGATGATCCAAAAAGGAGAAAGAGAAGTCCATATAAATTGATAATATCAAACGTTATCAACCAACAGAACAAGAAGAAAAGAACTGTCATATGAGAGGACCCTAGTTGATGGTATTACATCTAACATTGTCTATGTAAATTATTTGCCCTTAACAAACACTATTTCCTGCCAAATTATCTTATATTCACCTCTAAGTGTCACGTGGTAGTTTAAATATGTGTTTTTTCAACCCTTCGGTGTGATTGTCGGGCTAAGTTATTACAGTACATATTTGATATCTTTGCCAGATTATAATTTTATTCGTATTACTTTTAGACTGTGCTCTTCAATTTACAATTGAGGATTGCTCTTCAGTTGCAGATTTTCGCTAAAAACGGTGCTTTATGTCGTCTTAAACTTGTAGTGAGGTGATTTTCGTTTGGCTCCGTGTTGAAGGCATCGCTGTGAAATATAGATAAGGAACAACAATAAAGGCGATGTTCATTTGGTCTTTTTTTGCTGTGCGTATATGAATTTTGTGTCTTGGATGGATACCCTTATCCTCTTTGTGTTATTAGAAGACATTAGCCAAAGGATTTCTCGCAATGTCACATTTCGTTGTGCAGTAATCTATGCAATATTGTTAAAAACCTATTTGACGTTCATTTAGAGGAAATTATCATAAACATACATACTGAAATTCAATAAAAAATTCTTCAACCAAAAACTGTAACTTGTTTATAATTGTGCAGATGGACTAACCGAAAACAACAGCAGACGATATAAGACCACCCACTCGCAATAAAAAATGCCCGCAATGATGAAAGGATCTAATACAAACAAAGCATACTAAATACATGATAACTTAACAAAATAAAGAAAGGAGGCAGGGGTAACAAATTTATGTAAAAGATATAAAACAAAAACAAAAAGACCCATCAAACCAACATTTGATACAAAAAAATAATAATAGTTTTAGATATTTTGGATGATATATTGGCTCTCAATAATGACGACTTCAGTACGTATACTAACGAAATTTATCCTCTTGAACTTACTTTAAATAAAGCTAATACTAACAATGACCACTGCCCCTTCCTCGATCTTGTTATCTATATCATTAACGGGAAGCTTAATACAAAAATTTATGATATAAGAGAAGATTTTTCATTTCCTATCGTTAATTGTTCATTTTTAGATGACGACGTTCCCTTGTCACAATCTTATGGTGTTTTTATATCTCAATTTATACGATTCGCTCGTTTATGTAACAACGTATTAGATATTAGCGAGAGAAATTTATGTTTTATTAAAAAACACTTATTTAGATACTGTTTGTCAGGTTTTTTAAGATTGCATATTTTGGCTTTAATATTGATTCACGTGTAGGGTCTTTGCGTCGGAATTAAACACATTTATTCTAAAACTAGGTGTTGGCATGACACGGGTTATGTTCTTCTCATATATTTCATGATGGTATAATACTAAACCCCGGATCCCGAAAGGATCAATCCTGAAATCTCGAGCTTAAAAACACCCGATCCCGAAATCCAGAAAAAGGTCCTGCCCCCCCCCTCCCTCTTAAGACATAAGCAGATTTTTGAAAACTATTTCACAATCGCGAGTTATAGTACACTGCCCAAATTTATTAATACATTAACAGAACAGAACAAAGCGAAAAGTGTAAAAAAACAACTTGATACCGGAACAAAACAAAAAACAAGTAAATACAGATATCAATAGTTAAGGCGCAAACATTAATTCAAGGGAATAAGTAGCACTACTGGTTAAACATATACAATAGGAATTAATAAAAACGTAAATAAAAAAGTTCAATCCTGGTATTTATGATCAGTTTATTTTCTCGTTTACCTGAATGCAATACGGTTTCATGAGTTGTCTCACTGGCATTCATACTTCAGTTCCTTACTTTTATATTTAGTTCATTCTTATATAAAGTCGACTTTTTAATGTTTTGTATGGTCGTCGAATTTTGCATTTGGTCCTTTTACTTTTTCGTGGATTTTATGTTCCGCATGAAAGGTTTCATATGTAACTAAGAAACCTTTTGTGTACGGAGAAAATGCATGACAAGTATGATACTTGACTGAATAAAGCATTGCAAATATTTTTTCGCATCAGGTGAAAAAGAAATATAAAAGCGGATATAATTGGATATGCTGTATTTAATAGAAACCTTTCTGTATTTCAGTTCCCAAATAAAAGTGATTTTAACATCAGTTAACCTGTATCGCCCTGTCAATTCTTCCTTCCAAGCTTAAATTACAGCTGCATCAACTTGTATGTAATATCTAAATTTTCAAATATTCTGTGAAATTGATAATTAATACAGATATAAAAACGAACTAAACGAATGTTCTATATTTAAAAAAAGTCGTGCACAGGAAAACGTACATGCTTATTGTTTCAAAATCATTGCTTTTGGTATGAGATATTTTACATAGCAGTAGATAGTAATCACAAGAAACTCCTGTTCATATAGCTTATAAATAGAGTCATTTTCTACATAAGTAAATGCCTTTACCAAGTCAGGAATATATCAGTTTTTTCCAATCATTTGATGTGTTTGAGCTTTTGAGTTTGCCATTTATAAGGTACTTTCCATTTTGAATTGTCTGTGGAGTTCGGTATCTTTGTAATTTTGCTTTTCTGTTTATTTACAATTAGACGTCGTCCGTACGCCCTGCTACAAGAATAGAAAAATATTCTTACAAAAAGCTTACATCTAGTAACAGTATATTTGTAACACTCTATATATATTCTAATTAAGGTGATTTCTTCATAGCATTCAATGCACTGACATTGCACATTGTCTGCTCTGTATGTAGAGTTGTCAGAACATTTACACTTTTCAGTAGCTGCATTATAATACATCCCGATTGGACATGGTTGACCTTCGATTTTATCATATATCGCAAGAGGGAACGTATTCGACTGAACAACTTTCTCTTGAAATGCATTTTGTTTTGTCCTCTTATCTACAAGAAAAGGTATTATGTAGAAAAATATGGGTCAATGAATATGAACATAAGACAAACTACATATGTACAAAAGACAAATATGCTTTATTCCTCGCTTCCTTAAAAAAACACCGAAGGGTTGTTGCAATGGTTACCTATATATCTATTAGAGTGATTCGTTTTTTCTTGATAACCTTTTCCAGTAATACAAGAGAACATAGTCTGTGGTACGGAATAAATCCATTGTCCGGGAACATACAAACAAATATGGCTAAATAAAACAATTAAACTGGTCAACCTTGTCTGTGAACTTGTCTCTGTAAATAATAATATCTCTTTTCCTTCATAATTTAACTTATTTAAACCATGACAATTTTTCCAATTTTGAACGAAAATATCGCTTTTCAATAAAACCAATTTGTCAAAACTTGTTGAGTTTTAACAGTGTTTAATATGCAGCTGTTTTAGTATATCTTCTTCAAAATATTTATTCAAATCTGATAGATAGATATATACTTGTTAAATAGTATTAATCGTAACTATTCTACTCCATTTAAATGCAATCGCATGTGCTTTAAGAACAATATTTCATGTAGAGTTTTCTGTTGTTTTTTTTTCATTTTTATGATACGCCAATTATCACCGTTAAAATATCTTTATAACTTTTGAAATGAAGATATCTTTCACAAGCAAAATTATTATCATAATCTGTTGACGTACTATAACTGCAGCTTAATTTATTCCAGATTCATCTGTTGCTCAATCCTTTTCATATCTTAATGAATAAAATATGTTTAAAATCAATTTCATCTGGTATCTCATCATTTTCTTCGATTTCATAACGAATAAAACAATTGCGTCAGTCCAGATGCGTTTTTCGACAAAAATTTCTTTTCATTGATGGACGACTCCAGCTATAAAACCAGGTTCAATCTACCATTTTCTACATAAGAAAATGCCTGTACCAAGTCAGGAATATGACAGTTGTTGTCCATTCGTTCGATGTGGTTGAGCTTTTCATTTTGCCATTTGATTGCGGACTTTCCTTTTTGAGTTTTCCTTGGAGTTCGGTATTTTTGTGATTTTACTTTTTATACACACGGAAGTTATTAAACAATGATATTTTTAACTGAAGCTTACATAAGTTGAGCAAATTTAAATCAATATTCATGTCGCCATACCAATTAATTGAATTCACCAACTTAAAAAAAAATACTTACCCAATGGATATCCATATGAAACCTGGTAGCATGTGATACACAGATATAGCAAAATTGTACTTCTTGCCATCTGTTTTCTTTAAAATGACTGCTTTGTTGTGGGTGATGTATAGAAGTTTTTGATCGCGGATTAAATTCATGTTCTCTGTATTTGAGTGCGTGTACTCACTTGCTTTATTCACACACCTACCCAGGTGTTCAATTTCATTTCATTTTGATTAAAACGAAAACATAATTAAAGTTCGTACAATAAGGTTTGTACATTGTTACTCGAAAAACAGAAAAATACATGCAATAACTTTGAATAATATTAAAAAAGTATTAACACATTCTAGCGACAAAAACTGTATTCCCATAACTGATTTAAAAATTCTACATGTGAAATGATGCCCATTTTATTCGTCAAGGAAGACAAGTGCACAGAATAAAAAGTTTACATACTTGACTTTGTATCTAAACAGGCACAGTTACTAGCTCCGAAATTAACAATTTCAATTTTTTCCCACAAATTTATGAAAAAAGATGTGGTATGATTTCAAATGAGACAACTTTCCATAAGTCCACAAGAGACAAAATGACACAGAAAATAACAACAATAGGTCATCGTTCGGCCTTCAACAATGAGCAAAGCCCATACCACATAGTCAGCTATTAAAGGCTCCGAAATTCCATGTAAAACAATTCAAATGAGAAAACGAACGGCCTAATTTGTTTTAAATTAACAAAAAACAAATGTAACACATAAACAAATGACAACCACTGAATTAGAGAATTCTGACTTAGGATAGGCCCATACATACAGAATGTGGCGGGGTTGAACATGTTTGTTTATAAATTATAAATGATGCCTTAGATAAAGCGATTTTTTTGCAGTTATTGAATTTTAAAACTACTCAGTGAAAGGTGCCAAGAAAGAGGCAAAACAATACAACAAAAATAGCATACACTTCTTCAAATACTGACATATTACCGAAGTCACGATTATAAAAACAATGAATTACACTACTGATACAAAGTAATGTAATACCACTTACATTACTGAGAAAAGTTCTGCAATTATACATTTTTAATTTATTTCACACTCAGACAACTCAGACTTTGTAAAACTTCACCAGTGTCTGGACAGAATGTTGATGAATCAGGGGTATGTCAAAGAACGTATATTTCTTTTCTTTTTTAAATGGTCATTAGAAGGTACCAAGGTCTTGTTGATGAATATTCCAATTTAATAAATAAAACACGATGGTCTCAAAGTATAGATTCTAAGAAACTAATGTTGTTTTTCATCTTGACATAAATGACATGTTATAGTATTCTTTTATTTGTCTTTATGAATATTACTTTTACTCTGTAGTCTGTTTTGGTGGTATCCATTTAATGTGTTATCGTGCCATGGTAACTTGTTTGTTTATTTTTAAAGTGATTACTTTAATAACACAATGTTGACAGCTGAACTCCTATCTTTGACATTTTTACTTATTGTGTCTTTTTGTTTTGTTCACACATTGTGTCAACAAAATGAAATTTTATGCGACTGTCATACAAGTGAGAGGTTTAGCAGCTTTTAATCCATAAAACTTAAGAAAATGCCTACACCAAGTCAGGAATAGGACAGTTATTGATCATTAGTTTGATTCATTTGACCTTTTGATTTTGCCTTTGATTAAGGGCTCCGTTTTGAATTTTCCACTGAATTCATTTTGTTGTTGTTGTGGTTTTACATCTTCGTGTAGATTAAATTGATGTGCAGGATTTCAAACATACAACTTTATGTAAAATTTTGAAAATAATACTAATCTAAAACTAGTTTTTAAAGTCCTGAGTGCTTTACTGGATATACCTCCATCATTTACGCTCAATCATTAACATTTGAAAGTGTGGGTGCATACATACATGTTAGGAGACATAAAGAAATAGGAAATTTAACAATTTTATTTCAATCACTTCATTCTTGGTTGGTATCGCCCATTTTGTTCTTCTGTCGAACCTTTTAGCTGCGCTCCACATGTGAATTGCAACACATTTTAGTAACTGAAATATAAATGTGTGTTGTTTCAAGAATGGTGTATAAATTTAATATTACCAAATTTATGTATCAGATATACAAGTGAGTGGCTGTTTATCAGAAATGAAAAAAGTTAATAGACTGCAAACATTGTTTGATACTATATTGTTTTTTGGTTCTTCAATCTCTTTTACTTGTGGTTTGTTGTCTGTAATAATAAATCTAGAGGGAGGGTTAATCGAATTTAACTTTACGGTCCTTCATAAAACAACTGCAATTGAGACGATTGATATTTGTGCAACGATAATTTCTGTGCTCAATATAGTTTAGTTGTCTCTTAATAAATGTTCATCTTTTACAAATTGTTTTAATGGCAGCTAGTCTACTAAGTTAGCTGGGGCGTCTTAATCAAAATTCAGAGAATTTTTTAATACTTTGTGAAAATGAATTTTTATCATGCTTTTTTCAAAAATATATAATAAAAAGTATGGGTCACCGGATTTTTATTTTCACACCACAGGTTTTGCAAAATTATAAGTTTACTGTATAGATTATGCATGGAAAATCCAGTTTTGTGTGATAAAAAGAACACTATTTGATAGAATTTTAAGATATAAAGTAGAAGATAGCTCTGATAACATGCTTTAAGAATAGTAAAAGAAAAAGGCGTCACCGAACTTGTTTTTTTTTTTGCTACATATTAAAATATTTAAATTCGCAACATTTTTTATTACAAAATCTGAAGTTATCTCCCCTACTATCCGAATTATCTCCGCTTTTTTTGGCAAAGCAATAAAAACGAGAGGCTCTTAAGATCCTGTGTCGCTCACCTTGGTATATGTGCATTTAAAGAAATTACACAAATGGATTCATGACAAAATTGTGTTTCGGTGATGGTGATGTGTTTGTAGATCTTGCTTTACTGAACATTCTTGCTACTTACAGTTTTCTCTATCTATAATAAACTTGGCCCTTCTGTTACAGAGGAAAATATTATGTAAAAATTTACAAAAATTTACCAAATTAATGAAAATTGTTCAAAATTGACTATAAAGGGCAATAACTTCTTAAGGGATCAACTGACCATTTTAGTCGTGCTGAATTATTTGTAGATCTTACTTTGCTAAACATTATAATAATAATTGCTGTTTACAGTTTATATCTATCTATAATGGTATTCAAGATAATAACCAAAAATGGCAAAATTTCTTTAAAAATTACCAATTGGGTGGGGGGGGGGGGCAGCAACCCAACCACCAGTTGTACAATTCATCTGACAATTTCAGTGTAGATAGATATTGACTAGATAAACAATTTTACCACTTTGTCAAATTTGCTCTAAATGCTTTGGTTTCAGAGTTATAAGCCAAAATCTTCATTTTACCCCTATGTTCTATTTTTAGCCATGGAGGCCATCTTAGTTGGTTGGCCGGGTCACTGCACACATTTGTTAAACTATATACCCTAATAATAATTTTGGCTAAGTTTGATAAAATTTGGCCCAGTAGTTTCAGAGGAGAAGATTTTTGTAGAAGTTAACAACGACGGACGACGGACACAGGACTACGGTGGACGACGGACGCCAAGTGATGAGAAAAGCTTACTTGGCCCTTTGGCCTAGGTGAGCTAAAAATAAATAAAACACAAATATGGTATTACTTTGATATTACAGCCGTATTTAGAATAAAATACATAATTTTCTATGTTTATATTAAAAGTTTTACAAATGAATTAAATACTCCTCTCAAAATTTGCCAATTTCATTAAAGATCTAAACCAACTTCCTCAAAATCCAAGATGGAGGAAGACGCCCGAGTCACCTTAAAAGATAATTCGGCTGAATTTCATACCTAGACAATCTCAAAATTTTTTTCAATCAATTTACAGTATCACAGCTCTATCAGTTAATTTCGAGTTTCAGCATAGGTTCTAGCAATTCAATTGGTTATCAGTGATATAACAAGGCCATTTCTAAGCGTACATCTAAACCTTGTTATTTGGTTTGAAAGCCTAAAGTTTTCCCTGGGTATAAAACCTCCAGATAGATGACAAAACCACCGGAAGCTCACGCCTTACAGGGGAAATATATCAGTAGCGACATACTTGTTCGGTCGGGAAAAACCTTTACTACTAAAGAAATGGTTTCAGCTTCCCAGTTATTAACTTCCAATTTATGTGTAGTAACATTCCAGTAGAACCTGCATATTCTGTATGTATGTGCTTGTCCCAAGTGAGGAGCCTGTAATGTTGTGGTTGTCGTTTAGTTGATGCGTAACATATTTGTTTTTTGTTAATTTTTTTGTACATTTATAAGGCTGTTAGTTTTTACATTTGTCATTTAGGGGAATTTTATAGCTGACTATGCAGTAAGTGTTTTTACTCATAGTTGAAGGCAGTAAGGTTACCTGTAGTTGTTAAGTTCTGTGATATTTATTCGCCTGTAGGGAGTTGTCCCATTGGCAATCAGACTTCATAGAAAAGTAATTAGATGTTTGCATGAGATACGAATGCGTTTGACTAAATGCAATACCTACTCGTTTTACTACCCGTGGCCGGCGCTGTTGGTCCAGAAGTCGAGGGACCGTTAGATGCTGGTAATTGAACTTGTGTTTCCTCCTGTGGTGAAGAAGCTTGGAACCTTGCTTTCCATGTTTTTACTTTTTTATTATTCTTAGTACGAGAAACTACAAGGAAATAAATGAACAAAAAAAAATATTGCTTGAAGGTCATACTATAAATAAAGACATTTTAAATGAGTTTATACACCAAAATTTTCAAGATCGTAAGTATGTTATATATAATGGAGACCTCATGTCTTTTATTTCGATATCAAAAAAGACCATCATCTACGAAATTTGGTTGATTGCACTCAAATTGATACTGATTATTTTCGGATGGTCGTAAAAGTTTGTGTATAATGTATAAAATAAGAGCTTTTTGAGAGGAACATCTTATACGCTGTGTATTTGCACCTATTTCGTATATTTTTCTGAATAGTATTTAAGCTTGAAGTGTAAGCGTAAAACTATTTGTACTCTTTGATATTTGACAATGTGTGCTACTGAAAGGCTGTTGGTGAATCGGGTATATGATGTTATATTTGTTATTCTCATCGGATTTTATATAATTCTTATTTCGTTTCTGTGTTTGTTAAATTTTAATGTTGTGTTGACATTCTCTTATATTTAATACGTTTCCCTCGGTTTTGGTTTGTTACCCGGATTTTTTCCATCGATTTATGAGTTTTGAACATCGGTATACTTCTATTGCCTTTATTTATGTCTTTACGACTTCTAGTTCTTTTTAAATAGTGCATAATATTCATTTTTGCCGTTTTCAGATTGGTCCTATCAGTTTCAATTTTCAAGTTACATGCAAATATCTCTAAAAGGGGGATAATAAAAACCCAACAGAGGGTAATCTGGTAATACTTCATGATGACATATATCTATTATTTAAATGAAGTAATGCTATCTTCAAAAACAACGAGGGGGGCATATAGAAAAATAATATATAAAGGGAGATAAATTCTAATGGTTATTATGAAATCCTACATATAATCATCCGGAAATGCGTCATTTTAGAAACGGGGGAGGCCATGTCAAATACATGTTAAAATGAAAAAAAAGAAGAAAAAATAAGATTAGGAAAAAATAAGGCAGAACGAATATATCAAAAAAAAAAGAGGATTAAACAACATAACACTACAAACCACTAAAGTCTGAAATGGCCTATATCTGTATTCGACTGTACTGATTTTTACTCGACCAGTCTGAATTGGTCTGACTTTTACTGGACATCACTCGACCCCAGTCTGAACCATACTCAACTGTACTGAATCGTACTTGTCCCTTATCTTTGTCGTTGAAAATAGTCTGAACTATTACTCGACCAGTCTGAAACAGTCTTAAACCATTATCGACCTGTACTCGACCTATTTTTCCAGTCTAATTCATACTTAACCAAAGGTCTGAACAATACTCGACCAGTCTGAACCATACTAAGATCAAATAACCTCTACTTTTTTAACTGTTAAAATAAATTTCTTTTTAATTGCCATATATAACAACAGCCAACAAAATTTATAAATTGTTTAACCTTATATTAGAAATATATCTATTATTATATTTAGGATAAAAACACATTATTGTATATAATTTATATCAAAAAGGGATAAAATTAAAGACATAAATAAAATTGTTTTTAACTGATTAGCAGTGAAATATTATAAGATTATTACATGGCATTTTTCATATCGCATGTATTATCAGCCCTAGGTTCAATATCAGCCCAAGAGCCGCAAGGCTCGAGGGCTGACATTGACCGAGGGCAGATAATACATGCGATATGAAAAATGACATGTTATGATCTTTTTATCATATGCTTCAACAATGGAGTACAGATTCATATATTGATCCTTTTTAATACGTGGTTCCCAAAAAGAAGTTCACAGAGTGAAAAGTTCGCGGACGTCGGACCCCAAATTTAGTACATTCGAAATGAAATATTTCTATCATATGCCTCATCAGAGAAGAAAATCATTTTAATATGGACGAATTGACAAAAAAATAAATAATTCAATATTATACATAATGAACACTGTTTGGAAAAGTCTACTTTTTCAAAGTAACTTCGTAAATTATGTTTGAAACTTTTAAAAAATGCATTTATTTAAAATGTATTTGGATTTTGATATGTTGTTTTTTTTTATTATTATTTTACAGAATATACACTTTTGTACACTACTTTGTAATGTTTTTCACTGAAAACGTAGCATTGAGTTGTATTTTCCGGAATATGCTGAGTATTACCGGAATGCCATGCGATAACGTTACGGAAAGGCATGTGATAACAATCGAAGCATGTGATAAACTTTTCATATCAGCCCGCTAAGCACCAATTCGAAAAATATGAAATTTACGTTAATTTAATGCTATTATCATGCAGTAAAAATCACATGTTATTTAGTCTAAGTATATGACAAAAAGTATTACCTCTGCTTAGGGCAAACTCATAAATAAGATCACACCTGGTCAGAGGTATCAAGTTCTAAATAACATTGATTCAAAATTGCAACATCCTGTTTAACTTAAAGAGCAAGGCCTTTCAAATATACATGTACTAGATAAGTAATACACGAATTTAAGAAAAAAGGGCTTTCTTTTTACCTGTAAAACACACATGTACTGAGGTAATTAGACCATATTAAAGTGCTTGATGCATGCCATGTCTTTAATTTGACAAAAATTACTTTAATTAATTGAAATAAATTTTTACACATTTCCGTTATTAAAAAGGTTATCAAGGATTGCTATGGAAATTCTATCATGATTATAATAGATTATTGGTTTAATAAAACAAAACAATTAAGGTCTCATTTTTTTAAATTTATTAAGTTGTTTTATTTACTATTTAATATATATATATATATATATAATTATTTTCTGTGACTGTATCTTACATTAATTTGTAGGATCCTTTACTATAGATAATTTAGCTGATCTGTAACAATAACATCTTCATGCCTTATATATCATGTACTGTAGTACGCCGCTAGATTAAAACTGACGTGGAAAGGTAACACACGCCCACCGAAAGCTCTTTTTTTGAGAGCCCAGGTGGTCGTGTGGTCTAGCGGGACGGCTGCAGTGCAGGCGATTTGGTGTCACGATATCACAGTAGCATGGGTTCGAATCCCGGCGAGGGAAGAACAAAAAATTTGCGAAAGCAAATTTACAGATCTAACATTGTTGGGTTGATGTTTAGACGAGTTGTATATACATTATGTACACAGCCATGTATCACCATCATTGATGGCGATCCGATGGATACATCTGTTGTAGGGTTGTCACTGACTCAGACGTACTTATGAATATAATTATTTTCTGTGACTGTATCTTACATTAATTTGTAGGATCCTTTACTATAGATAATTTAGCTGATCTGTAACAATAACATCTTCATGCCTTATATATCATGTACTGTAGTACGCCGCTAGATTAAAACTGACGTGGAAAGGTAACACACGCCCACCGAAAGCTCTTTTTTTGAGAGCCCAGGTGGTCGTGTGGTCTAGCGGGACGGCTGCAGTGCAGGCGATTTGGTGTCACGATATCACAGTAGCATGGGTTCGAATCCCGGCGAGGGAAGAACAAAAAATTTGCGAAAGCAAATTTACAGATCTAACATTGTTGGGTTGATGTTTAGACGAGTTGTATATACATTATGTACACAGCCATGTATCACCATCATTGATGGCGATCCGATGGATACATCTGTTGTAGGGTTGTCACTGACTCAGACGTACTTATGAATATAATTATTTTCTGTGACTGTATCTTACATTAATTTGTAGGATCCTTTACTATAGATAATTTAGCTGATCTGTAACAATAACATCTTCATGCCTTATATATCATGTACTGTAGTACGCCGCTAGATTAAAACTGACGTGGAAAGGTAACACACGCCCACCGAAAGCTCTTTTTTTGAGAGCCCAGGTGGTCGTGTGGTCTAGCGGGACGGCTGCAGTGCAGGCGATTTGGTGTCACGATATCACAGTAGCATGGGTTCGAATCCCGGCGAGGGAAGAACAAAAAATTTGCGAAAGCAAATTTACAGATCTAACATTGTTGGGTTGATGTTTAGACGAGTTGTATATACATTATGTACACAGCCATGTATCACCATCATTGATGGCGATCCGATGGATACATCTGTTGTAGGGTTGTCACTGACTCAGACGTACTTATGAATATAATTATTTTCTGTGACTGTATCTTACATTAATTTGTAGGATCCTTTACTATAGATAATTTAGCTGATCTGTAACAATAACATCTTCATGCCTTATATATCATGTACTGTAGTACGCCGCTAGATTAAAACTGACGTGGAAAGGTAACACACGCCCACCGAAAGCTCTTTTTTTGAGAGCCCAGGTGGTCGTGTGGTCTAGCGGGACGGCTGCAGTGCAGGCGATTTGGTGTCACGATATCACAGTAGCATGGGTTCGAATCCCGGCGAGGGAAGAACAAAAAATTTGCGAAAGCAAATTTACAGATCTAACATTGTTGGGTTGATGTTTAGACGAGTTGTATATACATTATGTACACAGCCATGTATCACCATCATTGATGGCGATCCGATGGATACATCTGTTGTAGGGTTGTCACTGACTCAGACGTACTTATGAATATAATTATTTTCTGTGACTGTATCTTACATTAATTTGTAGGATCCTTTACTATAGATAATTTAGCTGATCTGTAACAATAACATCTTCATGCCTTATATATCATGTACTGTAGTACGCCGCTAGATTAAAACTGACGTGGAAAGGTAACACACGCCCACCGAAAGCTCTTTTTTTGAGAGCCCAGGTGGTCGTGTGGTCTAGCGGGACGGCTGCAGTGCAGGCGATTTGGTGTCACGATATCACAGTAGCATGGGTTCGAATCCCGGCGAGGGAAGAACAAAAAATTTGCGAAAGCAAATTTACAGATCTAACATTGTTGGGTTGATGTTTAGACGAGTTGTATATATATATATATATATATATATATATATTGATAAAAAAACATTCACTGCATTATTAACTAAACTCAACTGACACCATAAATCTAAACTAGGCTTAAGTTAATGATGAAAATAGTCCAGTTACCATTAAATACTTCCGAAATATTTATAAAATTTTGAATAATATTGAAAATATTAGTCACAATTGATTTTTTAGATTATTTTATCAGCTTGTTTTATTTATATTTTCAAGTTGATATATATTATTATGTAAGTGTTGATTATGATTGTGTTGAAGTTATATATTATGATTGATTATTGTGAAATGTTTATTTCAATACTCTATCGAATACATTTTTAATTTCAAGTTGTTGTTCAAATTTCATTTTTATTTAAAAAAATATTTCCTAAATTGATAAAAGAGGGACGAAAGATACCAAAGGGACAGTCAAACTCATCAATCTAAAACAAACTGACAACGCCATGGCTAACATTCAGTTGATAGATACAAAGAATATGTCTAGGTTGGTTAGGACTTGGTCGAGTATGGTTCAGACTAGGTCGAGTACGGTTCAGATTAGGTCGAGTACGGGATGGACGAGTTGAGCATGGTTCAGCTAGCTAGACTGGTATAAAATGGTTCAGTACTAGTCAAGTACAAGTTCAGACTGTAAAGAATGGTTCAGGCTACAGTCGAGTATTATCAAGTAAATTTTCAGACCAATTCAGACTTGTCGAGTACAAATCAGTACAGCCGAGTACAGATATAGGTCATTTCAACCTGGTTTGTAGTGTAAGTATCTAATGCAAAGGACTATATAATTTTTCGAATGTAGAAATATGCTGGTCGTAAAGAAATTGCCGCAACATGACGTTATACTATCTACTACGGTTGAGGTCAAAGTTACTTTTAATGATGTGTAAATTGTACAACAACAATTTATAGGGAATATGCTGGCAAACATTTTGTAAAAAGCATTTGGGCAAATTTTTTGTAAGGTTTTAAGTGGACACTTGCAATATGATAGTTTTTGCGAACACTTGGCAGTTATGACAACTATTTTCGTGAGTGGTGTATTGACAAACTATAATATGTGAGGAATAGTCACAGTATTTGTCAGATGCAAATGTTCTGCCCCTTTTCACAAAGTGTTCGCTTGAGTCACTCTCATTAATTATTCTATTTTTTTGTCATATTCTAGTAACGAGCGAGTAAAAATTGCAGCTTAAATTGTGTTTTTTACAATTTATAGAATATTGAAAATGTTATCAATAAAAAGGATTTTTTATATACAACAAAAAATATATTTTTGAATTTAACATATAAATGCTTGCAGGTACTTACTTTGTGCTAGAAACAGAAGTATAATAAATATATATAGTTGAATTTTAACACACTCCATCCTAGCCAACTTATGTAATAGTTTTGCTTTTTGTACTAAATCAACTTCATCAATAACACGTTTTCTATTGAATATTTATATGAAATAGTGAAAACAGAGTAAAGCATGTGTTCGATCCAGCTGTAGGGGAACTTGGGATTTCAAATTGAAAAAAGAACGACGATTAAATTTATAATAATAATCTATATGTATTGAAAAATAATTTGAAATGTTTTTGAAAAATATGGATATATTTTGTATAATAAAACATAGTTTACATGATGTTTAGTACAAGAACAAGGACTAAATATATTCTCTCCAGCTGTTTGGACATGCATCTTTTGTATAAATCAATGAAGTAATATAAAAATACAGAACAAGGTAAATTCAAACGGATGATGCACATGAAAACTGACAGAATCAAACGTTAGACTTTGTCAATAAACGGAATAAATAGAAACCAACCGTCATACTCCTGACTTGGTACCAGAAATGGGTCCGATTACTTTCAATGTAATTGATTAAATTACAATTACTTTGTTATTTGTACGATTAAATTAAATTAATGATTACTTCATTTCTGAAAGTGTCTGATTAAATTAATGATTACATTGGCAAAGTAATCATGATTACATCTGATTACAATGAATTAAAAAAAAAAACCAAACATTTTGAATGATGAGAATGAATTAACTTTTAATATAACGTTAGTTCTTTTTAGAAAAAAAATTGTTTAATATATTTTAAAATGATAACTTCAAACTTCATCTATTTAATAAACCACAAAAGTTCACTACAGACATACATGAACATTGTGTCACCTATTACACTTTATCATCATTGATCCTTGAATCATTTTGACTTCAATTGAATATGGCTTTATAAAGAGTTTGCTGTTTGTCTTCTGACCTCTTCCAGATTTTATATGTATTTCAAGGTGCAGTTTGTGGAAGTTAAAATATTGATGAAATAAAGTTAACAGATGAAAATTATGAAAACAATTAAAAGAATTGTTTAAACAAATTGTAAACAAATTACAAGTACTATAAGTCAATGCAATTTACATGTCCAGTCCAAGTACATACAAAAATTTGCTTACATTAAACAAGATATTTGTCCAACTTTTAATTTAGTTTGTGCTAATTAGATAAATTTTCACATGTCTGATTAATCTTTTATCTTATATATTGTCCTATAGCTATACTCATTTGGAAATTGCAATAACAAAAACCTTAATTAGTTTCCTACCTGTCAATTCAAAGTTTACAATAATCACAATATCAATAAAAGATTATAATTCAGGGTTAAAGAAAAATATAATGTTACTTAAATTTAACAGGTTTTTCTATCAAATATATATATGCACATTTTTTTAATTGTGAATATATGTACAATATCTTTTACTTAGGCCTTCTTAGGCTAATGATGACTTTTTTTAAATATTGTAACAGTTTATTTTTTACTGAAGTATACAAATCAATTAACATGCTTGATAAAGTAAACTAAACTATCTTAACTTGTTAAATATCTATTATATAAGAATAACAAAAAGGTTTATATATTGACCATAAACACAATTCAAGATTTTTTTCATTGTAATCATAATGTAATCAAAATGTAATCAGGATTACAGGGCATTTTGAAAAGTAATTGATTAAATTAAATTACATGTAATCAGATTTTTGGCTGATTAATGATTACAATGATTACTTGAAAAATTGTAATCAATTACAGCTGATTAACGATTACAATTACAATTACCCCAAGTCTGCTTGGTACATACATTCTTTTCGAAATAATGATGGGTTAAACCAGATTTTATAGTTATAGCTAAACCTTTCAATTGTAAAGCAGTTGTTAAAAGTTATTAGCAAAATTGGATGAGAATACAAAATAGACTCAATAGATTAGTGTTAAAATAATTGGGATCAAGCAGCAAAAATTATGTAAACATACATACACAACTAACATGTAAATTGATTTTTTGTAACAATTTGTAATGTCACATGCATATATTTATCCAGCTATGTAAAAAGGTGTAGTAATTTCATGGTTAGTTTTTCTAATAAAATCAAGCATACACATAGTTTTTCTTCTTTGTTTTTTAATCAAATATGCATACTGTTATAAGAAACAGTATAATGTCAGGAACGTTAAATTCCTATACTAACAAACAGATACAATGGGAAACAACTCAATAAAATAATCACAGCAAAAGGAAAGTTGAATTCTACAATAATGATTTACAAAATATATTTCAATCGCCATATACTTTAAAGTCAAATAACAAACAAAAAACTCAAACGAAAACTCACAACGGTAAGTCTCTTAACAAATGGCATAAATAGAAACTCAAACACTTCAACGAATGGAAAACTACTTTCACATTTTTGACTTGGTACTGACAGTTCCTTATATAGAAAATGGTTAATTAAACTTGGTTCCGGTATTGTCACAGTTATCTTTTATGTTTGTTCAGGTTGCTCACCTATTGGTGCTTATAATATGGAACTATAAACAGGTGTCATACAACAAATGAGAAGTTTATTCTACTATATAGGTAGCGACTACTCTCAATTGTATGCCAGTCAGAGAAAATTCTAATCATATTGTGTTATAATCTTAAATCTTATTCTAGAAATCACATTATTATTGCAATATCAGATATTAAATTAGAATTTTTTGTGCTACACATAATACTTACAATTATTCGTTCTACAAAAAGGGCAACTTAACTTGAAAAACAAATCAAGTAATCTCTGAATTGGTTTTTGTTTTTGTATTTGAGGTTAGAACCATTTGTCTTTCTTTGCCGTAAGACTAAAACGATAAATGATATAAACAAAATAGTAACATGCATTCTTACAAATTCAACTGAAAGAAAAATTTAATAACAATGAGAAACCTTTTAAACATCGTTTCTGGTCTGCATACAGTAAATGTAAAACACATATTTTTTATAATGAAAAATTCTTTTAGAGTCTACGATAGATTATGCCCCTTTGAACACAGATGACACTTGTAAATTATGAAACACTATGACAATTTGAAGAAAGATTATACATTGCGTTAACCTTGATATTTTATCATACAGAACACATGAATCATTCTATTGTTTTACATAGTTCTAAAAATTATACGTATCACCAAAAACACTGCAATCAGTGACAGTAAACACAACTATCGACCTTTTGCCACTCTTTTTCGTTGCACAATTTAAAGCCATCTTGACCAGCCTTGTCCATACGCGAAATGAACCAAATCAAGTTTCTTTATAGTAATTAATGGTCGTCTTCGTCCACTGAAAAATATATACATCGGATTGTGTTTTGTTCATTCGTTATAGAGGCCAATTAGATCTAGGTTTTTTTTTAAGCACTAAAGTTCACCTTGAATTAAATTTGATTTCGTGAGATTGATCTTCAATTTTACACATTGTTTTTATTGGATGTTTTTATTTTGACATTGATATGTTATTCCTCATTCTTCTTCTAAAAAGTTAAATCACAAAAATACTTAATTTAGGGAAAAATCAATTCGGAAAGTCCATAATCACATGGCAAAATCAAATAACAGAACGCATCAAAAACGAATGGACAAGAACTGTCATATTCCTGACTTGTTACAGGCATTTTCAAATGTAGAAAATGGTAAATTAAACCTGGTTTTATGGCGCTAACCCTCTCACTTTGATGACAGTCTCATCAAATTTCGTTATATTTACATTGATGCGTTAACTAAACAGACACAATAAATAAAATAGTCAGAATATGGGTACATCAGTCATCATCATATAACAATGTTAAAAGGAACAATTTAACAGAACACAACAACATCTATCTACAAACACATTCATTGATTTGTGTGTCTGACGTCAGAAAATTTTATACGTCACATAGAGTTGTCGTTCAATGTGCAAACAAACAATTTTAAAATTTACCTAGGCAATGTTAGCATACAGGGTTAAAAAATTAAAAGTATGTAAGAATAAATTTCAGAAATAGACCGAAATTTAAACTAGTCCAAAAGTTATATATAGAATGTATAAGAATCCACAAATAGTTAATCCAACTACGCGATTGAATGATTTTTGTGGTTCAACGTATATTGTAATTCATAATAGAAATATATCATAATGACATAAGCTAGAACAATATCGTACTGACGGGATCTCTTTAAAGTACAGAGTCACGTTATAAGAACCAAAGAGATACAAAAAGTCGCATATACAAAACACACCACCAAAAAATTAAAGACAATACAAACACATTGACGAGATGTATAAGTACCGAGCCAAGTGTTTAAACCCAACAGAAAGTGTTATGATTTAACTGAGGAAATGCTGAGAGATATAGTAGCAATTATTTTTCGAAATAAAGGCGAAATTCAGAATAGAATAAATATAAAAAGTGGAGATAAAGGTATAACCTTACTCGACGTCTCTACCACATCATCAAACTATATGTTTTTTATTCATAGTAAATGATAAATTAAATTGGTATGAAATCAAAGCAAAGTAGAACAGCTCAATGTTCCGATGACTTCATAATTTGGTGTGCCAGACCAACGAGGTTTCCTGATATAATGAAATCTGTGACATACTTATGTTTAAAGTAATGAATGAAATAGTTTTTGAATTTAAATATAAATTTATAAGACAAAACATTTTAGCATGACAGATACAAGAATGCTTGATTTATAGTATATAATGGAACATCAAATGGAAATAAAGATTGTTCCGTCTTGAAAATAGTCAAATCTCCGCATTGACATTCACATAGTATGAACTCTCAAACGATAAATAGTCGATCGTAGATGCTGCTGTTATTAAAGGTCAAAGATGTACAATACATGACATTCTTGTTCTTGAAAAACATTTCTTTTCTCTACCTGCATTAGATACCAGTAATGTGAAACAAATAGCTGTGCTAACACAAAAGTGTAGGAGTCATGCTTACTAGATCAAATTAAAAACAGTGTAACATAAAACTGACAGATTGACCCCTGATGAAAGCAGATCTGTCATAATATCTATTGACGAAGATTTAAATATACATATATCAGTGTGCTTTTGAATTATTTTACATTTAATTATATCAAAGTAATACAATCCCAACCTTTATCTTCCATTCCTTCTGGACACGTAAACTATCCCGTTTATCATCTGGTCTTTCTATCTTTCAGAAAAAAATCACTTATTCGAAACATTCGAGTTATTTAAGTTACACATATAACCAATTGGGTGTACATTTCTGAATAGTTTGCCGCAAAACCAAGAATTCTAGAAAAAAAACTAGTGTAAACACAACACATAATTCTAAACAAAACTAATATGGCATCGATTATGACACTTGTGTTTGGCTACATTTCATCGGGTACAAACAAGATCAAAAGTCAAGGAGCTAAAATTGTTAATAACTTTGATACTGTATTTCAATATTGTTTAAATAATTTTTAAACTTTATGATTAAGAAACTTCTCTCTATTTTCAACTTCAAACTGAACAAAGTTAACTAAAATGTGATGGAATTTTGAACTGAGGGTAATTTCAGCATGCAAATCATAATGGCCATCATCCGTGTATGCAAAATAACTATTCTGATTATAATAAATATGGTAGCAACATTGGGAAAGTTACCATAGTTTACATAGCAGCTTACAAATAAGTGAACTGATTCCAAATAAAAATTGATTGTGTCGTACCAAACAGAAACTTACCGAAAGCATACTCATGCGAAATCTGGAATCCTGTGATACACAAAAATAAAATGAATAAACTGCTTTGCATTTCAATAGCTACAGTATTTTGTAGTAAGTAAGATTCACAAGTATTTGTAGGTGGACTTTATTTCACGTTATATAGTTTGGTTTCCTCAGAGTTCATCTATGAGTGTATGTACTTAATTGATTTATAAAATCACAAAGACACAAGTGGTTAATGTTATACAATCTTTATTGAAATGGAGCTCCGTGTTGAAGGCCGTACATTGACCTATAATAATTTACCTTTTTTTAAATTGTTATTTGGATTGAGAGTTGTCTCTTTGGCACTCACACCACATCTTCCTATATCTATCTAAAAATGTTAAATGACATAACTTTTATTTCATTAATGGATGATTGAATAAGAATCTTTCATAACTGCAGATGATTATAATGCATTAGACACGGGCACTGCTTGTCAAAAACTTTAATCTACAGAATACCATTCTGTATCTACAAAACACATCTTTTATAAAACCTTAACGTATGCACAATATTTGCAAATAAGGCCGAACTTAACATGTAAGTTTTTCAACGTACTTTACTTTACTTTACCTACGACATATGTTACAGTAGCAGAATTCGACAGATAGAAACGCTTATCTGGCGGCGACCTCAACTACTGCAAAATTTTAAAAATTATTGCCGTTTGTTATATAAGAACAATGCGACATTTTCATAATCACAGTAATAAAAATTCAAATTCATTATTTCACTATATACATTGTAGTTAATGAGTCTCTTTCATTTTATTTTCCCTGGTATCTTTAGTCCCTTTTCAGCAATTGCATTTTCAGATCTCCAATTCATATCCCCAATCAGTGATTGCTTCTCTGTCCTATATGTTCTCGCATTTGTTTTGTATTGTAGTAATGTTGCCATTGTAATGTTATATTAAACAATACCATAAAAGCGGGAGGTTTGGCTAGCCACACCCCACCATTTTTCTTCTGAAAATGTCCTGAACAAAGTCAGAAAAATGGCCATTGTTATATTATAGTTCGTTTCTGTGTGTGTTACATTTTAGTGTTGTGTTTCTGTTGTGTCGTATTGTCCTCTTGTATTGGGTGTGTTTGTAACCCGTGTTACCCTCCAAGAGTACCTGAATTCACCATTGTGATTTGTTGGTTCATATTGCTAAGTGTTGTGTTTGGAAACTACTGTTTGTCAATGTTAGTTCGTTAACTATTTATGGGTTTGAATATCCCTTTCGTATCTACCGCCTGTCTTTTACAGTGAAATATTTTCAAAGTCAAGGAAAATAGTCGAGGAATCGTACATTTAACATGTAAAACTGAATTTCTGATTTAGAAATATCTACTTCCATTAAAAGAATTGGTGATTGTACTGTAGTTACTACCAAATTATTTAAACATTTTTATTGGATGTCACATGTAAGATTGGCTACTGGCTATGGATGGACTATTTCATCGTTACATTTTCATTAGATGTTATATGTAAGGCTAGCTATTTAAAATGAATGGACTAAATCAACTTTACAATGACATTGAATGGTACAAGTAAGGATGACCACTGGCACAAAATAGACTTCAGCGTCTTAACATAATAATTAATGTTACATTTAATAAATATATCTAAGTGATTCACTTATATTCTGTCCGATGCGCTTTTTATGGATTTTTCGTGAGAAATGCTAAAACGAAACATTTAAATGTGTGGAGTAGATTAATATGCAGCAACGTTAGGAAATATTGGACCAGCGGTAGATAAATATAAGCAAAACAACACAATTAAACAATTTCTACATTTTATATCAATTATTTCATTTCTGTTTGGGATATATCGCCCTCTATTTTCCTCCGGTCAGAACGTTTACTTATTCAGATTTGGATTGCAACAACGTCTATGAACTGAAAAAGAAATTTGTTTTTGTCTATATGAATGGTGTTTAAATACCATATGAATATATAAAAAAAATCAGAGACAGAGTAAAAAAGATGCTGTATAGTTAGAAAAATGTATCTATAGATATCTATCACAAAATTAAAAGGGCTCTTTTAGAAACTGCAAATTTTGTTTGATAGTTTTATAAATTGACCATAAACCCACTTATTCATGGTATGGTATCAATATTTCTGACCTGACACTACGTACTTTTTATTGCTTAATTCATTAGAATTTAATATGCAATGTTTCGGTTTCTTTCGGGAATAATCCCAGGTAAACCCTCATCAGAGGTCGACCTTTATATATTTATTTCGTATTTAGTATCATAGATAGATGTGTGTCTGTTTCATAACAGTTTTTTTAATTTATTAACTACATGTGCATATAGGTCTACGTTGTAGCTAGTCTTTTTACAGACTGAAAAAACTTACCAAGTTGATCAGCACTTTTGTTTAATTAATGAAGAGACTTATTGTCTTTATTTTTATCACTAATTACTTCAACATAAGTCTACACGGGATATTGTAGAGATAGTATTTATCAATATCATATTGTTAAATCCAGGGTATACTGGCGTGTTTGTTTTATCGTTTATATGATATTATACAAAAATCTTCATGTTTAGCATTTGAAGAAACATGTGTAGGTACCTTGCCGGGTAGAACCATGGACATATAAGAAACCGTCGTTGATCTCAGATACGTGATCTATTGAAAGAAATTGGTGTCATGTCTTTATTACATCTGTTTCACAGTATACACTATATTATAAAGCTTCCTGTTGAGGACTTCTTCAACTTAATGATTAATTATCATGTCGCTAATTAAGGTCTTTCCTTTTTCAAAAGGGAAAGACCTTATTGTATTTCTTCTGTTTATTATTATTCTTCCGCCAAACTTTGACAAATTTATCTGCGTTAACCGTAAGACGTGTCGCTTTCATGTTCACACTTTGTATCGGTGTCATGAATACCTATCTGTGAATTGTACCACGTGAAAATATTTTGAACTGGACTGGCTTGATAGGCTTGATATCATTAAAATCTTTAAAACACGGATATTATAAGTTGCCCGTCACAGAGTCCTTATTTACAATCACTTTGATATTTCCGTAAAGTTGTCAGGCGGTCAAAATCAAAACAATGAACGCGAATTTAGTGAATTTTTCGTGCTTTCGTGAGTTTATTCTTCTTGAAATAGTGACATTTTAATTTTACGTGGGAACCTAGAGTTCAACGACTACACATACAAGGTTTTGACTTGCTTATTCTTTGGAAATTCAAG
The DNA here is from genome assembly GCF_963676685.1 of Mytilus edulis. NCBI lineage: Eukaryota > Metazoa > Mollusca > Bivalvia > Mytilida > Mytilidae > Mytilus > Mytilus edulis. The sequence goes on along the minus strand of NC_092345.1, from coordinate 71,557,641 downwards.
TTTCATATTTCACCCCGGCAACCTGTTTTTGTAATGACCTTGTAAGCCAATTTTCAACACGAAGTTTGCAAATTTGACGTTTCAGCCATTTTAGCCTGTATTTTACACTGCCATGTTAAAAGCCTCTCGCTTCGATTTTTAAAATAGCTCAGGAACCTGTATTTTTGCAACAACAGTCATTATGTTTCGTTTAAATGGTGTATATTGTTGTGTATATTCATTTTCTGCCCCGGCAACCTGTCTATCACTTAGAATTAAAACAGACATTTTTTTCAAAATTCCCTATCATTTTAATGTAATTTCCGTGACCTGTATCTAATTTCTTTAGTATAATATTCAAATAAGCAAAGTGGTGTTGATTTCTGGATATGTGGTCTTTCAACGTATTTTCTATAGCTGTATTAATTTGATTGAAATTAAGATTAGTAAAAAACGATGTTATATCATAGGAAACAAGTAAATCACTCTGTTTCGTGTGAGTATTTTCTATGTATCTGATAAAATCGCTAGTATCTGATAGATCTGTATCTTGTGTCTTCACCAATGGAAGAAGAAAATAATCTAGGTATTTTTCAATATTTAGTAATGGTCCCGAGCATTGGCTAATAATCGGTCGACCTGGTACATGTACTTTTTCTTTATTCATACATTCATTTTGGTACATTTCTAATGTTTCCGTACTAAGTTTGTGAATCTTAGGAAGGAAGTAGGCTTTTGGAGTTTCTCGTAAGAATTTGAAAGACATTTCGTCTATTTCATCATTTTCTTTCATACGGTATACCAATTTATTGACTATTTTTCTGGTGTTTTCTATGTCAATATTTATTATTTTAGTATAGTGAATACCGTCATGTAATTGGGATTCGCCTTCAGTAAGATAGTCACGTTTATTCTGTATTACAGTCGTGTTATTTTTATCGGCTTTATGAATACATATAGTATTGTCGCTTTTTAATTTCTTTATGTATTCACGTTCCGATTTTGACATATTGTATTTAATCGTCGGCATATATTTTGATAATTCGTATCTTGTGTAGAAAATGTATTTTTCTATTGAATTATCGCCAATGATTGGAATTTGGAAATTAGATTTAATTTTGAAAGGGTGGTTTTTGGTTGCTATTGGTACATTAGTACCGAAATAATATTTCAGTCGCAGCGACCTCTCAAATGATTGAAAATCTTTTATCAATTGTCTGTTGTTACATTTGTTTGTAGGAACAAATTTTAACCCCTTTGCTATAACTTTAAATTCAGTTTCAGTTATATCTCTTTTAGATATGTTTAGGACGAACTCTTTATGAAAGTTTAGGTCCTGTTTCTTATTTTCAATAGCAAGATTGTGTTTAAATCTTATATGCTTATTCTTTGTTTTATTTCTTTTCTTGTTTTTATAATATCTTCTAGTATGACCCATGATTATCGATGGTGTCAGTGATTAATGGCTAAATTGCGCTTAGTTGAAGTGAAGGTCATACTTAGAGCCTTATGTAAATTGAATGATGCATGATAATTATTACGGCAACCAATCGAATTCTTCGATTTAGGAATAAAGGCGTAACCAGTGATAGATAGGCATCCGCTTTTTATTTCTGTATTGGTGTTAATATTTATATTCCAATAGGAATATAAGCTAGTGACTTCTGTTAATTTTCACTGCCATGCATTTCATTTGTATTTATTAAAATACTTTTTGTAGGCTTTCTCATTGAGATACTCTGATGACTGATTTCTTGTTTGGTTTTTTTATGTCCAGTGGCACATATTTGATGTATCTTTCGGACAGTGTTAATGGGGTTAAATAATTTCGTCTGCTAGTATAATAGCATAACTACCTTTGATATCATGATGTATGATTGATTTTTGTTTGTTTTACGTCCAGTGGCACATATTTCATGTATGTTTAAGACAATATAGTGTGATGACCTAGGTTCGTCTACTAGTATTATAGCATACATCAGTTGATATAACGATGCATGTTTGATTGTTGTTTAATATCCAGTGGCACATATTAATAAAATGTTTGTTTGGACACTGATATTGTGATGACTGGAAGGTGTTTACTAGTATAATAGTACAAATTGTCCGTGTTTTTGTCGGTCGTGTTAACCTGTTATCAGTTTCGATGTTACCTTCTAAGGTTTTAGATGATATATCGATGAAGAATGGTTGTTTGCTAATATAATAGTATAACTTCCATATCTCATTGACAATCATATGATTAATATGTGTTTTCATGTTCGTTTTAGGGTTTTACATAGATATAACGATGAATACATGGTTGTTTGCTAATCTAATAGTATAACTTCCATATTTCAAAGATAATCAATATTTAGGTATTTGATCAGATGACTTTCATTAATCAAAGATAACCAAAATAGAGTTGTGAACTTGTATAATTGTATAACCTTTATATATTTATTTCGTATCTAGTATCATAGATAGATGTGTGTCTGTTTCATAACAGTTTTTTTCAAATTTACTACACGTGCATATAGGCCTACATTGTAGCTAGTCTTTTTACAGACTAAAGACACTGACCAAGGGTTTATGGTCAATTTATAAAACTATTTGACCAAGAGTCTGTAAAAAGAATAGCTACAACGTAGACTTATATGCACGTGTAGTAAATGTGGGAAAAAGACTGTTATAAAACAGACACACATCTATCTATGATACTAGATACGAAATAAATATATAAAGGTCGACCTCTGATGAGGGTTTACCTGGGATTATTCCCGAAAAAAACCGAAACATTACATATTAAATTCTAAAGAATTAAGCAATAAAAAGTACGTAATGTCAGGTCAGAAATATTGATACCATACCATGAATAAGTGGGTTTATGGTCAATTTATAAAACTATTTTAGTACAGAATACACATGGAATTTATTAAAAATTTCAATAACAAGAAATCAAACAAATTCCATAATTAAAAAAAATTCCAAGTTCAAATAATAGCCTGTTATATGTTATAGCAATTCAATTGGTTATCAGTGAAATAACAAGGCCATTTCTAAGCGTACATCTAAACCTCGTCATTTGGTCTTAAAGCCTAAAGTTTTCCCTGGGTATAAAACCTCCAGATAGATAACAAAACCACCGGTAGCTCACGCGTTACAGGGGGAAAATATCAGTAGCGACATACTTGTTCGGTCGAGTTAACTACTTAAGAAATGGTTTCAGCTTCCCAGTTATAAACTTCCAATGTATATGTAGTAACATTCCAGTAGAACCTGCAAATTCTGTATGTATGTGTTCGTCCCAAGTGAGGAGCCTGTAAAGTTGCGGTTGTCGTTTAGTTGTTGTGTAACATATTTGTTTTTGTTAATTTTTTTGTACATTTATAAGGCTGTTAGTTTTTTCGTTTGAATTGTTTCACATTTGTCATTTAGGGGATATTAAGAGCTGACTATGCAGTAAGTGTTTTTACTCATAGTTGAAGGCAGTAAGGTTACCTGTAGTTGTTCAGTTCTGTGATATTTAGTCGCTTGTAGGGAGTTGTCCCATTGGTAATCAGATCTCATAGACAAGTAATTAGATGGTTGCATGAGATACGAATGCGTTTGACTAAATGCAATACCTACTCGTTCTACTACCCGTGGTCGGCGCTGTTGGTCCAGAATTCGAGGGACCGTTAGATGCTGGTAATTGAACTTGTGTTTCTCCCTGTGGTGAAGAAGCTTGGAACTTTGTTTTCCACCATGTTTTTACTTTTTTAGTATTCCTAGTACGGGAAACTATAAGGAAATAGTTGAACAAAAAAAAGAATATTGCTTGGAGGTCATACTATAAATAAAGACATTTAAAAATGAGTGTATACGCCACAATTTTCGAGATCGTAAGTATGTTATATATAATGGAGACCTCATGTCTTTTATTTCGATATTAATTGAGACTATCATCTACGAAATTTGGTTGATTGCACTCAAATTGATACTAATTATTTTCGGATGGTCGGAAAAGTTTGTGTGTAATGTATAAAATAAGAGCTTTTTGAGAGGAACATCTTATACGCTGTGTATTTGCACCTATTTCGTATATTTTTCTGAATAGTATTTAAGCTTGAAATGTAAGCGTAAAACTGTTTGTACTCTTTGATATTTGACATTGTGTGCTACTGAAAAGCTGTTGGTGAATCGGGTATATGATGTTATATTTGTTATTCTCATCGGATTTTGTCTAATTCTTATTTCGTTTCTGTGTTTGTTTAATTTTAATGTTGTGTTGACATTCTCGACATCTGTAACAAGCATAAACTTTTAGCTACCGCTTTACAAGCAGAGCCAAATACAATGAAAGTCCCAACTATGTATTGGCTTCCGAAGCTACACAAAACACCTTACAAATATAGATTTATTTCGTCTTCAAGCCATTGTTCCACTACTAAATTGTCTATTCTTCTTACCAGCACACTTGGTACCATTAAAAATCTGATAATAAATTGTTCAAATAAGGCCTTCGAAAATATTGGAATTAATTACTTTTGGAGTGTCAAGAACTCGTTGGAAGTACTTGATAAATTGCATGCTTATATTGGTGATTTTGAATCTGTTCAAAGTTTTGATTTTTCTACCCTGTATACCACATTGCCTCACATTCTCATTAAGGAAAAATTCACACACCTAATTAAATGGGCATTTAAAAAATCAGAATGTGAATATATATGTTCAAACTCTTTTAGGTCATTTTTAGTAGCAATAAACAAAAAAACTATGTCAATTGGACATGCTTTGATACTATATATGCCCTTGAATTTTTACTAGATAACATTTTTGTTCGCTTTGGGGATTCCGTATATCGTCAGATTATCGGAATTCCAATGGGGACTAACTGTGCACCACTTATTGCGGACCTGTTTTTGTATTGCTATGAGTTACAATTTATGACAAAAATAAGCAAAGACCCATCGAAACAACATCTGATAAACAAATTTAATAATACTTTTAGATATTTGGATGATATTTTGGCTCTCAATAATGACGACTTCAGTATATATATTAAAGAAATTTATCCTGTTGAACTTACTTTAAATAAAGCTAATACTAACAATGACCACTGCCCTTTCCTCGATCTTGATATCTATATCACTAACGGAAAGCTGAATACTAAAATTTATGATAAAAGAGATGATTTTTCATTTCCTATCGTTAATTGTCCATTTTTAGATGGTGACGTTCCGTTGTCACCATCTTACGGTGTTTATATATCTCAACTTGTACGATTCGTTCGTGTATGTAACAATGTTTTAGATTTTAACGAGAGAAATTTATGTATTACTGAAAAATTATTATACCAGGGTTTTCGATATCACAAACTAGTCATAACATTTACTAAATTTTATCATCGGTATAAGGACATCATTCGTAAATATAGCTCAACATGCAGACTTCTTATACGTTCTGGTATTTCACATCCAATTTTTTATGGAAATATTCTTTATAAAGCACAAAGGTGTCAGTATTCACCTCAAAAACTAACAAAACCTTTGAATAGACTTATTAAGAGGGGATATAGTTACGATACTGTTGTCAGGTCATTAAAGATTGCATATTTTGGCGTTAATATTGATTCACTTATAGGGTCTTTGCATCGGAACTAAACACATTTATTCAAAAACCAGTTGTTGGCATGACACGGGTTATGTTCTTCTCATATATGTTATGATGGTATGATACTAAACCCCTAACGGGAAGGATTGTGCCTGATGTTCATATGATGAAATCATAATCTTTCAGTCAGTTTAATTGAAGTCTGGAGCTGGCATGTCAGTTAACTGCTAGTAGTCTGTTGTTATTTATGTATTATTGTCATTTTGTTTATTTTCTTTGGTTACATCTTCTGACATCAGACTCGGACTTCTCTTGAACTGAATTTTAATGTGCGTATTGTTATGCGTTTACTTTTCTACATTGGCTAGAGGTATAGGGGGAGGGTTGAGATCTCACAAACATGTTTAACCCCGCCGCATTTTTGCGCCTGTCCCAAGTCAGGAGCCTCTGGCCTTTGTTAGTCTTCTATTATTTTAATTTTAGTTTCTTTGGTACAATTTGGAAATTAGTATTGCGTTCATTATCACTGAACTAGTATATATTTGTTTAGGGGCCAGCTGAAGGACGCCTCCGGGTGCGGGAATTTTTCGCTACATTGAAAACCTGTTGGTAACCTTCTGCTATTGTTTTTTTCTATGGTCGGGTTGTTGTCTCTTTGGCACATTCCCCATTTCCATTCTCAGTTTTATCTTATATTTAATACGTTTCCCTCGGTTTTGGTTTGCTGCCCGGATTTGTTTTTTTTTTCTATCGATTTATGAATTTTGAACATCGGTATTCTACTGTTGCCTTTATTAATGTCCTTACGACTTTTAGTTCTTTTTAAATAGTGCATAATATTCATTGTTGCCGTTTTCAGATTGGTCCTATCAGTAACAATTTTTAAGTAACATACACATATCTCTAAAAAGGGGATAATAAATCCCAACAGAGGGTCATCTGGTAATACTTCATGATGACATATATCCATTATTTAAATGAAGAAACGATATCTTCAAAAACAACGAGGGGTCATATTGAAAAATAATATATAAAGGGAGATAAATTCTAATGGTAATTATGAAATCCTACACATAATCATCTGGAAATGCGTCATGATGAAGTCTGTCGATGGTCAAAGGTCATTATAGCTACATTAGAAACGGGGGAGGTCATGTCAAATACATGTTGAAGTGAAAAAAAGAGAAGAAAAAATAAGATTAGGAAAAAATAAGGCAGAAAAAATATATCAAAATAAAAAGAGGATTACACAACATAATTAGTATCCAATGCAAAGGACTATATAATTTTTCGAATGTAGAAATATGCTGGTCGTAAAGAAATTGCCACAACATGACGTTATACTATCTACTACGGATGTGGTCAAAGTTACCTTTAGTGAAGTGTAAAGTGTACAACAACAATTTGTAGGGAAGATGCTGGCAAACATTTTGTAAAAAGCATTTGGGCAAATTTTTGGTAAGGTTTTAAGTGGACACTTGCAATATGATAGTTTTTGCGAACACTTGGCAGTTATGACAATTAATTCCGTGAGTGGTGTATTGACAAACTATAATATGTGAGGAATAGTCTAAGTATTTGTCAGATTCAAATGTTCTGACCCTTTTTACAAAGCGTTCGCTTGAGTCACTCTCATTAAATATTCTAGTTTTTGACATATTCTAGTAACGCGTGAGTAAAAATTGCAGCTTAAATTGTGTTTTTTTTTTAATTTATAAAATATTGAAAATGTTATCAATAAAAAGGATTGTTTATAAACAAACAAAAAATACATTTATGAATTTAACATATAAATGCTTGCAAGTACTTACTTTGTGCTAGAAACAGAAGTATAAGAAATATATATAATTGAATTTTAACACATTCCATCCTAGCCAACTTATGTAATAGTATTTCTTTTTGTACTAAATCAGCTTCATCAATAAAACGTTTTCTATTGAATAGTTTTATAAACTACATAACATGGTGAAAACAGAGTGAAGCAGGTGTTCGATCCAGCTGTAGGGGAACTTGGGATTTCAAATTAAAAAAAGAACGACGATTAAATTTATAATAATAATCTATATGTATTGAAAAATGATTTGAAATGTTTTTGAAAAATATGGATATATTTTGTATAATAAAACATAGTTTACATGATGTTTAGTACAAGAACAAGGACTAAATATATTCTCTCCAGCTGTTTGGACATGCATCTTTTGTATAAATCAATGAAGTAATATAAAAATACAGAACAAGGTAAATTCAAACGGATGATGCACATGAAAACTGACAGAATCAAACGTTAGACTTTGTCAATAAAAGGAATAAATAGAAACCAACCGTCATACTCCTGACTTGGTACAGACATTGTTCGGAATAATGATGGGTTAAACCAGAGTTTATAGTTATAGCTAAACCTTTCAATTGTAAAGCAGTTGTTAAAAGTTATTAGCAAAATTTGATGAGAATACACAATAGACTCAATAGATTACTGTTAAAATAATTGGGATCAAGCAGCAAAAATTATGTAAACATACATACTCAACTAACATGTAAATTGATGTTTTGTAACAATTTGTAATGTCACATGCATATATTTATCCAGCTTTGTAAAAAGGTGTAGTAATTTCATGGTTAGTTTTTTTAATAAAATCAAGCATACACATAGTTTTTCTTCTTTGTTTTTTAATCAAATCTGCATACTGTTATAAGAAACAGTATAATGTCAGGAACGTTAAATTCCTATACTAACAAACAGATATAATGGGAAACAACTCAATAAATAATCACAGCAAAAGAAAAGTTGAATTCTACAATAATGATTTACAAAATATATTTCAATCGCCATATACTTTAAAGTCAAATAACAAACAAAAAACTCAAACGAAAACTCACAACGGTACGTCTCTTAACAAATGACATAAATAGAAACTCAAACACTTCAACGAATGGAAAACTACTTTCACATTTTTGACTTGGTACTGACAGTTCCTTATGTAGAAAATGGTTAATTAAACTTGGTTCCGGTATTGTCACAGTTATCTTTTATGTTTGTTCAGGTTGCTCACCTAATTGTGCTTATAATATGGAACTATAAACAGGTGTCATACAACAAATGGGAAGTTTATTCTACTATATATAGGTAGCGACTAATCTCAATTGTATGCCAGTCAGAGAAAATTCTAATCATATTGTGTTATAATCTTAAATCTCATTCTATAAATCACATTATTATTGCAATATCAGATATTAAATTAGAATTTTTTGTGCTACACATAATACTTACAATTATTCGTTCTACCAAAAGGACCCTTAAACTTGAAAAACAAATCAAGTAATCTCATGTATTTGCGGATAGAACCATTTGTCTTTCTTTGTCGTGAGACTAAAACGATAAATGATATAAACAAAATAGTAACATGCATTCTTACAACTTCAACTGAAAGAAAAATTTAATAACAATGAGAAACCTTTTAAACATCGTTTCTGGTCTGCATACAGTAAATGTAAAACATATATTTTTTATAATGAAAAATTCTTTTGAGTCTACGATAGATTATGCCCCTTTGAACACAGATGACACATGTAAATTATGAAACACTATGACAATTTGAAGAAAGATTATACATTGCGTTAACCTTGATATTTTATCATACAGAACACATGAGACATTCTATAGTTGAGAAAAATTATACATATCACCAAAAACACTACAATCAGTGACAGTAAAAAGTAAAATCACAAAAATACTGAACTTTGAGGAAAATCAATTCGGAAAGTCCATAATCACATGGAAAAATCAAATAACAAAACGCATCAAAAACGAATGGACAAAAACTGTCATATTCCTGACTTGGTACAGGCATTTTCAAATGTAGAAAATGGTGGATTAAACCTGGTTGTATAACGCTAACCCTCTCACTTTGATGACAGTCTCATCAAATTCCGTTATATTTTCATTGATGCGTTAACTAAACAGACACAATAAATAAAATAGTCAAAATATGGGTACATCAGTCATCATCGTATAACAATTTTAAAAGGAACAATTTAACAGAACACACAAACATCTATCTACAAACACATTCCTTGATTTGTGTGTCTGACGTTAGAAAATTTAAAACACAAATATCGACCTTTTGCCACTCTTTTTCGTTGCACAATCTAAAGCCATCTTGACCTGCCTTGTCCATACGCGAAATGAACCAAATCAAGTTTCAATAGTAAATGATGAATTAAAGTGGTATGAAATCAAGGCAAAGTAGAACAGCTCGATGTTCCAATGACTTCATAATTTGGTGTGTCAGACCGACGAGGTTTCCTGATATAATGAAATCTGTGACATACTTAAGTTTAAAGTAATGAATGAAATAGTTTTTGAATTTAAATATAAAATTATAAGACAAAACATTTTAGCACGACAGATATAAGAAAGCTTGATTTATAGGATATAATGGAACATCAAATGGAAATAAAGATTGTTCCGTCTTGAAAATAGTTAAATCCCCGCATTGACATTCACATAGTATGAACTCTCAAACGATAAATAGTTGATCGTAGATGCTGCTGTAATTAAAGGTCAAAGATATACAATACATGGCATTCTTGTCCTTGAAAAACGTTTCTTTTCTCTACCTGCATTAGATACCAGTAATGTGAAATAAATAGCTGTGCTACCACAAAAGTGTAGGAGCCCCTGATAAAGGCAGATCTGTCATAATATCTATTGACGAAGATTTAAATATACATATATCAATGTGCTTATGAATTATTTTACATTTAATTATATCAAAGTAATACAATCCGAACCTTTATCTTCCATTCCTTCTGAACACGTAAACTATCCCGTTTATCATCTGGTCTTTCTATCTTTCAGAAAAAAATCACTTATTCGAAACATTCGAGTTATTTAAGTTACACATATAACCAATTAGATGTACATTTCTAAATAGTTTGCCGCAAAACCCAAGAATTCTAGAAAAAACACTAGTGTAAACACAACACATAATTCTAAACAAAACTAAGATGGCATCGATTATGACACTTGTGTTAGGCTAAATTTCATCGGGTACCACAAGATCAAAAGTCGTGAAGCTAAAATTGTTAATTATACCTTTGATATTTCAATATTGTTTAAATGATTTTTAAACTTTATTATTAAGAAACTTCTCTCTATATTCAACTTCAAACTGAAAGAATTTAACTAAACTGTTATGGAATTTTGAACTGAGGGTAATTTCAGCATGCTAATCATAATGACCATCATCCGTGTATGCAAAATAACTAGTCTGATTATTATACATATGGTAACAACATTCAGAAAGTTACCATAGTTTACATAGCAGCTAAAAAATAAGTGAACTAATTCCAAATGAAAATTACTTGTGCCGTACCAAAAAGAAACTTATCCAAAGCATACTCATGCGTAATCTTGAATCCTGTGATACACACAAATAAGAGGAATGCACTGTTTTGCATTTTCCACTTTTAAATATCTACATTATTTTGTAGTAAGTGAGATTAACAAGTATTTGCAATGGACTTTATTTCACTTTATATAGTTTGGTTTTGTCAGAGTTCATCTGTGAGTGTACGTACTTATAAATTCACAAAGACACAGGTGGTTGATGTTATTCAATCTTTATTAAAATGGAAAATAATTAAAGTTTGTACTAAAATGTCAAAGATGTTGAATGACACAATTTTAATTTTATCGATGAATCATTGAATAAGATTCATTAAAAACTTTACATTATTATAATTCAATGGACACGGGAACTGCTAGTCAAAAACTTTAATCTACATAATACCATTCTGTATCTAAAAAGCACATCTTTTATAAAATTTAAACGTATGCGTAGATTTACAAATAATCCCGAAATTAATATGTACGTTTTTCAACCTACTTTATTTGTCGAGCCTACGACATATGTTACAGAAGCAGACTTCGACAAATAGCGGCGACCTCAACTACTGCAAAATTCAGAAATTATTGCCGTTTGTTATATACGAACAATGTGACATTTTCGTGATCACAGTAATAAAAATTCTAATTAATTTTTTCACTCATGATTTTCTTTCATCTTATTTTTCCTGGAATCTTTTGCCCCTCTTCGGCAATTGCATTTATCAGATGCACGTTAGGTTTTTTTAATTCAAAGTATTAGATAAGTGATTTAAACGTCACAGGATAGCAGACCATGAATATTTTTTGAAATACTGATTATTGTTTTCTCCGGAAGTTATAAATTACATAAGCTGTATTTGGCAAAAACTTTCGCAATTGTAGGTATTTAAAAGGACACTAACTGCCAAATTTATGTTCACCGATTTGACTCAAATTCTCATATTTCATTTATACACATTATAAAACATTTTTCGAAAAAAATAAAAAGTATAATATAAACACTTTACAGGCATGGTCTCAATAAAATGTAGCTTCGTTTCGTGTGAATTTTAGCAAAGACGCCATCTAATTAACTATCGAGTTGACCTTCTATGACCATATAAGCGATGTAAACATAAGCAAATATATAAATAGATTAAGCAACTCGTGCAATTATATTCTTATAAGTCTGTTAAACTTTGTATTATAGATTAAAAAATTATGTTTATCGTCGTTTTTACCTTTAAAAGAATAATTTTGTGTGGATCGAATCAGTTAATCATATTATTTACCTTTGTTTCACTTTCAATGTTGACATTCTTTTCCTTTAAATACCCAAACACGGACAATGCATGCGTTATTCTTTCTCTTTCTACGGAGTTAAATTGGAGTTCACATGAATACGGATTTAATGAGGTCGAATTATTCACTTGCAAGTGATTAATTCATAATCAATGTTTAATAGCTTAATTTGACAAAATTGAACCATTTTAGCTGAAAGCTAAAACAAATATTATTTCACTATTTCACTTGCATTAATGATTGAACAAAATCATACTTTTGATTTTTTATATATCTCGTAGCTAGTGCCTCTTTAATGCTCTTCAAATTCGTAATTTATTTTACCTTTTTTTTTTAGCGTCAATGAGTTTTTTGTAGACAAAATGAACGTCTGGATGTTAAAATTATGTAATGATATTTCTCATCTAATGTGACAACTAAATTGGCAAATGAATGGTTTGCATGTAAACATGACTTTCAGACAAGGATCAACTGAACTTATCCTCATTTCATAGATAAGTGACATACAAGTTTTAGAACGGTTCTGTTCTTTTTACAGCTAAGAAATGAGACAGCTACAATTGATGCATGGACAGATTTAAAGTTTACATTTCCAACTAGCAGGATTCATCTGACCATGATAGGTTTCATGGATCAGTGATATGATTAAGTATACAAAAGTATGCAATATTCTAAATAATGAGGATGTTCTTATCCCAGGCAGAAAACCTTAGACGTATTAGGTACAACTTTTTGGATCATTTCGTGTCCTCAATACACCTTTCGTTAGCTTTTATTCGTGTGTTTCTCTGTCCTATATTTTTATTTGTAGTGTAGTCCTGTCATGTAATGTTGTCATTTTAATGTTATATCTAATATTGCCATAAAAGCGGGAGGTTTGGATAGCCACAAAACCAGGTTCAATCAACCATTTTTTTTCTTTAATCGTCCTGTAGGTGTAATACCACCATTGATTTTCCCCTATTAGTCTTTGCTGAAATACTTGGCATGAGTAAATTTTTATCTTGTCCAGTACTATAGAAAAATTTCACATAACATTTTATTGCATATAAGAAACATTTATATTGGATGTCACATGTAAGGTTGGCTAAAGGCTACGGATGGACTATATCATCTTTACATTTTCATTAGATGTTATATGTAAGGCCAGCTAGTTTGATTGTGTGAACTAAATCACCTTTACAATGACATTAAATATTACACGTAAGGATAACCACTGGCACAAAATGGACTTCGTCGTCTTAACATTAATAATGAATTTTACAATTAATAAATAGATATAAGCGATTCACTTGTATTCCGTCCTATGCACTCTTTACGGATTTACTTTCGTTAGGAATGCTGAAACAAAACATTTAAATGTGTGGAGTGGATAAATATGCAGCAACGTTAGGATATATAAGACCAGCGGTAGATAAATATAAGAAAAATAACATAAAATTAAACAATTCCTACATTTTATTCCAATTATATCATTTCTAGGTGGCATATATCGCCCTCTATTTTCCTCCGGATAGATCGTTTACTCATTCAGATTTGGATTGCAACAACTTTTATGATGATGAACTGAAAAAGAAATTTGTTTTGTCTACATGAATGGTATTTAAATTTGATTTTACCATATGAATATATAAAAAAAGAGATGGAGTAAAAAAGATGCCGTCTAGTTACAGTTAGAGCCTTGCTGTTTGTCATAATTAAAAAAAAAACTGGTTTATATAGATATATGGTATTACAAAATCAAAAGGGCTCTTTCCGAAACTGCAAATATTGTTTGATACAGTATATTTTTGTTGTTTATTTTTATCTTAGATTAACTAAATTCTTCCATAGATATGGAGATTTGGTTTTGATGTTCGGTTGTACTTGTAGAAAACCTATTTCAAATGGTACTGAAGGTTCTCATTTCTTACAGCGATGTTGTTTACCGAGCCTTGAAATTTAGAAATGACCCTGGTAAACTCGTCGATCCTTTCAATAAACTTATTCTAAAAAGTTATCAATTCAACATTATCATTTGATTTTTTCATATTGTTATTTTTATATACATTTCTTTTTCTTGGATCTACAATCTGTCGACTCCTGTATGTTTGCATTGTACAAGGTCATGCTTTCCCCTTACTGTTTATGACGTCTTTATACTAAATTCAATGGATGTTGGGTGTCACAACAAACGAACAGTGTATTAGTTGTTGTTGTAAAATCCATGTCATTATGAGACATTCAACGTCAACAAGGATCGAATGAATCCCATGTATTGTTTAGAGTGGCATTACGTTGTAGCTAAGTTTATCAAGTAAAGTCACATCTGTTTTAATTTGTACTCATAAGAACAAGTACACGTCACAAAAAACAAAACAAAAATTGATAATGAGTCGTTTCAATAAACACAAAAAAATGAAGATAATTCCATAACGTTTATGTCTCCAATATATAACGATAAGCTACCCTGGTGGAATGACGCCTTATCTAGTCATTATGTTGTTCAGTTACACCGCTGTTAAAACTAACAATCAACCGAAATCAAATAAATAGTAAGTCATTTGGGGAAATTATGCGATGTGTAAACAAGTAAAGGCCTCTACAGCGCTTTGAATTGGGATTAAAAAAAGAAATTACCAATAGCAGTCAAATGTAAACACGCCTTGCATTAAATTTATAGAAGGAGTAAATATATCAGGGTATCGTTGTATCGTATTTAATTTTTACCATTAAATGAAGAGCATAAGGGTTCTGACAAACATGTAATGATATGTCATCGCCACGGCTCAATTAGGCCGTTAGTTTTTTCGTTTGAATTGTTTTACATTTTTCATTTAGGGGCCTCTTAAAGCTTACTATGCGGTATGGGTTTTACTAATAGTTGAAGCCAGTACGGTAACCTATAGTTGTTCAGTTCTGTGATATTTGGTAGCTTGTGGGAAGATGTCCCATTGTCAATCATACCTCATAGGAGAGTAACTAGATGTTTGCATGAGATATTAATGTGTTTGACTAATTACATTACCTGTTCTATTTACTACATCCCCTGACGGGGCCAACACTGTGACTTCAGAATTTGCGTGTTCGTTAGATCCTGGTACTTGAACTTGTGTTTCTTCCAGTTGTGATGAAACTTTAAAAACTTTAAAGTTTGTGAAGTGGCTTTCCATTTCTTGAATGACCCTCTTTTATGATTCTTAGAACGAGAAACTTTAAGAAAATAATGTAAAAAAAACCAAATAATATCACTTTATACTATAGATTAAAAAAGAGTATGCCCAGTAAGACCCCTGTTTGGCTCTAAAATATATCAGTTTTACAAAATTGATAAAATTGTAACTTTCAGCTGTTTATTGAAAAGTATAATACTTCTTTAACATAAATATGAGCTGTTTTTGACAATACAATGCACTTGTATCGGGTACTAGCTTCATCAAGTTGAGCAAAATTACTGAAATCCGTCTTAAATGGAAGTATCCGCAATTGTGTTCAGTCTTGATACTAAAACGTATGTTGTTTTTGTTGGTAATACATAACATATATAAAGATTGAGATTGAGCACGAATGGCCACTTTCATTTTTGACAAAAACTACCTGAGGAGTGACATTTTATGGCATATTTGATATATTTTCCTTATTTACGCTTTAATTTGAGCGTCTCTAATGACTCAATCTTTCTATAAACTAATTGGATCGATTGAAGTATACACCCAAGGGTTTAAAAAATATCCTAAAGCTTTCTTCAGATGTACCTGAAGTTTTAGGCCAAATAAGCCCATACCGGACTTACTCCATTGTCAATGAGCAACAAATGAAAGTTCATTGACCCCTATAACTACCAAGTCTTAAAATTACGTTTAGTTTATGAAGGGTGATACCAATACACAATACACAAATTCGGTAAACATCTTAACAAATTGAAATAGTATCTTGATTGGTTTTCTTTTTATCTCAATGGTTGAAAACTATTGGACGGGTTTCCTTTTACATTCTGAGACTGCCAATGATCTATTGCCGACATTTCATTTGATATTCGATAAGCATAACTTCTGAAAGTTTTTACTTTTGGCACTTAGTACCCTATACACCTCAATTTTCGAGATCGTAAGTATGATATATATAATGAATAAAAAGTGAGAATGGAAATGGGGAATGTGTCAAAGAGCAGACAACAACAGAAGGCCACCATTGGGTTCTTTAATGCAACGAGAAACGCTCGCACCCGGCACCGTTTTTCAGCTGATCTCTTGATGTCATTTTTTATTTCATCGTCGCTGATGAGTTTTGTAGACAAAATGTGCGTCTGGTGCAAATACAGAATTACTATCCTGATATTTATTTATTGCGATATTGAACAACACCATCAAGTTTGATCGTTTTTTATTGCACTCCAATTGATGGTCTTAATATTTTTCCAGGTTATAGAAGGTTAATATATGTTACCGGTTCAAAGATATACTAAATAAACTATGCGTTAAAGAAACATCCCTTCGTTTGCACCTATCTTTTATAGTTTTCTGAATAGTATCCAAGCTTGAAGTTTTAGAGTAAAAACTGTTTGCACTCTATGACCTTTGACCGTATGTGAGACTGAAAGGTCGCATGAACTGGAGACTGTTGATGAAGCAGGTATAATGTCCTTACGACTTCCAGTTCTCGGAATATATTTTATTTTTCAAATAGTGTATAATATTTCATGTTGCCATTTTCAGATTGGTTCTATCTGTTACAATTTAGGGACATGCGAATTACTCTTAAAATGGGAGGATAAAAATCATACGGAGGGTCATCTGGTAATACAGGTACTTCATAATGATATCCACCCATTGTTTATATTAAGTCATGCTATCTGCCAAAACAACGAGGGGGCATTTCGAAAAGTAATATTATAGGGAGATAACTTCTATTTGAATAATAAAATCCTCCACAGAGTCATCTGGTAAAACATCATGATGAAGTCTACCGATGGTCAGGTTTGCTCATGATAAATACAACAGAAACAGGCGAGGCCATGTAAAAAATAAATTTAAGGAAAAACAATAAAAAGGATAAGAAAAATAATAAGGTCAGACAAATATGTCACAATTAAAAGAGGATTACAAAAAACCTAAGTATACACAGCAAAGGTCACTATGATTTTATAAATGCAGAAATATACTTTCCGCAACTTGCCTCCTACTACGGTTGAGGTATGAACTTACTCTCAGTAAAGTGTAAATTTAACAACTGCAATTTGTAGGGCGGTTCCTGGCAACCATTTTGTAAGAAGCAATTGGACAAATTCTTGGTAAGATTTCAAGGGTACAGATGCAATATAAGTTTTTTGCAATAAGTTGGAAGTTGTGACAAATTTTTCGTGAGTAGTGTATTGACAAGCTATAACATATGAGGTATAATTATGTTATTTGTCAGATGCTAATGCTCTGCCCTTTTTAACAACGAAAGCGTTCGCATGAATCCCTCTTATCACTTATTCTAGTTCTTGGTTTCACATTCTAGTTACACGCGAGTACAATTTGCAGCTAACATTATGATTTTTATGGAATATTGAAAATATTATTAGTAAAAGGGAATTTTTTAAACAAACAAAAAATACATTTGAATTTAACATATAAATTTTTACAATTACTTACAGTTCATATTTTGTGCTAGAAAAAGAAGTATAAGACATATATATACTTGAATTTTAACACATTCCATCTTAGCCAAATTGTGTACTTGTATTGTTTAATATACTAAATCGACTTCCTCAATAACATGTTTTCTATTGTATAGTTTTATATAGTACATAACAATGTAAAAATATTGTAAAATATTGTTTTGATCCAGCTGTACGGGAACATTGGATTTCAGCTTAAAAATGAATGACGATTCAAATGTATAATGATAATCTATATGTATCGTAACATAATTTAAAATGTTTTTGAAAAGTAAAGATATAGTTTGTAAGTCAAACATAAATTATATGATGGTTTGTATTTATTAACAGTCACATAATAAAATAAAATAGTGAAACAAATGTGTTTTTGACATCTTTTTAATTTGTCATGTACTCTGTATTAGGACTGCAAAATATTAGCAAAAGTTCCAGAATAATTAATCACACATTGTTTAGTAAGATGTTCAGTACTAATAACAACAATGATTACGTATATTCTCTCCAGCTGTTCGGACATTCAACATTTGTATAGGTCAAGTAATTAATATAAAAATATGGAACTTCAAGGCCGATTCAAACGGAGGGTATACATGCAAACTGACAAAACCAAACGTTAGACTTTGTCAACAAACGGAATAAATAGAAACCAACCGTCATACTCCTGACTTGGTACAGACATTGTTCGAAATAATGATTGGTTAAACCTAGTTTTAACGTTAAAGCTAAACCTTTCAATTATATTACAGTTGTTAATAGTTCTGTTTTATAAGCCAAATTGGGTGAGAACACTCATCAAACTCAATAGATTACTGTAACAATAATTGGGATCCAGCAGCCGAAATTGTGTAACCATACATCACAGATATACAACTAAAATAAGTTATCGCACCGCGGGTAAACTATCACGTTGTGATTGGTTTAACGCCGTCACGTGGTGACCCCTATGAGACCGTAGGGGGTTAGTAAATTTCATAGGGGGTTCATGACGCGTTAATGGTGACGTAATCTATCAATGTTGTTGTGTTTCGTTGTTTATTTTTCAAATTTGTTATACGGTTAACTACTGACCCCTACGGATCCACGGATCCATAGAGGGTGAATAAAATCCATAGGGAACTCGGCCTCCGGCCTCAGCCCCTATAGATTTAACTAACCCTCTATGGATCCATAGGGGGTCAGTAGCGAACCATATAACTTATAATATGAACAAAATTATTTTAACAAATTAGGACTGCCACATGCATATATATATATTAGGGAATGTAAATATAGATTCTTACATTGACACCAGTGAATTATCAAATTTATCCAACCGAAATAGTTTAATTGTCAATTCTAAAGTCTGAGCCTCGGCAAAGATTTTTAGATTAATAATTAAACTATCGAGATTATAATTAATTTGATAATCTACGAGTAACTATCTGTTTCTCTTATGATTAAAATTTTGTTAAACGAAAAAACCCTTTGAGTGCCTTCCACATACCACAAAGTTGTCAATTCCATTAACACTTGTTAGCATATGTTGATTCATATGTTATGACTCTTACATCATTCAATCATCCTCTGAGATTATTTTTTGTATACAATTAGTGCAGAAAGGGATAAAGTGTCAAAAAATTAGAAAAACTGGTGTACTAATTTAAAAACAGTATCATCGGAAGTTCACCTAATATAATGAAGCATATTAAACAGAGTTTGGTTGTTTTTGTCTTCAAATTTAATCTGGATATTGTTACAAGAAACAGGAAAGTTAAATTTATATACTAACAAACAGATATAATGGGAAAACATCTCAATGAAATAATCATATAGCAAATAAAGATTGGTTTACTTTTCTACATTGGCTAGAGGTATAGGGGGAGGGTTGAGATCTCACAAACATGTTTAACCCCATCGCATTTTTGCGCCTGTCCCAAGTAAGGAGCATCTGGCCTTTGCTAGTCTTGTATTATTTTAATTTTAGTTTCTTGTGTACAATTTGGAAATTAGTATGGAGTTCATTATCACTGAACTAGTATATATTTGTTTAGTGGCCAGCTGAAGACCTGTTGGTGACCTTCTGCTGTTGTTTTTTTCTATGGTCGGGTTGTTGTCTCTTTGGCCCATTCCCCATTTCCATTCTCAATTTTATTGGTGTTTTATACCATAATGGTTTAAAAATATATATTTCAAACTCCATATGTTAAAAAGTAAATAAAACAAACATAAAAAATAAAACGAAAACTCAAAACTCAAAACGGAAAGACCCTTAACAAATGGTAAAATTAAAAACTCAAACACATCAAAAGAATGGAAAACAACTTTCATATTCTTGACTTGGTACTGGAATTTTCTAAAGAAGATAGTGGTGGATTAAACCTGCTTCCATAGCTAGCAAAAACTTTCACTTGTATGACAGTCTCGTAAAGTTCCAATCATATCGATTTATAATCATGAATCTTATTCTGGAAATCTCCTTGTTATTGGAATATTAGATATAAAAAATAAATTTGTGACACACATTTACGAACAATTATTTGTTCTTCACCAGAAGGGCTCATAAGCTGGAAATCATATGAAGTCATAGGAAACGAGTAACAGGTGAAAATTATGTTTATCCAATTATTGAACCAATGCATGTATTAGCGAAAGCAAATTTACAGATCTAACATTGTTGGGTTGGTGTTTAGACGAGTTATATATATATATCTAGCGGGACGGCTACAGTGCAGGCGATTTGGTGTCACGATATCTCAGTAGCATGGGTTCGAATCCCGGCGAGGGGTTGATGTTTAGACGAGTTGTATATATATATATAATAAAGCTTTCGGTGGCCGTGTGTTACCTTTCCTCGTCATAATACAGTACATGTATATAAGGCATGGAGAAGTTATTGTTACAGATCAGCTCAATTATCTATAGTAAAGTATCCTACAAATTAATGCAAGATACACAGCCATGTATCACCATCATTGCTAGTGATCCGATGGATAAATATGTTGTAGAGTTGTCACTGACTCAGACGTACTTATATAAAAAAAAAAAAGTACATGTACATAGGTTTTATAATGAAATTATCTATTCAGTTATAAAAACATATGCTTCATTTTTTTTATTTGAGGTTTCATATGACTTTAAGAGCTCTCAGAATTCATTCGTTTTTAATAGATATCTGCTGGTAACAAAACATCAGCTTTTTTTAATGTAAGACTAAAAAGATAAATTAGATAAAAATAAAAAAAATAGCACAATGTATTCCTATAACTTTAACTTGAGGCAAAAATTGATTAAAATGAGAACTTTTTGAAACATGGTTTATTGTCTTCATACAGTAAACACATATTGTTATAGAATGAAAATATCTTTGGAAGTATACAATAAGTTATGCCTCTTTGAACACAGATGACACGTGAAAATAATGAAACGATTTGACAATTCGAAGAAAGGTTACGCATCTCGCTAAACTTGATAAGTTATATACAATGCTCTTCAACTTTGTACTTGTTTGGCTTTACAACTATTTTGATCTGAGCGTCACTGATGAGTCTTATGTAGACGAAACGCGCGTCTGGCGTATTAAATTATAATCCTGGTACATTTGATAACTATATACAGGAAACATGGGACTTACCAAATGTATGTGTAGAGCCAAACACTACATTTAAGGGCATACGATACAGTTTTGATCCCGTATTTACAAGTTGATGAAAATTTGCATATAGGCTATTTTTTACCTGATTAAATCGAATATGTCATAAAAAAAATATACCTTCATGTGCTACTTTTTGAGTTCAATGAGGTCAAAATTTTGTATAATTGCTCAAAATTCGGATTTGTGGTCGTATTTTCCATTTCGAAAGAAAGACATAACTTTTTTGTTTTAACAGATAAACACATATTGTTTTTTGTTAAATATTTTGTAATATCTGTATTTTTTAAGTATTCTAATTTATGCATTTTTTATTTAGAAATAACTCATATTTATCAAATGGTCATGAATTGAGAAAAAAACGTCAATTTGTGATGTATATTTATCAATATTAAAAAAATTGCACTATTTACAGTTTTATAAAATTTGGTCCACATAATCTCCCTGCAAAATGAAACAAAATGTCGTTTTAAAAAATGGGGGTCCATGCACTCGTTTTCAAATTAAACCAGTTTGAATGAGAAAAATCAGTCGAAAAATGCATCCTTTCCCGATATGTCACAGTTTGACGTCGCGAAAATAACATTTAACGTTAGCAACATCATTACCTCCCCTGTAACTGTATCGTATGCCCTTAATGACAGTAAACGTAGATCATCGGTAGACCTTTTGCCTCTCTTCTTCGTCGAGCATACTAAAGCCATTTTGAATTACCTTGTCTATACGCGAAATGAACGAAATTTCGTCAATTGAAAAACAAACAGTGATGACCTTTTATCGATCAAACTGATACAATCATTCTATAAAACATGATTGCAAATATACTGATTTACTGTTATTTGTTTTTATGTTAATTTGCAAAGGACAAATTACACAGTATGCAGATTTTGGCGTGTTTTTCTTCGGTAAACGATCGAAGACGGTTTCACTATTGCTACTTAAAAATGTTGCTAAAATGATTGTACCGATTCTTACCTGTCCTAATTGTGTAATATTTATCCCAACCCTATTCAAAATCCCTTTTTAGCAATGGAACTAAAATCACATAGAAATCAAAACGAATTACGGATATGCGTAAACCAAACATTCACCAAACATCTAGATAAAACTCATGAGTTGTTCATTGTTTCTTAGAGTTTTTTTTAAACTTCTATTGCATTTGGTCTTGTTATTGTTAAACACTACTATTAAATACACTGCATTAAAAATTAATGTCTATATTCATTAGTGACAACAATTGCTAAACAATTTAGGAGTTAAAGGAAGTCTAAGATAATACCATATGCTACAAATGTATTGCTTTGTGATATGATTCTACATATTTTGTAAAATATTAGCTCGAAAAACATGTTACAGAGAAGAACAAGTGATCAATATTATGGAGTTTCTTATCGGGAACTAACTGTGCACCTCTCCTGGTCGACCTTTTACTAATTTTCATATGAACTGAGAGTTCCTTCAGATACTTGCTTAAAACTAGAGGATCAAAGAAGCTAGACTATTCACGTATTAACATACAAGCTCATTGATGAAGTTCTTTTAATAACAATCCAAATTTGTCTAATTGTGTCCTATTGATATACCCTCCGAAACTACAGATTAAAAAAATATATATATACAGTTTCCTCGGCATCATTTTAAGACATCAACCTAGAACTTGACAACAACGGTCATTGCAAAACCATAATCTGTGACAAACGAGACGATTTTAAAATATTGAATTTTCTTAGCAGCAACATAAACTTCGCTTGCGCATGAGAATACATTTATAAACATATACGCTATTTGAAAGCTTTCAGCTACTACTCACACTTAAGAAAACGTCATCGGTGTCTGAGCAGGGATTTGTCAAAGAACGTCTTGTCCTTTTTCCCAAAAACGTCATCGGAAAGAACCAAGACCTAATGATGAAAAATTAAGTGTCTACTTCAAAATTAATACAACTGAGTATGGTCTTGAGTTATAGATAATAAGTGCTTTATTTTACTTTCGTTTAGCCGATATCTGTCTTCGTGGTATAATTTTGTTTGATTGTATGACATTTGACGTGACTTGCTGTTTATACATCCCGCCATATGGTTTTGACTTTTGAACTTTTGACATTCTTCGTGCAAGCGCTACCAGAGTTGCAAATCGGACAAAAAAGTGTCTTGGCATCGTTGTTGTTTTTCATAATTTTTAATTTACAAAATCACTAATTATTACAGGTATTTAACAAATGCTGATTTCATGAATTCACTGTAACAGATATATTATGAACAGTATGTGCTATCAACAACAAACGACAAATGACGTCATTGTTAACTTTTAAATTTAATATCTACTACACCTTTTTTGTTGGCGTGTTTGTTAGATTTATTTGTATGTGTGTTTAAATTTTGTCTGTTATGTTGTAAGTTTGTTATATTTAAACAGTTATGGCTGCTGGAACCAAATCATTGTCATTTCATGTCTGTTTGGGTAGCTCGTTAAATTTTGTGAATACATCACAACTCTAAACAACCGTCATACAAGTGGGAGGTATAGCTAGCTATTAAACACGGTTTTATTCAGAAAGTGTTAATAACCACGACAGGAATATGGCAGTTGTTTTTCACTTGTTCCATTGACTGAAGGCGTTTTTGTGATTTTGTGATTTTTTGTTGACTTCCTATATTTTTTTGTCTTAGAGTTTTGTATGGACATTTTCTGGTCTGTGCGTCCGTCCGTTCGTTCGTTCGTCTATCCGTTTGTCCGTCTGTTCGTTCGTCTGGCTCGCTTCAGGTAAAAAAAATTGGTCAAGGTAGTTTTTTGATGAAGTTGTTGAAGTCCAATCAACTTGAAACTTAGTACAATGTTTCCTTTGATATGATCCTTCTAAATTTTAGGCTAATTGAAAAATTTGATCCCATGTACAATGAACAAATTCTTGTTTTGTATGTTTAATACCACACAGTTTCCCACGACTGAAATTAAGATTCCATCTTTTTATAAACACGTGAACAATTGCCGGTCCAAAGGCATACAATGGTTTCGAAGGACGGTCAGATACGGATATTAAATTTATTTCTCAAGTATTGAGACTGCATGATGAAATGTATCTCCTTGTTTTGTCTGTTATTGTGTTCTTGTCTAACTTAAGCAATCATGTACGACGGCGATGGTTTAGTTGAAATTATTTCACCGATTTATGCTCAAAAAGATTTTTGAGATTTAAAATGTTCCCAAATAACGCATTTCTTGTGTTTAAGTCCAGGGTCGAAACATGTGATGCAAGTACAATTTTCATTAGTTAGTCATTCAATCACCAATTTTCATAATGAAATATAATATATATTAACATCATCGAGGGAATGTGAGCATTGCTTCATTCATTGTTTATTTGCATTTATTCTGGTATGTATCATTGTAGTTTATCTCTCTTAGAATATCAACCGCGTTTATCTGTTCTCTGTTCTCTAATATTATCATTTATTGTATGCTATCTGTGTGGTTTTAATATTGGTAACGACATAAAAGCTTGTCAAATAAATAGGAAGGGATAGGGAAAACAATTAATTCTACAGCTGATTGATATATATGTTTTCGAAATAATGATTGTCATTTTCATGTCATAAGGTAATAAAAAAAATGCATAATTGATTATTTTATTACAGACATGACTATTTTCCTTAGATGACATTTCTCGTTTCTATTACTGCGCATGGTGTTTCTATGGCTAAGAATGGCGTTTATCTTTGGTTACCAATCCATCCAATCCAGGTAGACCAAAAGCATCTGTAGAGATAATATGATATATTAGTGTATTTTTACATTTTATTCATTTAAGTTTGTGCGCAAAACAAAACAGATATATAATCACCATCGAGACACATATTCACACCAAAAAAAAGTACAAAGTGAATGACGTTTATCACCACAAGTCACAATAAAGGCTTATAAAGCGATTCTGTTACATAATGTACTTTGTTCCGCTTTACAGCGGGTTTTCTTTTGGCAATACAAAACGTCACCGGTACGTTGACAGATGATATAGATCGGAAACTTTTAAAACTGATATTTTCAGAATTGCATACTTGATTGATAGTAGGTGTCGCCACTTTAAGCCCAACTATCACTATACGGTTGTATCGTGGCAACAATTTAATATGAGGAGAAAGCAGTAGTATTTCCAGAGTTTCTTCGGGACAATTTGTGGTCCTAGTCAATTCAGATTTGTGTCGACGGCACCTGCCACGAGCGGGTTTATGATTCATAACGTCAGTGTTCATAGGCTAGAGATATAAAGCATAAACTACTTCAAACTCCTCGCCTACTGTACAAGGTTATTCTTTCATGATATTAATGCTTACATGATAACGCGGTATTCAAACTTATACTTCGGATTGTGTTTTGTTCATTCGTTATAAAGGCCCATTAAAGTTAGGTTTGTAAGCTCCATAGTTCAACCTGAAGTAAATGGTAATTTGATGCGATAATCTTCAATTTTACATATTGTTCTTATTTAATGTTTTTCTTTTGGCATTTATATTGTAGTCCTCGTTCTTCTTCTTAGTTTTTTTTTTTAAGCCAACAGAACGTTTTATGAGGAAAATTATGAAAGATACAGTAAAAGTATGTAAGGATTATAACAACTAAATAGCAATTATTACAATCCATACCATTCTTGACCTTGTTACAACTTTCAAATAAACATATTATTTTGGCTATGTGCATCGGAATATTTGAATGTGTATATACCAGTAATGTGAACCCAATAGAGTAGCAGAAATGTTTACTAAATCAAAGATAAAAAGTGTAACATAATATTGAAAGTTTGAACCAGATGATGGCAGATCTGTCATATATTTATTGAAGATGAATTTCAATATAAATATATTAATGTGCACATAAGGAATTTTTATATTTGATTTTATCAAAGTAATGCCATCAAATTTTAACGGCCGAAACATTAAAATACAGTCGGGTCCTATGAGTCAATATAAAAATCAAAAGTATCATTACACATGCAGTTAGGCTAAGAATATGTAAAAGTTTCAATGTTGACCAATAGTTCTAAATGTCAAACACAAATGAGTAGGAGGCATGCTAAATATGTTACATTTATAGGACATAGAATTGACAGTTGTGACCTTGATATTAGCAGATCTATCATGATATCTATTCATGAAAAGTTAAATATAAATATATTAATATATACATGAATAATTGGCATATTTGATTATATTTAAGTAATGCCTCTTTTATTAAGATGACCATCTCAAGATTTAACTGTCAAAACACTTAATTAGTGTCGGGTACAGTCGAGCAATATTAGATGCATGGTTGCATGGCTAGCTTATAATAACAAAGAGAACACTTTGATGTTCCGATGGCTTCATTATTTGGTGTTCAGTTATAGGTTTGTTTTGTTCCGAATGTATCACAAAGCAATTAAAATAATTATCGAAAATATCACAAGTACGCATGCATATATATACTAGTATTTATTTACTTATACTAGTATATGAATTGTAAAATTTTGAAATTGCTAAAGTGATTTGTTTTTTAACCATGACCGTAAATCCCACTTTAAAATGTCTTTTTCTACAAGAAGAGTAAATGATCTTATTGAAAAGCTCACCGTCTTTCTGTTTATAACAGAATATACGATTATCCATAGTGGTTAATTCTTCAAAACCATCATTACACTGGCATTTCTTTTTGTCTGGATTGTATGAAGAGTCTTCACTTAAACATTTACACTGTTCCTTGTCTTCATCATAGTCCATTCCTTCTGGACATGAAACACTTTCCCGTTTGTCATCTGACAAAAGCGAGGACCTTATCAATTGAACTATTGTCTCATCTAATGCACTCTGTTTGGTCTTTCCATCTACAAGAAAACACACTTAATTGAAACATTCAAACTGTCTAATTTCCACATATAACCAAGTGTATGTACATTTCTGAATAGTTTACTGTGAAACCTTAGAGGTCTAAGAAACACTTGTGACAACACATAATTCTAAATAAAAGTAATATGTCATTGATTGACACTTGTGTCGCGCTAAAAGAGGGTGAAAGATACCAGAGGGATAGGCAAACTCATAGATCGAAAATAATATGACAACGACATGGCAAAAAAATAAAAAGACAAACAGAGAAATAATAGTACACAAGGCACACCAGCAACACTTACCCTTACAATTCATCGGGTACAAACGCGATCAAAAGTCGTGGAGACAAAATCGTTTTTAACTTTAATATTTTAGTATTGTTTAAATAGTTTATATTTATGAATAAGACATTTTTCTCTATTTTAACTGTTATTGCATTTTGAAACTAAGAGTAATTTCCCCATGCAAAACATAATGACCATCATCCCTGTATGCAAAATAACTATTCTAATTATGATACATAAACATGTTTATCTCAGTACGTGTCTTCAAATAGTAGCACAAACAAGTGAACTTATTCAACTGACAATAAATTGTGTCGTACCAAAAAGAAATTTAAGTTGACCGTTATGGAATAACCGTTTCACAAATGATATCGGAAATGTTCCTGACGTCGTAACTACAATCCCCTTCCCTTTCATGAATGTGACCTACCGAATAAGACTATTTACCGGATTTGTTATTACATAAGCAACACGACGGGTGCCACATTGGAGTAGGATCTGCTGACCCTTCCGGAGCACCTGAGATCACCCCTAGTTTTTGGTGGGGTTCGTGTTGCTTATTCTTTGGTTTTCTATGTTGTTTCATGTGTACTATTGTTTGTCAGTTTGTCTTTTTCATTTTTAGCCATGGCGTTGTCAGTTTGTTTTCGATTTATTAGTTTGACTGTCCCTCTGGTGTCTTTCGTCTCTCTTTTACCCAAAGCATACTCATGCGAAATCTTGAATACTGTGATACACAAAAAGAAGAGAAATGAACTGCTTTGTATTCTTCCCCTTTTAAATATCTACAGCATTTTGTTTCTTCCAATAGTAGCACGAACAAATGAACTTATTCAAATGAAAATTAATTATTCCGTACCAAAAAGAAACTTACCCAAAGCATACTCATGCGAAATCTTGAATCCTGTAATACACAAAATTAAAAGGAATGAACTGATTTGCATTTTTTCCCTTTTAAATAGCTACTGTAACAGTATATTATAGTTAGTGAGATTAACAAGTATTTGTAAGTGGACTTTATTTCACTTTATATAGTTTGGTTTCCTCAGTGTTCATCTATGAGTGTATGTATTAAACTGTTTTATAAAATCACAAAGACACAGGTGGTTAATGTTATTGCATCTTTATTAAAATGGAAAAGGAATTAAAGTTTGTACTAAAATGTCAAAGATGTTTAATAACACATTTTAATTTTATCGATGTATCATTGAATAAGATTCATTAAAAACTTCATATTATTATAATTCAATTGACACGGGAACTGCTAGTCAAAAACTTTAATCTACGGAATACCATTATGTATCTACAAAACACAACTTTAATTAAGCCTGAATGCATACAAAATATTTGCAAATAAACCAGATATCAATACTAAGTTTTTCAACCTACGTTTTTGTCTAGTTAATGACATCTGTAGCAGAATTCGACACATGGGTATGCTAATCTGGCGGCGACCTAAACTACTGCAATGTTTAGAAATTATTGTTGTTTTTTTATATGCGAACAATGCGACAGTTTCACGATCGCAGTAATAAAAATTCGAATTCATTCATTTTCACTTCAAATAATTTCAGCAATTGCTTTCGTCAGATCTCCCATTTGACCAGCAATCAGTGATTAAGAATAATAAATGCACGCATTAATTTCTGAATTTACAGAATCAGATCAATGATTAAAATTTCAAAAGATAACATAAATTTCGAATTACTAAAGATGGTCTTACCACGGAATAAATTATCCTAGCTGTATTTTTCAAAAACAAATTGGAATTAAAGGTATTCCATGATCTTCCATTCCGTACTTTATTGTGGTAGGCTTTTGTAGACGAAACATGTGTCTGGCGTACAAAACTGTTAGTCTTGTATCTATGATCAGTTTATTTCCATATCTTGTATACCCAAATATGACATTTTCTTCTGGATATGTCGAATCCCCGTTATTGACCTCAATCTCTTATTTCTTTGGCTGATGTTAAATTATTGTAATGATATTTCTCAACTTAACTTTTTTTATTCGAGCTTTAACTGATGAGTCTAATTGTGTCGAAACGCAAGCATGGCGCAAATACAAAATTTCAATCTTGGTATCTATGATGAGTTTATTCTCACCCACTGGGTAGATGCCACTGCTAGCGGAGTTTTTATTCCCCGAGTGTATCTCAAGCCCAGTAGTCATCATTTCTATGTTGACATGAAGTATCTTTGACATTGTCATAATTATAAATTAACTGTTTACAAATACTAGAGTTTTCTACCTCGGTAATAGATTACCTTAACTGTTTTTTTGGCAAATCTTTAACGATATTTCGATCCTCAAAGCTCTTTAACTTCGTACTTTATTTGGTTTTCTAACTTTTTATATTCGAGCGTCACTGATGAGTATTTTGTAGATGAAACGCGCGTCTGGCGCAAATACAAAATATCAATCCTGGTTTGTATGATGAGTTTATTGGCATATGGATGTTTTTCAAGGCAAGCATGACATGAACCTCATTTTATAAATTAGTTACCAACGCTAAGTTTTAGTTGTTTTGTACTTTTTCAGCTAAGAAATGAGGCAGCTACAATTGGTGCATGGAAAAATTGAAAGTGTACAGGTACACCTAGCAGGATTCATCTGACCTTGATATTTTTCATTTTGTGTAATAAATTTATCATGAAGACTTTTAACCTTTCAATCAATACCAGAGAGGCATAATCTACTTACACTGCCGGATTACCTGAAATCACTACCGTTGTAGGTTCATTAGCTAAGAGTTGCGTTTGGAGATTAATGTTTGTCTTTTGGTAGTTTTTTGTCATGTCAGTGTTAGTTCGTTATTATCTGTGATTTTAAATATCCGTTTTGTATCTATCGCCTGTTTGTTACAGTGAAATATTTTCAGTCTAGAAAAATTGTCAAGAATTCGTTCATATAACATCTAAAAATGAATTCCTCGTTCTTTTAATAAAGGAATTGCTTATTGGGCTGTAATTACTACCAAATCATTTAAACATTTACATTGGCTGTCACATGTAAGGTTGGCTAGTGGCTTTGGTGGACTATATATTTTTTACATTTTCAGTATATGTTATATGTAAGGCCGGTAAATGTGAATGTGCAGACTAAATCAACTTTACAATGACATTAATTGTTACACGTAGGGTTGACTACTGGCACAGAATGGACTTAATCATCTTTACATTGCGTTTGAATGTAAGTACCGATTGTCAAGTTGTCTGCATATTGATAATATAAAATATCAGCTGCGAGTCACAATATAAAGCAATTTGCCAAGTGGATGCCGCAAACGAGTTTCGAAAGGCTTAATAGTGTGTCTAGCAGCCTATATTTCAAAATATAAATCTACAGACAATCAGATAATCGATTGATCAGGTAGTGTTAGCGTATTTTGCAAGGCAGAAACCAGCATTTTCTCTGGATTTATTTTACCAGCAAACAGGAAGCTAAATTGTTAAGTTCGTTCAAGTCAAACGTAATTGCGTCGGATCATTCATTATCACTGGGGATATGTCCAGATTAAAGTTATTTAGAACAGGTCGACGTATTTGGATTCACAAGCCGTGCTGAGCTGAGAAGAGTCAGTGGGATGACTGATAATTTTGTACAGTGGGACTGGGCGGATTAAATTATCTCTATATTTACATATGAATCGCTCGATAATGACATTCAGAAGTTTTAATAACAAAGCTAACAAAGAAAATTGGTTCTTTTGTAGGAAAGGTAAAATAACAAAAACGAAAAACTTGACGGAAAATTCTAAAAATAAATCCTCTATCAAATGGCAAAATAAAAAGCTTAAACACATCAAACAAATGGAAAACAACTGTCATGTTCCTGACTTGCACCCGGCATTTCCTTATGTTGAAATTGTGGATTAAACCTGGTTTAATGGCTAGCTTAACCGCTCACTTGCTTGTAAGTCGCATAGAATTTCGTAATATTGACAACAATCTGTGAGCAAAATAAACAAACATGATAGGTCAAAAAGTCAAAAATCAGGGTACAGCCGTCAACATTGTTTTATAATCTTAATCAATATGAAAACGAATACCTATTTCAATTAAGAAAAACAAAATGGCATATAGACACTCGATCTATAGACAAAATGACATTTTCTGACCTCAATCTCTTATTTCTTTGGCTGATGTTAAATTATTGTAATGATATTTCTCAACTTCACTTTTTTTATTCGAGCTTTCACTGATGAGTCTAATTACGTCGAAACGCAAGAATGGCGCAAATACAAAATTTCAATCCTGGTATCTATGATGAGTTTATTCTCACCCACTGGGTCGATGCCACTGCTAGAGGAGTTTTTATTCCCCGAGTGTATCTCCAGCCCAGTAGTCATCACTTCTATGTTGACATGAAGTATCTTTGGCATTGTCATAATTATAAATTAACTGTTTACAAATACTAGAGCTTTTCTACCTCGGTAATAGATTACCTTAACTGGTTTTTTTTTTGGCAAATCTTTAATGATATTTCGGTCCTCAAAGCTCTTCAACTTCGTACTTTATTTGGATTTCTAATGTTTTATATTCGAGCGTCACTGATGAGTCTTCTGCAGACGAAACGCGCGTCTGGCGCAAATACAAAATATCAATCCTGGTTTGTATGATGAGTTTATTGGCATATGGATGTTTTTTCAAGGCAAGCATGACATGAACCTCATTTTATAAATTAGTTACCAACGCTAAGTTTTAGTTGTTTTGTACTTTTTCAGCTAAGAAATGAGGCAGCTACAATTGGTGCATGGAAAAATTGAAAGTGTACATGTACACCTAGCAGGATTCATCTGACCTTGATATTTTTCATGGATCAGTGATATGATAAAGTTTGTGTTATACATTTACCATAAAGACTTTCAACCTTTCTATCAATACCAGAGAGGCATGATCTACTAACACCCTCAGAGTACCTGAAATCTATCAAATGGCAAAATAAAAAGCTTAAACACATCAAACAAATGGAAAACAACTGTCATATTCCTGACTTGCACCTGGCATTTCCTTATGTTGGAATTGTGGATTAAACCTGGTTTAATTGATAGCTAAACCGCTCACTTGTTTGTAAGTCGCATAGAATTTCGTAATATTGACAACAATCTGTGAGCAAAATAAGCAAACATGATAGGTCAAAAAGTCAAGAATCGGGGTACAGCCGTCAACATTGTTTTATAGTCTTAATCAATATGAAACGAATACTTATTTCAATTAAGAAAAACAAAATGGCATATAGACACTCGATCTATAGACAAAGTTCAAACAGAAATGAAAAAACAAAAATATAAAAATGTCCACAGCACAATGACACAATGACGCGATGTATAAATACCGAGCCATGTATATTGAACGGAAATATCCAAACAATTTACTAGCAGTATAGGTTAAAAATATGCAAAGACGAAAGAACACTATAACACGTACTTAAAGCATGTTACTTTGAAATTTTTCAATGCATACAGAATGAAAATGACAATTACTTCCATTTTACCCAACATATTTGATTATGAGAGCAACATTAAAGGGAAAAAGTAAAAAATGTTTTATAAATGTTAATTTTACATGTATGAATTCAGAATATATTGAGCGGTTTGGTTTCCGTAAACAAAAGGTCGATTGGTGAGAAAGCAAAATTTACAAATGTTTGTAACACGCCGACGTAATCAAACTTTAAAAAAAAGTAATTAATGTAATTACAATGTGTTTCACTATCAATGAAAATAACACAAGTTTGATTGATGATAATTTATTTTCTCAACAGGTAATTATAAGGCAACAGTGCCGATGTTTTGGAAAACAATTATTTTCAACTTTATCTTTTATTAACACATATGCCCAGACAAGCAATAGATCTTTTTGCACAGGATGAACATTCGTCGAATTCGTCATGTATCTTTGGACACATATAAAACTCTCGACATTTCTGAAAGTCCATAGAGCAAAGTTCCCAACATTCAGTCTCTACATCCGGTTGCGATCTTGTAATTGACTTTCCATATATTTGAGCAACCATTATTGTCATGAAGAATACCAGTAAAGCTGTTCTAGTCATCTAAAAAGTAAGACAATAACATACATAACTGATTTGTAACTAAGTTCGTCTCAATGTGAACTAAACCTTCATAAATGTGATAAATAATTATACTACATGTACAAGCTGACACCTGATCTGTGTGTCATAATAATAATAAATTATCTTGTTGTTGTGGCTTGATATCAATTCTCCGCATGAAATGAAGATCACACATAATGGATTTAATATGAAAAGAGACACCACCAAGTCGTGAATTTACTTGGCATAAAGTATAACGTGACATACTTCTTTTTCTCCGTCCCAAATGAATTCATATTTAAGTAATAGAAATAAAATACTTTACTAACTGGAGACTCATTTTATGGTTTCAATCTGCGTTTCAGCTGATGGCGAGTATAGCAAAATAAGTCGTTTAAAGGAATTAACCGTAGACAAATAAGTGAAATAATTGGCCAATTGCCCGATTATTATGATATTGAAATAATTTAATTTTGGATGTAACGCGTCTTCTGATTGGCTGACGTTATTTTGTTACGCGCGTTATTCAGTGTGCACCAAATTTTTTATGTTATTTCTTCATAAACAGAAAAAATATTAGTCATTCCTAAAATAAAATAATAAGAGTTGTCATCAAGCGAAATCTAACTCGTCATTCTAATATAACGTGCTTCTTTCGCTTTGAGAACAAACCCATCCTCTAAATCCAATAAAATGAGTTTGCACATGCGTATATTGACTTCTTCAAATAATTAATTTTATCAAATTATCATGGACTTAATATATTTCCTTAACTTTTAAACACTTTTAAACTCTTACATGGTGCACATGATGTTACTAATTCATTTATTATGACTGTTATGTGTTGCATTCCGAAATTGACATATTTGACCTAGATACGATAAACCGTTCATGCTGGCTGTTCAAACTCCTCCCTCTGAAAATCACAGTGCCAGCCGTTTGCTTCTTTACAAACAAAAAAGGGAGGTTCATGGAAGAACCTACACAAACGCTTTTACACTTATACTTATCGGACATAGAAATTACCTTAATTGTCCTATTCAGAATCGAAATAATTGATGCAAGCTATACTTTATTGTAGTCTTAACATGGGTAGGCATTATATTCGAGTTATTTTAGAAATCATACATTGTAGTCCTAATCTTAATATGTATGTGTTAATGATTTCCAGCCTGTTGTTATCAGTTGTATAAGATTTTGAAATATTGCGATTTTTCGAAAGACCTTTCCTGGTGATTCAAGGTACAAAAATATAAAAAAAAATAACCAATAAAACACAAACACGTTTTCTTCAAATCTTTCTTGACGCATTTGACAAGATGATTTGTCTACAAAATGCAAAATATACTATTTTTTAAATTCTTAACAAGTATTCATAAATGCAAACTCATCTGTGCTCGGTCTTACCTTTATTGTTTTCCCTTTAAAAATACGTGAAAATATCTATTGTTCTAATTTATATACGGCCTACATGTATGTAGCGTCAGTAGAGTTCAATAAATCTAATAGGAATTTTGATAATGAAATTTTAATAGAATTTGATTTCTAGATAATTATTAAATTGTAGAAGCCCGCAGCAAGATGAATTGTAAACTTGCTATTCCAATTGCTGTTGTGTCAATTAGTATTGTGATAATACAAATAATTGAAATTAATCATATGTTTAAATGTTTATTAAAAATCGTCCTACGCCTTCATCAAATGCTACTCAACCAATTGTTTTTATGACGATATTGTTGTCTTTGTCAAAAATTTCCTGCGTTCATGTCCGAGTGCTGAATAATAAACGAAAATCCAAATGATGTATCAAGCAACCAACAACCACCAATGAATTACAGTCACATATACAATGTGGCAGGATTACAAATGTTAGTGGGCGCCCAACCCTCCTCTAACCTTGGAAAGCGGTGTAATAGAACAAACTGTACAATGAAATAACGAAAAACAAATATAGTTATCATCAACAAATCGACAGCTACTTCATTACAGGCTCCTGACTTTGGACAGGCACATACACAGAGAGTGGAAGGGTTAAAACATATTTGCAGGGCACTCAAACATCCCATTAATCTGGGACGGTGGTGTAACTGTCACTGTAACAGCACAAATAAGAACAATGCACAGTTCTGATAGTACTCACAGTTACTGAAAGCTAGTTAAGAGCTAAAGACAAGCAATAAAATTAACATGTTAGACTAAACTATCAATCTGTACACATCTTACGTTCAATGAATTTAGTATAGACATCATGAACAGTCAGAGAAAATCACGATCGTATGCAATGTCAAAACACAGGTTCGATAATATGCATAGGTTTATAACAATAATATTTAGCTAAGTGTTAATGCGTTGCTTTATTATTTAATTTAGGTACTATTTTTTTCAAAGTATAATTTTTTTCTGAAGATTGCATCGTAAAACAAAGGGAAATGACTCCTCAATTGCGACAGAAAACAGTTAACTCTTTAGGATTATTATATGAAGAACAGGCAGGCTTCAGAAAGGGGTATGGCACTGTTGATCATGCATATCTTTAATTTGAAATGTCTCATTGATTTGTATTTATTTAGAAGAAAAAAATTGTATTGTGCTTTTATTGATTTTCGTAAGGCTTTTGACTCTGTTGACAGAATATTATTATGGCAAAAATTGTTACGCAATGGTATAGATGGTAAATTGCTGATTGTATTACAAAACTTGTATAAAAATGCAAAATCCTGTGTAAGAGATGGATCTAGTTGTTCAGATTTTTTTGCATCTAATATTGATGTGAGGCAGGGTGAAAACCTGTCGCCCCTATTATTTTCTATTTTTCTTAATGATTTGACTGAGTTTATGTCACATGCTTATAGGGGTCTGAATGTTGTTTGTAATATGTCTCATTTACTGTTTGACAATGATGTCATTGATATTGAAGTGTATTTTAAATTGTGTCTGTTGTTATATGCAGATGACACAGTCATTTTTGCAGAATATGCAGTTGAGTTACAATCAGCATTGAATGCAACGTATTTATATTGTGAAACATGGAATCTCAAAGTTAATACTGAAAAAACCAATGTTGTTTTATTTTCTAAAAGTCGACAGGCTGATAATGTTCATTTTATATATAATAATGACCGTTTATCTGTTATTGATGAATTTCAATATTTAGGTATTGTATTTTCTAGAAAAGGTATTTTTCATGTTAATAAATCTAGACTGGTTCAACAAGCCAGAAAAGCAATGTTTTATGTATTACGTAAGGCAAGAAAATTGTATTTACCTATAGATGTATTGTTACAACTTTTTGATGCTATGGTTTGCCCTATATTAATATACGGTGCAGAAGTTTGGGGGTATGAGAAAAATGATGTTATTGAATCATTGCACTTAGAGTTTTGTAAATATATAATGAAAGTTAAAAAATGTACACCTAATTGCATTGTATATGGTGAACTACAATGTAGGTAGAGTACCAATGTCTGTAATATTAAAGCAAGAATGGTTGGTTTTTGTAAACGTTTTGTTACTGGCAAAAAAAGAGAAAATTTCTCGTATATTGTATGAAATGCTATATAAACTTGATTCTGGTAATGTTTACCACTCTAAGTGGTTGAATTGTGTAAAAGATATTATATCTGAATGTGGTTTTATTAATGCCTGGAATAATCAATATACAGATACAAATTGTCAGTTGTCTAAAAATGTGAAACAGTATTACCACAATTTGTTTGTACATGAATGAAAGGCTCAGATATTTAATACGTCAAAATGTTTAAATTATAGAAAGTACAAGTCTGAGTTTGGTTTTGAAGATTATTTAACTTAATTACACCTTATGTAAGAATCCGGGGTTTTGATTGGTTAATAGCCAGTGTATTTTTCACCAATTTACTATTATCAAATGAATATCGTTCATTTTTAACGCCGCCGGGGTATTTGCTAAAAGGATATGCCTTTTTTACCCTCTCTGCCGTGGTATTTGCCAAAAAATACTCTATCCGACTGGACGCTTGTAACGTCACGATCATCAATGCGTTTTAGTACATTAACATTCGGTGTAATTAAACAGATATATCATGTTATTGAGGGGTATTTGCGAAAAATACCAGTCTTGAGAATGAATTTCCCTCGCCTTACGGCTCGTGAAATTTAACATTCTCTCGACTGGTATTTTTCGCAAATACCCCTCCTTAACATGATATATCTGTTCAACATTGCCTTTTGATCTAAGAATTAATTTGTGTAAATATAGGTGCAGTAGTCATAGGTTACCTTTTGAATGTGGTAGATTTTATAGCATTGATAGATCAGAAAGAATATGTGATTTATGTAACAGCAATGTGCTAGGAGATGAATTTCATTATAGATATGATTGTACTTTCTTTAATGCTGAAAGGCTGAAATTTTTGCCTGCAGATATTTGTAAAGTTAAAAATACTATGAGTTTCTCTAATTTAATGAACAGCAAAGATATATTTGTTCTTGTTGGCTTAGCCAAGTTCTGTAAATTTTTAAATTGTAATGTCAATTTACAAATGATATTTACCTTCCCATTTATTCATGCATTTGTAAATATGTTGTTCATGCATTATATCTTATTTGTTATATTGTTGTACTATCATGCCTCATGTGAGGCCGTTAGTGAAATAAAATGTTTCAAATGTTTCAATGTTTCTGTATCAATAACAATATTTGAGGTAAAGTTTTTATCACAAAAAGTCATGTCCATACAACAAAAAAAGACACATAAATAAAAAAAAAAACGTCTGTATATGGTGTTCAAAATTTTATAGAGTGAGACTAACTAAAATTTTATTCTTAACCATGGTGGATCTTCGTTCATCGCCAAATGAAATATTTAATTACTTAGTTACCGTCCAACGCCTAAAGCCACAAACAGATGCTACCCTTATCGGAATTGATCATGCAAATTATAATGGAATGACATTGGATAGAAATAATATACTGATCTTTATCACACAAATGATTAAACCTAATGGTCTTGAAATGTATTACTACAAAAACCAATATTCAAAATTCCTTTTACAATTTACATTAATGCTTTATATATAATTGTGATACTATAAAAAGATACTTCATAAAACACTTTTTAATTTATTGACTGCCTATATTATCGTCAGTTGAATTTTATAAATCTAACAGGAATGTTCATCATGAAATTTTAATAGCATTACATATTCAAATAATTATCTAAATTAAGATGCCATCGGCAAGATGAGCTTTGAATTTGTTATTCAAATTGCTGTTGTGTCATTAGACAAGTCATGTCATAATACAAATAATTGGAATCAATCAAAAATAAATGTTTAAAAACAAGTGTCCTCCAGTGGTCATTCACTTTCCACCCAACATTTATTATTTATCTGTTGGGAAATAACGATTTAGTTGCTTTTGTCAACGGCTAAAACTGTATTTAAGCGATATACTTATATAAAATCAGTTAAAAAATTATGTAGAATTTTAATATGAACCCTTAAAAAGCTTGGTGTAAATATGTTGTGCGTCTTCTGAACCAGTAAACAAATTTGACGTCACTTCCTTTATACAAACCGATAATCAAAACCGTAAAGATTTGTGCTTCAATTTTGTAACATGTACTGTGACCAAAACTTTAAAAAAATATGTGAAATTATAAGTTTGTTCTGACATGGGATTAAATTGTCATCTCTGCAACACGTGTATTTAGTTCCGGACTCAACGGGTAGACGCCCCGTCCAAAAAGTAAAATCACAAAAATACTGAACTCCAAGGAAAATTCTAAAAGGAAAGTCCACAATCAAATGGCAAAATCAAAAGTTCAAACACATCAAACGATATATTTGCCAAGCGGTATATTTGTCATAAACATTCGTTAGATGATCCTTGGGAACATATTACCAAGAACATCGCCTTTGCAGGAAGTGGGTGTCAAATGTTGTATTGTTGTCAAAAGTGCATGCCTGAGTATTTAATAGGCTTTCTGTTGACAAGAGTATTGCCAAAAAAGAATAAAAAAACCAAAAACAAAAATCTCATTAGAATTTTCTTTCATTTGATTGTACCGTTATACATTTTTGTACATTCATGAAGTGGTATCAGAAATTTTATTCCTTACCATGGTAGTTATAGATTAAACTCAAATAAAATATTGATTTATCAGTTTTATGTACATTTGAACTGTCCAATGCCTATAACTGCATGTCCAAGCAGGTGATTTTACCCTTGCTGAATTGACAAAGTAAATAATAACGTAGATGGCACTGGAGGGCCTATATTGATCTTCATCACATATGCTATTACATTTGTACTATTATACTTAAATGTATATGTCTCCATATGTTCTACAAACATTTATGAAATGTCTTCATTTATAAAATCTATATCAGTTCATATCTACATCTTGTTTTTCTAATACATGAATATGTCTTCATTATAATTAAGTATAAATAATATACTATAACATAATATCTGGAATAGCGACATAGAAGCATTTTGTTCCAGCATCTGACAAATAGATAAACGATGAGTGATAGAAATTTGTAACATTTTAGTTATTTGCTTTCAGGTGAACAAAAAATAACATGATTAAAACGATATTCGGTTGTTCAATACATCTGTTCTATGTATACTTATGGAAATTGAAAACGCAACACTAGATTATTCTATTTTATATCCGTTTTCAAAGAGGAAATGTTTGTAAAATAAATATATAAACATAAATTTATTCATTTTTATTTGTCTGAAAAAAGTCTTTAATTCAAAAGTTGAACTGATGACGTAATGTTCAAAGTTCAAATCATGTGGTAGGCACTGAAACCCTGGTTTTATATTTATCAAAGTTGTACATATATCGATGCAAGTTTGTTTTGTTTGGTAAGGTACACGTGTGTATGCTATTTATAGATAGGTCTGTTTGATTGGATATATAAGGAATGCGGGTAACATTTCATGCACGGGTGGTTTTAAGGTAGTTCAAGTCATTCGAGTCATTGCAGTCAAGTGTTCCAGAGGCTTTTTTCTAAATAAATAATTATAAAAAATTATTTATTTACAGGTTGATAGTCCAGGATGGGTCGCAAACATTGATGTGCCAGAGACAAACAATTAATTTATCACAATACTCATTGGTATTAAATGAATTACGTGTATTTATTATCTGAATAAAATGCACTTGACTTTTGCAAGTGGCTACTCCCAATTGAGAGTTTTGTATTATATTGATAAATGCTTTATGTTCGGTTGAGGTTACGAATTAGAACATAATTCCCCTTATCAATGGATGAGCCACCGTCGAAGGCAATGACTGCCTGCACCCATCGCCAAAATGATTGTCAGAAAGGTCAACCAATTCTGTTGTGCATGTTTTTAGTTCATTTTTATACCGTATGAGTTTGCTTTGTACTATGCATTATAATGTGTTTTAGCAATTAAGTGGTTTACACATGAGTGTTTCAATTTTTTCTCTGCGGTCGACTACTGTTTTTGGCATTTCGGGATATGGGAAACATTTTTGGCATGAATCTTGTCTGCCATGGCATTCGTCGACTTGATTTAGTAGTTGATGTTGCGGCCGTAGACGTCACGTGTCTTGCAAATGACGTTGCAGAATCAAATTTTATTGAAGTTGCAAACAAATCCCGTCTACCTGTTTCGTTGAATATTGTATGGACAGTAAATTAATTTAATTCTTTATTTACAAGATTGATCGTTTATATATATAAATATACAGTGTTAATTTCCATTGTTTAACGCAAGCGTACATTATAGATGAATAAATACGGTTCCTTATTTGTGCATTGTGATTAAAAATTCGTATGTTTTGATTACAACTCTGTCTTGTATTGTTCTGATAGTACTATTTTAAATATTCAATTTCATGACTGTAACATGTATTTCCATCAGTTTACCATAGTACTATCACATGGTTAGGTTAAAAATTAATGGTTAACCCTAGTTTTTAGTGTTTTAATGTCTTACCGTTTTAATTTTATTGACCTAAATGCACGACTCGATTCTCAATTAACATTAAGATCATCTTTGCAAAGAATCCTGCCCAAACTTTTGTGGAAGACGGTTTTAACTTTGCAGTGTTGCGAGAGTTTATGGTCTATGTTGAAGGCAATTGTAGTGACCTGCAATACAAGTATCGTTCAATTGAGTTTAGTTATATGTCTTGTGTTTCTGTCTCTGACCTAGTTTTTCTGTATTTGGCATGTGTATCATGACACTAGACATTGTTACATGACAGTGTACCATGATAAACTCTCGTGCAGGACTGCTGTGTGTATTTTTAACATGGAACTCTTGACCAGACTATGACTTTTTGACTCTTGACATATGCACGTTGGGTGTGCCATCATGATACAGTCAGTGGCAGATCTAGAAATTTTCATAAGAGGAGGCCACTGACGGCCTAAGAGTGGGGACGATTCCGTCACGCTTCAGTGATTCCCTATAAAACCAACCAAAATTTTTCTGAAAAAAAGGGGGGGCGGGCCCCCTGGGCCCCTAAATCCGCCTCTGACAGTGTGTTCCATGGTATATTAACTTGACCTCAAAATATAATTTTCAATTGACCTTGCTTCTGAATATGTGGAATGTAGAGGTATTGTCATACGATGGTGAGTCTAGTGGCACGAGAAACTTCATTTGAGCTTGACCTTTGCCCTTATGTACAACTTGTATATTGTGTTTGAATAAAATTGAGAATTGCCTGATTGGCACTCATACCGCATCTTCTTATATCTATATTAGATATATAGATATATTTCTTAGTATTGTGTACCACGATGTATGTTTTTTTTTATAGGGATTTTCTCGCTTTGTTGAACACCCATTGGTGGCCTTCGACTGCTTTCTGCTCTTTTGTAATGTTACTGTCTCTTTTACACATTCCAGATTTCCATTCTCAATTTTGAAGAACATTTGGTTCAAATGAAAACTAAATCCTTTAATTTCCGTGAAAAATTAGAGAGAACATTTACTGCTTCATCAGTGGCACCATGTGCTGCCAGTTGTGATAGATAATGCAAATGTTTCAATCATTTTACCTTAGATTTTATTTCATGGACATGTAGGTATGGATAGACTATTACATCTTAAACATGCACACAGAAGATATACGCATATCAATAAAATGAACTCAGTGCAAAGCACCTTTAAAGTACACTTAGACAGAGAGCTCAATCTAGTTAAACACTTTGTTATGCTGGTCACATGTACTTGAACCATCACTGTCTGTTACCAAACTGCACCGAGATCCTGAAAAAAAATATGCAAGTTAATTCTATTAGAAGTAGAATTCAATGTAAGTTAATAAGCTTTCACTGAAATAAATGTAGAATATGTATATTTGCCACAGATGCCCCTGCTTGTGAAAAAAAAACATGAGTTAACTTCCACATATAGATGCAGGATTCACGTAATTTTGACCGTTTTGTGACCATAAGCATTTTGTATAAGATTAAAAGCATTTGGTGAGGCAAACTGAGGTTAAAGAAC
Organism: Mytilus edulis; assembly: GCF_963676685.1. Taxonomy (NCBI): domain Eukaryota; kingdom Metazoa; phylum Mollusca; class Bivalvia; order Mytilida; family Mytilidae; genus Mytilus; species Mytilus edulis. Next base: position 71,514,461 of record NC_092345.1, on the reverse strand, counting down.
GGAAACATCAGATTTAGCATTTTTCCTATCTTAAGGCCCCGAGTTGACATTTGAATCATTGGTACTCTGACCACATCTTCTTACAACTAAAAACTCAGAACAGTGACGCCAACCAATATCAAACTTGATAGAGCTGTGTTATGAAGTAATAAGCGTTACATATAAGGTTTATAACATTTGATTGAGTCAAACTTTTTGAAGAGAATGGAAACGAAAAATTCAGCATTTTCTATGTTTTTAAAGGGACATGATTACTCATTTAATTCTCGTTTGAATCGTTTTACATAGTCATTTCGGTGCCTTTTATAGCTGACTATGCGATATGGACTTTGTTCATTATTGAAGGCCGTATGGTGACCTATAGCTGTTAATTTCTGTGTCATCTGGTCTCTTTTTGAGAGTTCTCATTGGCACTCATGCCACATTAGGTGGAGGGTGGGGATTCCGCTAACAAGTTTAACCTCGCCTTTTTCTGTATGTATGTGCCTGTCCTAAGTCAGGAGCCTACATGTAATCCAGTGATTGTCGTTTGTTTGTGTTACATATTTGTTTTTCGTGCATTTTTTGTACACAAATTAGGCCGTTAGTTTTCTCGTTTGAATTGTTTTACATTGTCATTTCGATGTCTTTTATAGCTGACTATGCGGTATGGACTTTGCTCATTGTTGAAGGCCGTATGGTGACCTACAGTTGTTAATTTTTGTGTCATTCGGTCTCGTGTGGAGAGAACTCATTGTCACTCATGCCACATCTTCTTTTTTATATTGTGTATAAGTTTTGTAGTATTTGGTTGAGGCAAACTCAAGTTTGGAGAACAGAACCCATTTTTTTGGAACGTTTAGGATTAACGGACTAGGGTAACTAGTGTGCTGGCGATACTCATCCAACTAGCACTGTCATTAACACACATACACAATTTTATTATATGAATATTCAATCTTAATTTTGATTTCTTTATTTTTGGCTGAATGGTTAGGCATGATCTTCACACGGAGTATCGAATTTGACAAATTTATTGTACATTTACATGCATTTTGTTATATTTTATAGGTGATATTTCAACTAATTAAAGCTTACAAACTTAAAGTGATCTTCACTTTCTTTTGCATTTGTATTTTAATATTCTGTTTTGAAAAAAAAACACGATTTGTTACATATACTTCACATGTATTTCTATCAAACCTGACATTATTACAAAGCCAATTAAATAAAATTCAGTCGAACTTGAAAATAAATGTGCAATGAAATATATATCTGCAAGTCGTCAACTGGTCACATATCGTTGGCAAATTAAACAACATATTATCCTAGTTGGGTGGTTTAAAAACTTTTAGAAATATTAACGGAAATAAGGGATGAGTAAAGGAAAAGAAATGAAACAGAAAGACTGAATTAAATAAAAGGATGTTCGATATACTGTATATTTCGGTTTATTCTTAAAAACCTAAAAGATGCTTTATTTTTATCTAGTTTCCTAATCTAAACAATTAAAATGAGATAATAAATACCTTGCAGCTTCCTTTACCGTCGATGCTGAAACGTTTAATTGTTTAATGTTATAAAAGAATTTTAGCGTCTTTGACCTACTTTATCTTTTTATTCGGATACATGCGATTATCTTCTCCAAGTTCAACGGGAACATTAGAATGATCTAGAATAGAACCCAGATGGAACCAAGAAGTTAGGTTGCTATAACCAAACAACCCGGATGTTGAACCAGTTACCATGGTTTCGAACCAAAGAACCCGGATAGAACCAAGGTTCAAAACCAAAAAACCCAGATGGAACCAAGGTTTAGAACCAGAGTGCCCGGATAGAACCTAATTCCATTCGTAATTCTCATTACTTTTTTTACCTTCAACGTATTTTCAATATCATTTATTTATGCCAACAACCAAAGGCTACGTGTGGGTCTCCTCGACATAGATACATACCGATTCACAATTATCAAAGTTTTGAATACAAACATGTTAAACACAAGACAAGACAATATGTACAGGACAAGACATACAAATATAATTTGACTACACACCCATCCATTCACTCGCTCATTCTTACTCACATGCACACGACTTAACACACATGTATGATTCAGTAATATAGAATAGTGATTATGGAAAGACAATTTTGAGCACAATTAGGTCAAATGGAATATGTGTTTCAAACCTTATATATTTTATTACAAGAAAAAAAAGTTAAAGAACAAATAAGTTATTTAGCTATCGAGAAAATCTGTTCGAAGATTATATAAATCGAAACACACACTCAAACAACTCTAAATTAGTATCATCAGACAAATCATCACTACCTTCTATTAATATTTTGCTCAGATAGTTGGGACATAGATTCCGCAACATTGCTATATTTATATCTGGACAAAGCAGATTCTTAATTCCAAGTATATATAGAAGAGTATAATCCGATAGTTCGTTTAGCGGGTGCAATGAATTAAATAGTGCTCAGTGCTTTCAATACGGTTACCTGGACAGAAATCGCAAAACCTATTTAATGTAAGATTATATTTATACAAATGGTCATTAAGAGCACTAAGGCCTAACCGTAATCGAGTATGAATCTTTTTCTAATAACCATGTCCTCGTGAATATATTTTTTTACTACACAAATTGAGATTCTTCTTTAACCTTTTGAAACTCGCCAAAGCTGTTGCTGTAATTAGTTCAGCTGACAAACTTTTCCAGTCTCTAATCGTAGCTAGAAGAAAAGAATTATAGTATGCTACTGTTCTTTACCTGACGGGTGTCAAGTTAGCATGTCGTCTTAAGTTATGGTTTTCAGTATTATGATGGAACACTGGATGAAAATTACAGAGATAATCTGGGACAAGATTATTTTTTATTTTATACAAGTATGTAAGTCTATGAACTTGACGGCGTGTTTTAAGAAGCTCAAGACCAACCTCTTTCAATAAAGTGACATGTTTTGTGACCCTGATTGCCCCAGTAGATATAATGCAGGCACGTCTCTGTAAATGTTCAATGTTTGCAGAATCGGCGCTAGAGCAGCTATCGAAGATGACATCTGCATAATCTAGCAATGAACGGACAAATGTTTTATATAATTTTTCAATGCATAATCTAGGTAATATATGTCGCGTCCTCAAGATATTGTTCAGTTTACTGTGACATTTCTTACAAATATCAGCAATATGATCGGTCCAAGAAAGTTTATCATTCAAGATATTTCTAAATATTTATGGTATGTAACTCTCTTTATATTTACATTATTTAAGATCAATGGAGGGTAACGTGGTATTTGCTTCTTCTTAGAAATAATAAGATACTCAGTTTTTTCTGTATTGAATGTAACACACCATTGCTGGACCCATGAGTTCAACGTGACGAGGTCACTGTTCAGAGTTTGAAAACAATCAGAGATGTCACCAATTTGTTTGACAAGGGAAGTATCATCAGCAAACAGTTCGATATTGCTGAAAATTCCATCTTTAATATTGTTAACATATATAAGAAAAAGCAGAGGACCGAGTATAGAGCCCTGGGGTACACCAGCATAGGTGTTTTGACTCGATGATATCTGACAATTGATTAATAACGACTCTTTGCGTACGACCTAATAGGTCAGTAAATTGAATTCCTGACGTGAAATTGTCTGATAACAGCACGTTCACGTATTCCTATCTGCAATATTCTTAAGCCTAGATTCAAATTTCCATTTCTTAGTCTCGGCAATGTAGAGGGGCAACAATTCTTAAAATGTTTCACGAAAAACAATCCTTCCGTAAAATCATTTATGGGTTTCAATTTTTCGCTTTAAGAAATTCGTGCGACTTCAATAATCCGGTGTGTTTAATAACCTCAGATGAGGAGATATAGAATTTTTGTAACCTAAGCATGAATAGTAGTTATGTGAGACTCAATCATAATTTGCTAAGAAAAATCACTAAAATGCGTTTCTTATGTCAGTGAAGTATACATATAACTTATAATACCTTACTTAAAATTCGGAGATGTATTCCGGTAAAGGGGAGATAGTCTAAGTTGAACCATATTCCATTGCCTTCATTTTGCAAAAGAGATATAAAAACCTTTTATGTGTTTTATCATGTTACTATAATTTGTACTTTTTATCACATATCAGTATTCATTATATATACCGTTTGTTTTCAAATGTTTTTTGTAACATGATTGAGCTTATTTTTGATATGGCATTATGAACTTACATGTAATTATAAGACAGTCATTGAACAACACATTTATGTAAGTATAATTTTGCTTCTCATAAAGTTTATCAAATTTTAAGTTTTCACGTAAATACAATTATTTTAACTGTTTATATGCTTCTTGTCATTTAATGTACATTTATGTTTACATTCTATAATGAATCATGATTGAAATTAGAATGTTTCTTTAATGAAAGATGTCAATTTGTTGATAATGAAGAAATCTTTAAAATGGGTACCGATGAATGTGTACATCATGCTTTTGTGGCCACAGTGGTCGTGTGGTGTAAATATTAGAAGTATATTTACTGTATAACTATAGCCTGCCAATAGGTTATGAGTTCGATCCTAGCACGTGACAAGTGTGTTCGATTTCAATTAATTGACTAGGATTTCCAGGTCCCCTGTTTAGATCGGTGGTTCTCTCCAAGAACTCCAACATCAGCCACCAATACCAACTGGTTTTCACGATATAGCCAACGGTTATACACCACCAATCAATTCTACATGATATCTAAATCAGTTGATGTATTAAAATGCATAAACTTCATGGTTTCGGGGGGAGCTAAAGTCAGTAAGATTTAACTTTTAGAAAATAAAAACATGCGACTTACTTTTATTTTTTACCTTTTATGAGTACGATGAAACCTTTTCATATATAGAATGTACTGATATTGTAGTGATATAGATGACGACGAATACGAAACAAGGTCCATTGCATTTATCATTTTAACTTGTCGTTTCCTGTTCACCTGATATTGGAAAATGTTTATATGGCTAAATGAAGTCTGGCAATTTTGACATGTGTATTTCTTTTTTCTGGGTTTCATGTGGACTGAATGCACGTGATTCAATATTGTGTCTCGTATTCTAGTGTGGCCTTAAATTCCGCATTGCCACAAGGCGATTTTGTTTAGGACTATCTGAAGTAATTAAAACCTGTTTTGAAACTTTTGAGTGTACCCTTTGTCACCAAAGCTTCTTGCATGCATACTTAGTAATGCACACTTATTCCTTATTTGTTTATGTAAGCCTAACGTTGATTTGATGAATTTAACCCAGTAAACACATTAATAATAGCTGTCGTTTTTATTGTGTCATTATTTTCTTTGGCATGTTTTTTCCATGTCATTCTATTAAAATTACCTTTGTTATTGTCCTGTATCAACATTTTCTAGTGTGTATATTAAACGTCCTCATCATACAGCCTTCACTTTTAATTCAAAAGAAATGTTCATCTGAAAAGGAAAAAATAAAAACGTGCAAGTCTCGTTATAAGAAATGACGAGACGACCACAACCACATCCAAGAAAAAACGGGAAATGACTGGTTTGATAAAAGTTCGTTTATAATTAATGACAAATTAAGTATCTTTGCACCTTGTGTGTTCTCAAACAATGTCAGTCAAGTCAGAGTTTGTGTCCCACATGTATTGTCCCTAAAATAAAATACCTATATACGTTCATATAACACAGGTACACATATCGCATCTTTAAGAAATGCGTAACCCCATATGCCCGCGTCACACTGTCCCGATTTTTATATACGATGAACATCCGAATGCGAAAATTGTAAGTTCGTACGAAGTTGGTCCCGATCTCGTTAAAATACCCCAAAGTGACCGAAGCAAGTACGATGAATAACGAAGTCTATACGAGGGTGCCGAAAGTATATACGATAGCAAAAGATGGACATACGAAGGTTAACCGAAGACGGTATTTAAGCTTCATATCTCAGCCGAAGCCTACAAGATGGATCACGAAGGCTACATGATGGATTACGATGATGGCGCGATGGCCATACTATGTCTAAAAGACGTCGTGTACAGCTTACGATGCATTTAGATTATATGCCGAAGGCATCACGCGTTTTACATTGTTTGATCAATATTGAATATACATTATATTGTACATTTAATTTTTGGTTTAATCATAAGACGGAAGACCGTGGGTATTTCCAGTTACTGAATAATTTGGTTGATTTCTAAAAAAATAGTTTATGTATCAAATATGCGTATTCAATTTACCATTTTCTGCTTGTGTCATATACAAATATAGTGTCCATATTTGTCTCCAATATGTTACATACGAGGGGATGCCACGCTCGGCATTACCTTGTTTGAACTGTAAAATGTGTGCACTAGTCTGAATAATCACCCATAATTATGCCCATGTTTACTGATCTATCTTAAAGGTAAGGTAATGGGTTCGTTGATCCCTTTTTATTCAAAAAGAGCTCTTTCCAGGAGAATATCATAATAATATAGACTAAAGGAAGGATGTGGGGAAAGCAACAAATGCGGCAAAATATGACATATAGAAAACAAAATGTTTATGGAGTAAACATTCGTGTGACAACAACTCAGACGATACATAAAAAATCAGAATAATGAAGAAAAAGTTGGTTTCCCTATATAGGTGTACCTGCAGTGTTGGTATACGAGGCGCGTTTATGATTTTTATTATGTGTTTTGATATGAAAAATTGACAAAAAATAATATTTTATTTGTAAAAGTAAATCCTGAGCCTGTAATACCTGCTCTTCTTGTTCCATTTGAATTAATAGAAACAACGCTGTCGCCTTTCTTGTTCTCATAGAATCATATGATATGAGGTCCACGTTTTGTGAACGGCTTTCTTAACTGTCGTGTTAGACTGACCAGTGCATATCGCGCAAGGCACTTTAAATGTATTTAAGCGCGAAAATTAACTTACATTTAGCTGGATTTATTGCATTTGTAGTTCCATCTTGTCACATTCGTACTTTTATTTGATGGCATCACGACGGGATTACGAGGTCTTCAAGAAGTCGTGTTGCCATCGTAAGACCTTCGGTTAGCTTCGTGATTCATTCGTGTAGACATCATAATGTCAAAACTGCCCGATGGAAACGATGGAAACACGAATGCAATACGATGTTCAAAGATGCATTTCCGGTGACATTACGATGGTGAGGATGGTGATACGAACTCAACACGAACCCTAAACATCGGACGCACCTTCGGGGATTTTTTAACATGTTAAAAAATTTAGAACCCTTCCCGAAGTTGTCCCCGAAGGCTAGAAAAAGTGGCCGATGGTTCTACGATGGTTAAAGATGGCACTACGAATAGCCCGATCTGGATACGATCAGTCCCGATTTTGAAAATTTCCATAATCGTGTTACCATCGGCGTAAAAATCGGGACAGTGTGACGCGGGCAATAGCGAAATTTCTCCATATTTCGATAGTCGTCTATCTCACTGAAACGCGTTTTTACCCCCTCTCGTAAATCTAACTTATCTACACAATGGTGAATGCAATGCTTATCTTTGTTGTCAGAATTGTTCGTCGTTGCAGAACACAAATACAAAACAAACACTCATACCATATCTTCCTATATCTATCTACTACCTAAAAAGTATTTCAACACCCATCAACTTAACCCGAACCTGGTAAATTAAAATAGTTTAAAACCCTTTTAATCTGATACTTGTTAAAACCAAACATTTGAAATATTGACTGAAACCTAAATGTATGGAACTGGGTTGAAACCCTAATGTATGAAACTGGGCTGAAACCTAAATATATAGAATCTATTACAAAAGTTAATGTTTGAAACAAATTTAAACTAATTAAACTTTAGTATGAACCTTTATTAAAAATATATCTATAACCGTCGGAACAACATGGTAGTACTAAGATATGGTATATCAGCAAACACCAGAGAATGCCAATAGTGAGAGATGTGAAACGCAAAACTTTACCACCAGCCCTGTTTGGAAAAATTTGAACCGAACCAACTGTCTCAACCTTTCTATTCATTGCTTTTAGTCCAAATAATTATGACGTCTTGAAAGGCTAATATTATAGATATAGGAAAATGTGGTATGAGTGTCAATGTCTATGAGACAACTCTTCATCCAAGTAACAATTTATAAATGTAAACCATTATACATGTATGTCAAGGTACGGTCTTCAACACGGAGCCTTGGCTCACACCGAACAGGGTTTAAAGAAATACTTGTATAAAACCATTCAAATGGGAAACCAACGTTCTAGTCTATATAAAAACGAGAAACGAGAAACATGTATGAACTACATAAACAGCCGACATCTACTGTACATCAGATTCATGACTTAGGACAGGTGCAAACATTTGCAGCAGGATTTAACGTGTTAATGGTACCAAACCTTCTATAAAATGGGAAAATTCAGAAAGATATCAGAAAATAAATACATGTAACTATAAAAGAATTATAACATTCTTAAACTGTATCACTATCATTAGGGTGTCATTTACTAAAAATTAAGAATGGAAATGAGGAATGTGTAAAAGAGACAACAACCCGACTTAAAAGCAGAAAACAGTCGAAGGCCACCAATGAGTCTTCAATACAGCGAGAAAATCCCGCACCCGGAGTCGTGCTTCAGCTGACCCCTTAACAAAATTGTTTACTAATTCAGTGATAATGGATGTCATACTTAACTCCGAATTATATAAAAGAAACTAAATTTAAAAATCATAAAAACTAACAAAGACCAGAGGCACCTGACTTGGGACAGGCGCGAAAATGCGGCGGGGTCAAACATGTTTTTTCACAATGCGAGATCTCAACAATCCCCCTATACCTCTAGCCAATGTAGGAAAATCAAACACATAAAGCAAAACGCACAGTTGAACTCTTTTTAAAGAATATGAAACAAAAGAAACTAAATGACAATGATACATAAATTAACGAAGGACCAATAGCAGTCACTGACATGCCAGCTCCGGACCTCAATTAAACTGATTGAAAAATTGTAAATTCATCATATGAAAATCAAGCACGATTCCTCCCGTTACGGGTTTAATATCATACCATCATAAAATATATGAGAAGAACATAACCCGTATCATGCCAACAACCGGTTATAGAATAAATGTGTTTATGTCCGATGGTGAATCAATATTAAAGCAAACATATGCCATCTTTAATGACCGGACAACAGTATCGTAACAATGTTCCTTCTTAAAACTAGTAAGTTTTTTTCAAGGTTTTGTTAGTTTTTGAGGTGATTGCCGACATTTTTGTGCTTTGTAAAGAAAATTACCATAAAAGATTGGAAGTGAAATACCTGAACGTATAAGATGTCTGCATGAATAATGAATGTTTCCGGCTGCCAATCAAAAGTTACACACAGGCTTGAAATAGAACATAAATCAAAATGAAGATGCTGACATAATGACATCCTCCAGTTTTTTGTTTAAGAGTTTAAACTTGTTAAATGTGGAAAAAACGAATTCAATATCAAAAGGCAAATTGAATACTTGTATTTAAATCATTACATGATAATTATCTTAACTATTCACAAGAAAAACTTTCATTTGACTGGTAGCCAAAATTAAAATTAACGTTCAGCTGATAAACAATTATATCTTCCAAAGCCAAAAACAACTTTTTGAAGAAAGCAAGTACATAATCTGGTTCTCAAATATGGAACAGTTTACGAAATGAAATAAAGATGAGTAATTCACTTGTATCTTTTACACAAAATGTTACATGTTTTTTTCTTATATAGAAAAGGGATGAACTCACATCTTCTACATAAGTCATTTTCCCGCGCAATAAGTTTAATCACCAACATTATGATATTTCAAACAGGGTCAGTAAAGACTGATTAAACGATGTATTTGTTTCTACTTTTGTAAAGTTTAACAAACTATATTAAATGGCACACAACGTTTACTTTAAATTTTGGTTAGAAAGAAATGTACTCAAAATCAGTTTATTAGAGTTTCACATGAATGTCGCGTGAACCTCACGTAAATTGCACGTAAAATTCATATGAATTTTTCCCGCGTGGAAATCACATGTTTTCTTACGTGAAATTCACGTGAATTTATAAAATTAAGTAATTAAAATAACTTCCAAATTTGCATGTAAAGCTCACGTGAGATTCTTGTGAATCTCAATTCACTTGAAAGTTGCAAGAACATTTTCACGTGAATTTCATGTATTATTAAGCTCGTTTTAGGTGAATTCCACGTGAAATTTTCCCCCTGAATATCATGCGAGCAAAATTTTCCTGTGTATATCAATCAAAATCAAAAAGTATATTTTTACAAATTGATATAATTTATATCGTAGAAGTTAATTAATGGTGTTATCATCCACCATTTTCATTTTGTAAAATACCAGAAGGTAACCAAACATTTAAGAACTGATATTATTCCCTGTAATTATTGTCTGTAATAATTGCTCATTTATTGAACAGTAGACTCGGAGTCATTTTAAAAAAACTTCTTCTCCATTTGCCTTTTTTTCAAAACTTGGGAGGTGTCAACTCAGTGGCGGATCCAGGGGGGTCCGGGGGTTGCACACCCCTTTTTTTTGGACGATCAATGCATTTGAATGGGGACATGTGGTTTGACCACCCCCCTCCCTTATTCTGGGTTGGGAACCCCCCCCCCTTTTTTTAAATGGCTGGATCCGCCCCTGCAACTTGATTTCATACTTTTAAATTGTGATTATATCTTCAGTGCACATCAAATTTTGTTTGAAACATAATATGACGACATTGCCATACGTTGGAGAAACCTCGATTTAATAAGCTTGGAATATGTATTCATTTTGAGAAAGTGATAAATGTCATTGTTTATGGAGGCGTCAACATTGGCTGCCGATTCAGAATGGAATTTTGTTATGAGGTCAGATTGAACTCCGATATAAGGAAACACACGTCGATCATAGTGCAACAATGCAAATGTCATAATATATTTATTCATTAATAAATTGCTTAATTGTTTTAACATGCATTTATTTGCATAATTTTATTTATCATTTATTTCATACCTTTTCATCAGTCATTGCCTTCTTTGTTGCATGTAATCAAACATGTAAATGTTGTGCAAATGTTGTGCATGACATTAATTAGACACCTATTACAAAAATGTATCCCACTATTAAGCTTGATTTAAGTGTGATGTGACGTAAATTACTTTATTTGAAATCAAATTGATTTTTTCCTAATATATATTGTATGATATACATATACATATACGGAAGATTCTTTCTATATGGCGAAAGAAAGCATATTACTTTCTTTACTGTCGTAAAATGTTGTGGTTTTTTTTTTCTAAATCCAAAATAACATTAAAAATATTTTGTGTGGGAAAATAACGACGATATCCGTAACCTATATATTATCCTGATTTAGAGTAATTTCTCGCAATTTGATTGGCTGATATTGTCCTAATAAATTTCAGTACGTCAATTGGAATTATCTCCCTTATTTATTTCGTCAATTGGAATTATCTCCCTTATACCATTGACCTAATAAAAAAAAAACAAAAAAAACCAATTGAGTTGCTTTGTAGTCATAATATTTTTTATTTTTCACATTTTTTGATTTAATATCTAAAATATATTTATTGATATTGTCCTAACATTGAATTTGAATATAATAATATGTAATATAACAAAATCAGGATAAATTCGTTACACAGGGTTCAATTATCCTAATACGGAATTTATCGGGTCAATACAATTCATATCGGGTTTGGCTTCGCCTCACCCGATATGAATTTTATTGACCCGATAAATTCTCGTATCAGGACAATTGCACAATGTGTAACTAATATTCTACCTCTGCATCGAGTGTGATACGATATTTATCCACTCTCGACAGTTAAATTTTCAAATTTAAAACGCGAGGCTCATGTTAATTGGCATGAATGTACACCATGCAACGAGTGTACAACTGAAGGATTCGCCTGAAAACATACACTAGTAAACCTAAGTTGTTCCGTTTGGAAGTGCCTTTGTAAGAAACGTGTGAGACCGAATATTTTCACAAATAAAAGACAGGTTATTTCAAATGACTTTAAAGTGTGGTATCTATCCTGAAACATAACAAAACTTATAATATTCCGTCAATACATTTAATTTTACTTGTAAACATATACTATTATCCTATTATACTTAAGATTCCCAAATTAATGTTTTTTATATAGAAATTAAGACTTTGACCTTGAGATACGGCATACCTTCACATAACGATTGTACGAAAATGAGGTGCATCGGACAATCAAAAAGAATACGAAAAGCAAAACATGATATGGTAATATGTATACTTTGCTTTTCAAAAGGAATATCTTCATAAAACAAACAAACTTTTTAAAACTAAAAAAACATAATTATTTGCATATCATTCTGTCCACGACACTACAACTGGTTGATACAGGTTCTTTCCATAGATTTGCTGTAGAGTTTAATTTTTAGTAGAAATGTTAAACCGAAGTCTTCTTACAATATCAACTGTCTAAGGACAGAAGAAGTCAAACTGCATATTGAAGATAAAGATCGAGATAAATCAAAGCAAAAAGAGTACTTTTGATTCATATCGTCAACAAGAACACTCAAAAGTTGCAGTTATAGGAAGGGCAGGAATATTTTGCATGCATTGAGAAGTGCCATTTGACCAAAATTATCAGGAGTATACATACATATGGTACATTAATCCATTACCTTTCGTTAAACAGGCTCATCTTTGTAAATGTACATGACAATGTAGAGAAAAGAGCCATGTGTATTTCGCTGAATATGAATTACATCCGAATAAAAGACGTCCAAGGCCATTTTGTCATTCATAATTTACACTACAGATTCTCAATAGGAAAACTGCTTATTCTTTCCAATAGGAATTGTGTCTAGATATCCTTCATACTGTAGTGCTTTGGAAGATAGTGATAACGTCTTGGTACAGCTCAAAAGGGCATTATGTCAAAAGGCGTTATATCATATTTCAAGGTATATAAGGTTAAAAAAATCTGCCATTCATTTTATTATTAGAACACTTTTAAAATGCAAACAGCATATGTATGTTATTATAATTATACATGAAAGTGAAATACTAATGGAGATTGCATGATGACAGTTCATATTAATTTATCATACAATAATGAGATTCTTACATGTTTCTCATTTTAATAATGTAAATAGTTTGCCAAACGTAAATAGTTGATACTATACACATTTCTTAAAATTCGTATTTTCTACTCTTTAATCATAAAATATCACTGTACATTACTAATTAATGTAAGACTTCAAGAATCATGTAAGGAATTTGGCAAAATGGAAATTTAATTTAGCTCACCTCTGAAAAAAATAGATGAATATATAAGATTTTTGAAAAATCTATTCCAGTTTAAAATGTGAGCGACTACATATAAAATTTTGTAAACTGGTTTTAGGTGTTCATAAAAAATCCATGAATTTTGGAATTTTATTCGAGCTAGGACGATTCCCACTATATTATGATGTGATTAAATCCATGTTAAATTACTGGTATCGTTTGGAAAATCTTGATTCCCAATTTTCTCTTCTTAAAGATGCTTATGTAACATCACAGAATCTTTATCATTCAAAAAAACCATCTTGGTATGGCTCTATGAAGTCAATTCTTGAAATGATCCCAGACATCAATCATCTATCTTCACCATTACCAAAAATTAATAGCTTCAAAACTAATATGAAAAAATATTAAAATCATATTTTATAGACTTGTGGAACACTGAATTGGTAAAGCATTCAGATGGTAAACTTAGAACTTATGTTACATTTAAATCAGTTTTTGGAAGAGAAAAATATCTTTCCATTATTGGGAATTTTGAACAGAGACGAAGCTTAACAAAACTCAGAATTTCATCACACCACTTAAGAATTGAGTCCGGAAGGTATCAGGGTACTCTCCTAAATGACAGAACTTGTACTCGTTGTAACTCCGGAGATGTGGAGGATGAATATCATTATTATTCCAATGTGTTAAATTTAATGATGACCGCAATCATCTATTTCAAGAGATAACTAAAAGTTGCCCCAACTTTTTAACTCTTAACGCAAGAGATAAACTGATATGGCTTATGAACGCAGAAGATATTAAGTCTATTCTCACTGCTGCATGTAAATTTATTTCGAAAAATTGTTAATTATGTGGCTTTCTTGTCTGCTTCAGACACGAGGAGGACTGTGTAAATACTACAGCTCCTTCAGTACCGCCCCTTGGTGTCTGTTGCAGTAGGGAAACCTACACTATTCTCAATACCTGTTTACTGCAGTATATGTTATTTGCTGTGACTATACATAAACTTTTTTCAGTTGTGTTTGTTTTTCTGCATCAGATACGAGGAGGATTGTTAGAGCTTTTAAGATCACAATCCTAGAGCATCGTCCCTTAGTGTCTGTTGCAGCTAAACAATCATTTATTTTATATTTTATATTTTATATTTATACATTTTCAGCAAAATATTATAAAATCAAGTGAGAAAAAAAAAAGTAAATAAATAAATGGGGTTTGCCACATCTCTGGAGTAGCAACTCTCAAATACTTTTTTTTATTAACAAATAATACCTGTATGACTATTTCAATAGTTTATTTTACAATGTTATGTAAAATACTGTATGTTGTATCAATTATATTATATATGTTATGTGTATATGCCCCCCTGGGGACCTAATTTGGAAAATAAAATTTATCTTATCTTATCTTATCTTATAAGTACTAAACTTTCACGTTAAAAGTCAGATGTAAAAGTATAAGGAGGTGTGATACCAGTAAATATGATGTGGAATTAAGAAACTATAGGTTACAAAGCGACCTTCAACAAAGTGAGAAACCCATACCGTATATAAAAATAAATCGCCCCCACATATGATCAAAAATAGCTTATTAAAAATCATATCATGAAAGATCAATTCATGTTTCTATGAATAAAACAATATGAATAAAACATTGCGTTATTGTTGAAATTAAAATGTCAACATAGGGGCACCTCCTAGCACGCATAACACAAACTGGGGTCAAATAAAGTAATGAAAATGCATATCGGGTATTCCGAAAGGTTGTTGTCAGCTTTGACGTGATAATTCATTAAGATATAACAAGGTACATTTGTACATCATTATGAATTCAAATAAGTCAACATATAATCACCGCATGTCATTGTCAAAGCAAAAGTGATTTATCTTGTAAACTGACATCTGTTCCCATTTATGTACTTATACATTGTTCAAGGAAATAAACACTCTTTTTTATATTCATGCAAGAAGAACAATTCTATGTATCAATAGTATAGATATAAGAAGATGTGGTATGAGTGCCAATCAAACAAAACTCCATCCAAGTCACAATTTGTAAAAGGAAATCATTATTTGTCAATGGATGGTCTTCAACACAGAGTCTTGGCTCACATCGAATGCAAGCTATAAGAGGGCTCCAAAAAATGACTTTAATTGTTAAACCATTCAAACGGGAAAACTAACGGTATAATCAATATAAAAAAACGAGAAACGTGAAATATTTATGAACCACATCAACAAACGATAACCACTGAACATCTGACTTCTGAATTAGGACAGGTGCAAACATATACAGCGGGTTTTAACAATTTAATAGGTACCAACCTTCACCCTTACATTTGTACCTCAAACAATAGTGTAACATCACAACACAGAAAGACAAACTATAAAATATCAATTGAAATGGCTTAACTCAATCAAAAGACATATTAAGACAAACAAGTGAATACACACTGAACGAATAAATTTGATATATGACACCCTGTAAATACAAAATCAATAAAATAAGGGGTGAGATATAATAAACAATTTAAAAAAGTGAACCCTTATCTTGAACAAAATGCCATCAACTATAATCAGAATAATGTACACAGGTAAATGAAAATAATTTTGTACAGTAATGAAGAACGGAATTCAAAGTTCGAGAACAGGAGTGAAAATGTATAGTCATAGCAAACAATTATCAAAGCCTGTATATTAAAAAAAGAGAGACGAGAAAGTAAACATTAAATAACAAAAAGCACAAATTGTATCAACAGATCACATTAACACAAAAGAACGATTAAAGTTCTCATTTGATTTCAATGTATTGCTATATAAAAACAAAAAAAAAAGTCGATTCTGCTTTGTTCTTTCTTCTGACCCTGTGTCTACCATTAATTTTGAGCAATCTTAATTTAATACGTTCTCTTCAAATAAAAAAAAAACTGCCTCGGTGGTCTATTGGTATCGTGCTCACCTCGAATATGGTAAATCGTGGCTTCGAATCCCTGCTTCTGGAGTTTAAACAAGCATCAACCCACGCTTTCATCAAATAAGAAAAATAAAAAATGTACAAATACATACTGCCTTGTACAAAACCGGCCATTTGAACGAGTGTTTAACGTACTAATTCACAAGGTTACAGAGCACAGAAATATGTCAACATACCCGACGCATTATTCCGACTCTTACCCGTCCAATCTTTGCGCTTACAACTGAATTACGAATGCACATCACATTCCATTGGTTTGAGTTGTACTGGGATTGAACCCACAACCTCTTGCATTCGAGTTTTAATAGTTTAAGATGAAATATTGTAAAATTCCGATAGCTATTTTTTCCTTTTACAACTGATTATTTAAACGGGAACATACGTTTCTTCGCTTTTCAATACTTTTTTTATGTTTCGTAATAAATCAATGTCACTAAAATGATCGATTTATGAGGGTCTGAATTGGAGGGGACAGCTTTATTTCTGCATTCTTAAAATTGTTTAGTCAATTTTGCACTATTCTTTTTTATTTTTTCTCTCCATTTTACTCGATTCTATATATTTGCCCTGTTTTTGTCTATTGTTAAAGGTATTTTTGCCATATATTCTGCTCATTTTGTCCATAATTCTAAATAGCATACTATGTGAGAGAAAAAACAGAAAGAGAAAGCAGGTAATATTTTTGCGAGTATTTATATTTCACCAATAAATGTTTATGGAAACACACGTTTTGTCAGACCGAAGAAAATCTGATGTTCAGTATTTGTCGTTTGTTGATGTGGTTTATAAGTGTTTCTCGTTCTGTTTTTTTTATATAGATTAGACTGTTGGTTTTCCCGTTTTAATGGTTTTACAATAGTCATTTCGGTGTCCCTTTATAGCTTGCTGTTCGTTGTGAGCCTAGGCTACGTGTTAAAGACCGTACTTTGACCTATAATACTGGTTTTTCTTTTACAAATTGGATGGAGAATTGGGTCATTGGCACTCATACCACATCTTCCTATATCTATGTACAATATTTCCATCTGTCCTTTACATTATCAAACTACCCGACTGAGCAATGAATATGGTTTAGCTTTAACTCCTGGTCAATAAAGTGTAAAACTGTACAGTAATATACTGACTGACTTTTGAAACGCAACACTCATTTTATAGATTTTTTTTTTACCAAATCATGGTTGATCCTCATACAACAACTATTCATGCTTATCACACTTCTTTCTCTTTCGACAAAATCATCATCTGACTTACCTGTGGTTATTGAACATACAGGATTATTGAGATCGCACGAATTTCAGAATGCGAAATTTCGAACCAAATAAAAGATTTTTCCATTTTTTTTGTTGTGAAACAGTTCTTTCAATCCTTGGCCACACTTAAATCAGTTAAAAATGTTGCTTCTCCATATTGCCAAGACTGAGGAGTAAAAAACTGAATCAACCCATTAGAATACTGCAAAAAGAAAAACGTGAACGTGCTGCAACCAGACAGTTTGACGTCAGAAACTCGTCTTACTGTCCTTCCTACAATGATACCGGTAGACGGGATTTGTTGAAGACCATTAATGACCCGGCCTCACGGTCATAAAATTTTTGAGCATGATTTTTGTACTCAGACTCGAAAATCAACCAATCAAATTGCTGGATTTCATGTTTCGAGCATGATTTTTGTGCTCAGAGCACTGAGCAAAGTTGTATGCCTTCAACATGTATTGACAGTGCAACGTCAGTAGAATTTGATTACGCAAAGTCATTTGCAAGACAGGTCTACGGCCGCAACGTCAACTGCTAATCAAATTGCTGAATGCCACTTTGCACATACATGTATTTATGCAATACATGTTTCCCATTAACTGAACTGCCAAAGAAACGACTGTAGAATAACATTTAAAGCCTTAAAGTTTAACCGCATAATTGTCAAAACCCATTGTAACGGGTGGAACAACGGAAAAATCAGAAGGTGCAAAACAGAACCTATTACGTGCCGAACAGAATTGGTTGACCTTTCTGACATTTTGGCGTTTGTAACAGGCAGTCATTGGTTTTGACGGTGACACGTTCATTGATAAGGGGGAAACCAGGGTTTCAGTGTATACCACAATATTTGAACATTGAAAATGACGTAATCAAGTCAACTTTCGAAGTGGCATTTTTTTTTAACATTGAAGTAATGAAAGAACTTTCTGTTCATATTAAGTTTGTTCACATACAATTGCAAATTTGAAAATGGGAATTCAAAAGAACAATCTAGTGTTGCGTTTCTAAAGTCGGTCAGTATAATATTTTTCAGGAGGTCATAGTGACAAGTTTATGCTGCAAGTTAGTTAGGTTATCATGCAGTATATGTATGATCTAATTTTGAATATTTAAAGTTCGTAATCAAGTATATGCATTTATGATCTCATTTCGGTTTTTTTATTATTTGATGCAATGCGCATTTGTTTTTGTACGACATGTGCAGTGCGTATTTGTGTACAATATTGATAATTAAACACAGACAGAGTGTGTTCCATTAAACGATCAGATAAAACTTTGTTTTTATACAACATTGATAATTAAATACAGACAGAGTGTGTTCCGTTAAACGATCAGATACAACTTTGTTTTTATACAACATTGATAATTAAACACAGACAGAGTGTGTTCCATTAAACGATCAGATAAAACTTTGTTTTTATACAACATTGATAATTAAACACAGACAGAGTGTGTTCCATTGAACGATCAGATAAAACTTTGTTTTTATACAACATTGATAATTAAACACAGACAGAGTGTGTTCCATTAAACGATCAGATAAAACTTTGTTTTTATACAACATTAATAATTAAACACAGACAGAGTGTGTTCCATTAAACGATCAGATAAAACTTTGTTTTTATACAACATTGATAATTAAACACAGACAGAGTGTGTTCCTTTCAACGATCAGATAAAACTTTATTTTTATACAACATTGATAATTAAACACAGACAGAGTGTGTTCCTTTAAACGATCACATAAAACTTTGTTTTTATACAACATTGATAATTAAACACAGACAGAGTGTGTTCCTTTAAACGATCAGATAACACTTTGTTTTTATACAACATTGTTAATTAAACACAGACAGAGTTGTTCCTTTAAACGATCAGATAAAACTTTGTTTTTATACAACATTGATAATTAAACACAGACAGCATGTGCTCCTTTAAACGATCAGATAAAACTTTGTTTTTATACAACATTGATAATTAAACACAGACAGAGTGTGTTCCTTTAAACGATCAGATAAAACTTTGTTTTTATACAACATTGATAATTAAACAGACAGAGTGTGTTCCTTTAAACGATCAGATACAACCTTAAAATTGAGAAAGGAAATGGTGAATATGTCAAAGCGACAACCACCCGACCATAGAGCAAACAACAGCCGAAGGCAACCAATGGGTCTTCAATGTAGCGAGAATTCCCGCACCCGTAGGTGTCCTTCAGCTGGCCCCTAAAATATGCATAATAGTACAGTGATAATGGACGTCATACTAAACTCCGAATTATACACAAGAAACTAAAATTTAAAATCATACAAGACTAACAAAGGCCAGAGGCTCCTGACTTGGGACAGGCGCAAAATTGCGGCGGGGTTAAACATGTTTATGAGATCTCAACCCTCCCCCTATACCTCTAGCCAATGTAGAAAAGTAAAAGAATAACAATACGCACATTAAAATTCAGTTCAAGAGAAGTCCGAGTCTGATGTCAAAAGATGTAACAAAAGAAAATAAATAAAATGACAATAATACATAAATAATAACAGACTACTAGCAGTTAACTGACATGCCAGCTCCAGACCTCAATTAAACTGATTGAAAGATTATGTCTTCATCATATGAATATCAGGTACAATCCCTCCCGTTAGGGGTTTAGTATCATACTATCATAAAATATATGAGAAGAACATAACCCGTGTCATGCCAACAACTGTTTTTTTAGAAATAAATGTGTTTAGTTCCGATGCAAAGACCCTATCAGTGAATCAATGTTAAAGCCAAAATATGCAATCTTTAATGACCTGACAACAGTATCGTAACTATATCCCCTTTTAATAAGTCTATTTAAAGGTTTTGTTAGTTTCTGAGGAGAATACTGACATTTTTGTGCTTTATAAAGAATATTTCCATAAAATTTTGGATGTGAAATACCTGAACGTATAAGATGTCTGCATGTTGAGTTATATTTACGAATTATTTCCTTATACCGGTGATAAAATTTAGTAAATGTTTTGACCAGTTTGTGATATCGAAAACCCTGGTGTAATAATTTTTCAGTAATACATAAATTTCTCTCGCTAAAATCTAATACATTGTTACATACACGAGCGAATCGTACAAGTTGAGATATATAAACACCATAAGATGGTGACAAGGGAACGTCACCATCTAAAAATGGATAATTAACAATAGGAAATGAAAAATCATCTCTTTTATCATAAATTTTTGTATTAAGCTTCCCGTTTATGATATAGATATCAAGATCGAGGAAAGGGCAGTGGACATTGTTATCATTAGCTTTATTTAAAGTAAGTTCTACAGGATAAATTTCTTTAGTATACATACTGAAGTCGTCATTATTTAGAGCCAATATATCATCCAAATATCTAAAAGTATTGTTAAATTTTTGTATCAAATGTTGTTTTGATGGGTCTTTGCTAATTTTAGTCATAAATTGTAACTCATAACAATACAAAAACAGGTCCGCAATAAGTGGTGCACAGTTAGTCCCCATTGGAATTCCAATAACTTGACGATATACGGAATCTCCAAAGCGAACAAAAATGTTATCAAGTAAAAATTCAAGTGCATAAATAGTATCAAAGCATGTCCAATTGACATAGTTCTTTTGTTTATTGCTACTAAAAAATGATCTAAAAGAGTTTGAACATATGTACTCGCATTCCGACTTTTTAAATGCCCAGTTAATTAGGGATGTGAATTTTTTCTTAATAAGAATATGAGGCAAAGTGGTATATAGGGTAGAAAAATCAAAACTTTGAACAGATTCAAAATCACCAATATATGCATGCAATTTATCAAGTACTTCCAACGAGTTTTTGACACTCCAAAAGTAATTAATTCCACTATTTTCAAAGGCCTTATTTGAACAATTTATTATCAGGTTTTTTATTGTACCAAGTGTACTAGTAAGTAAAACAGACAATTTAGTAGTTGAACAATGGCTGGAAGATGAAATAAATCTATATTTGTAAGGTTTTTTGTGCAGCTTCGGAAGCCAGTACATAGTTGGGACTTTCATTGTGTTTGGTTCTGCTTGTAAAGAAGTAGCTAAAAGTTTATGTTTGTTACAGATGTCGTTTTCTGAAAATGAAGTCAGTTGGAATGTTGGTGAATTCGTGATTTCCTTTTGCAGAACCTCTATATAAAATTTACGTCAAACAATAATGATATTATTAGCAGCTTTATCAGCCGGGACAAAAACAAATTCCTTGGCTAGTTCTGTTAGTTTATTTTTGATACGCGAAATAGGGTTTTTATAGTTTTTGTTGAGGGTAAAATGTTCTTTAAAATGTTGTATTCGAATATCAACTATCTTCATTACTGAATTAAAAAAAGAGTCCAAAGATTTTTTGTCAGCTTTTTCCCGTTTTACCCATTTCAAACAGTAGGCGCGGAGTGAGTCGTTGATGATATTACGACACTCATTCCAGTTAATAGTTGACGGGGACGATATTTAGGTCCTTTACTGAGGAATGATTTTAACTCTCGGTCGCGAACGATGTTAAGGTCTCCTGTTATAACATGGGAAATTGGTCCATAGGTGTATTATGAATTACTGCAATTACACGACATAGGTGTATTTTCAGTGATATTTACATCTTTACACAATTGGCTATAATTAAACACATATTTTCGGGTAGATTTCTTGTAAATATAACAAATGAGAGGGAGTTCAGTATTATCAAAATATCCAGGAATTTGGTCTTTAACAGAATGGTCGTTAAAAATACCGGCAATATTTACAAAATCAAAACCTTTATTGACATACTTTATTTTAATAAAATGTTTTTTATGATCTTCAGGGCGATCAATTTTTGGAAACAGTTTAGAATAACAATATGCCATTATAATTTGGACAATTTCATACTTAGGACTGTAATATGAAATTGTGTTGCAATCCTCTAAAATTTTATTTAATTTATTTATAGGTAAAGAACAAAGCTTGGTTAACAGATAATGTCTGCCGTTGTTTTTTGAAATGGAAATTAGGTCCGAAATATTTGTATGGTTGGTCCGAAATTTTCTTTGATTGTTTTTATACAACATTAATTTTCTTGTTTTTATACAACATTAATAATTAAACACAGACAGAGTGTGTTCCATTAAACGATCAGATAAAACTTTGTTTTTATACAACATTGATAATTAAACACAGACAGAGTGTGTTCCTTTAAACGATCAGATAAAACCTTGTTTTTATACAACATTGATAATTAAACACAGACAGAGTGTGTTCCTTTAAACGATCACATAAAACTTTGTTTTTATACAACATTGATAATTAAACACAGACAGAGTGTGTTCCTTTAAACGATCAGATAACACTTTGTTTTTATACAACATTGATAATTAAACACAGACAGAGTTGTTCCTTTAAACGATCAGATAAAACTTTGTTTTTATACAACATTGATAATTAAACACAGACAGCATGTGTTCCTTTAAACGATCAGATAAAACTTTGTTTTTATACAACATTGATAATTAAACACAGACAGAGTGTGTTCCTTTAAACGATCAGATAAAACTTTGTTTTTATACACCATTGATAATTAAACAGACAGAGTGTGTTCCTTTAAACGATCAGATAAAACCTTGTTTTTATACAACATTAATAATTAAACACAGACAGAGTGTGTTCCATTAAACGATCAGATAAAACTTTGTTTTTATACAACATTGATAATTAAACACAGACAGAGTGTGTTCCTTTAAACGATCAGATAAAACCTTGTTTTTATACAACATTGATAATTAAACACAGACAGAGTGTGTTCCATTAAACGATCAGATAAAACTTTGTTTTTATGCAACATTGATAATTAAACACAGACAGAGTGTGTTCCATTAAACGATCACATAAAACTTTGTTTTTATACAACATTGATAATTAAACACAGACAGAGTGTGTTCCTTTAAACGATTAGATAAAACTTTGTTAACATAATAGGGGATATGAAAAACCAGTACTGGGTGCAATGCGCAGGAGTTTATTCGTTGTTAAATTCACAAATATCTTTCTATATCATAGAACAAACTAAATGTACTGAACTCATTTATATAAAATGTATATGGTATAAGTAGAATGTTCATTAAACATAAATGTCAATATACAGCTCGTCTCCTAACCATGATTCATCCTTAAAACAGTGAAATTTATTTTTACTTTTCATTATGTGCATTGCATTTCCTTGTGTTTTTTGTTTTACATGGGGTTTTCTTAATTGTTATATGACCTACATTAGGCTTGTGACTCGAAAGCACGATTTCTTAGTAGTAGGTTATTAATTGGTGCATGGTAGCTCCGGAGTTTGATTTCTTATTAGTAGTAGTGAATGAGATATCATTATCAAAGATATGAACAAGAATTTAGAGCTTATTTGCTTTCAAGGAAAACATCTCCAGTCAATTAATTAATTAACGAAGTGTCGACTAGCAACATATATATAGATGTCATGTTCATTTGTAACGTAATTTTACTTTTCGTGACAAGTTTATAGTTAGGTCTACATCTGCGGTTGGACGTGCTTAGAATATATCGTGCTCTTGTTATAAGAAACATAGTTTTCTTTATTAAATTGCTTAGTGTAATATTTAGAAAATAAACATTCTTTAAACAATTAACATTCAAATGTAAAGATAAGGAGAGGTGTAAAAAAAAAACGTCATTAACACAGCAATTTTGCCAGCAAAATGATTTGCTGAAACTGATATAAAACCCACCTCTGTAACGACACATGAGATATGTTACATAGACTTAACTGGAACTGTGATGAGATGATGAAAGCTGTTAATAGTCTCCTGGACATATTGTATGTTCTTTTTTACAATACAGCTTATCGACACGTTTAAGGTATTGCTGTCGTACCAAATGGGCATCCTAAATATCAGACTGCTGTTGTACCAAATGGGCATCCTAAATATCAGACTTGTTCCTGTATTGTTATTAATCACAGTGTATGACCCTGCGGTAATTTACCACAAGGAACTCCCCTATAACCATTTCCATACACCAAATATAGTTGACCTATTGCATATAGTATTTTAAAAAAACACCTCAAAAACTTAACTTTGACCACTGAACCATGAAAATGAAGTCAAGGTCAAATGACACCTGCTAGTTGGACACGTATACCGTACAGTCCTTTATACACCCAATATACAAGACACTATAGAATCTGATATATGGCCTTGACCACCAAAACTTAACCTTGTTCACTGATCAATGAAATGAGGTTGAGGTCAATTAAAACCTATCTGACGGGCATGGGGACCTTGCAAGATACGCACATACCAAATATAGTTATCCTATTACTCATAATAAGAGAGAAATTAACATTACAAAATATCTGAACTTTTTTTTTCAAGAAGTCACTGAATCATAAAAATGAGAACAAGGACTATGGACATTTGAGAGACGAAAAAGTTGTAATATAAGGCATCTATATACAAAGTAAAAAAAATCCAGGTCTTCCATCCTCTAAAATATAAGAGCTTTAAGGAGTAGCCCCCACTGCCGGATCAATCTCCCTATGTCGAGCTTTCTGCGACAAAAGTCGCAGGCTCGACAAAAACTGAACATTGACCAACAAACCATGAAAATAAGGTTAATACCCAGAGGCGGATTTAGAGGGGGGGCCAGGGGGCCCGGGCCCCCCCTTTTTGGGAAAAAATTTGGTTGCTTATATAGGGAATCACTGAAGTGTGAATGGAGCGGGCCCCCTCTTAGATCAGTCAGTGGGCCCCCACTTATGAAAATTTCTGGATCCGCCACTGATACTAGGAAACAGATCAAACTTGAAAAACTAAACATTGACATATGAACCATGAATCTGAATTTATGGTCAGATGAAACCTGCCAGGAGGACATTTTTTTCTTAAAATAATCCCTACTCCAAATACAGCTGATCAATTGCTTATCGTTCTGTATCTGTGAAACAGACAAAACGAGAAATTTTAATACTAGACCACTATGCTATGAGAATGAAGTCAAAGTCAGATGAATCCTGAAAGTTAGACATGTACAGCTGACAATCATTCAACACACCAAATACAGTTGAACTATTGCTTATAATGTCTGAGAAACAGACAAACCTGAAAAATTGAACATTGACTACAGAACCATGAAAATGAGGTCAAGGTCAGATGATACCTGTCAGTCGGACATGACAATCATTCCACACACCAAATATATTTGACATTTTACGTATAGTATATGCGATACAGATTTGATCATGAAAACTAAACTTTGATCACTGACCATGAAGTATTAATCATGATAAGTGAGTATTTCACATGACAAAACAAAAGTCCAAATTTATTTCAAGCAAGCACTGGCCCATATAAATGAGGTTAAGAACATATGACAGACGGAAGTTTCGTAACAAAAGCATTTGGATACAAGTAATAAAGAATTCAGGTATTCTACTTTCTTAAATGTAAAGCTTTATACAAATAGTTTACGCCGTCGCCGTCGCCGCCGCCGCCGAAGTATTATCCCTATATCTCGCATTTTGTGACTATCGTCGTAGGCGAGGCAAACGCCCAAACAGACTTTCTTTTCACACAGGACTAATGAAACCCCGTAAAAAAATCGCATTTCCCCGTTAGACCTTCACCAATGAGCAACTTCGATACCGTAAAATACTTTATAAAAGACACTGGAATGACAAAATGGGAAATTATAGCTCAAAAGATAATAACATCGATATGTTTTCTACTACCAAAATGAACTGAAACGAATGTGGCAGATAGAATCAAAGTGTAAAATATTTTCTTTCTCCATTTAAGTGTATACCTAAAAAAAAATCTTTTCAATTTCCTGTGTAAATGATTGTAAATAGCGGATTTTTACTCAAATATTTGTTGTTTTTCTGAAATTGTTTGACATTTCACAGCGGTATAATACTGTTACTTTGATTATTCAACCCTTATATTATTGATTTTGTATTTACATATTGTATCATAGATCAAATTTATTCGCTCAGTGTATGTTAACTTGTGTTAATATATCTTTTGATTGAGTCTTGCGCTAATATGTCTTTCGATTGAGTTAAGCCATTTCAATTGATATTTTATAGCGTGTCTTTCTATGTTGTGATGTAACACTACTGTTTCAGATAAGGGTGAATGTTTGGTACCATTCAAACGTTTAAACCCGCTGCAATTGTTCAGTAGTTGTCGTTTGATGATGTGGTTCATAAGTATTTCTCGTTTCTCGTTTTTTTAGACTGTTGGTGTTCCCGTTTGAATGGTTTTACATTAGTTTTTTTGAGGCCCTTTGTAGCCTGCTGTTCGGTGTTAACCAAGGCTCCGTGTTGAATACCGTACTTTGACCTATAATGGCTTACTTTTATAAATTGTGACTTGGATGGAGAGTTGTTTCATTGGCACTCATACCACATCTTCTTATATCTAAGAACCACTGGTTGGTGACAGGCACCAGTTACAGTATTGTTTTAACTTGGTTTTGAGTGCTCAACCCTCCCCGTAAACATTTCTTTTTGCAACTATGCCTGAGCTATACAATACCAAATTGTTATAATATAGCCCGCGAGGAACATATAACGTATTAATGAAATCTTGTGCAACAAAATAGCTATTTTATTGTCGTTCGGTAGGAGCTTTGATAATCAATTTACATACTTACTTATATTCTTATATAACGAGTTATTATTGTTCTAATTACATATCGAATATTTATTTTGAACCCTAATTGTAAGACATCCATATAGTCATATTTGTTACTAATCAAATACATTAAGCTGTTTTTTAAAACTAAGATGTTGTAAGATTAATCTACAAAGTCAGAATGTGAATATATATGTTCAAACTCTTTTAGGTCATTTTCAGTAGCAATAAACAAAAAACTATGTCAATTGGACATGCTTTGATACTATATCTGTCCTTGAATTTTTACTAGATAACATTTTTGTTCGCTTTGGAGATTCCATATATCGTCAGGTTATCGGAATTCCATCGGAATTCCAATGGGGACTATATGTGCACTACTTATTGCGGACCTCTTTTTTTGTATTGCTATGAGTTAAAATTAATGACAAAAACCAGCAAAGACCCATCAAAACAACATTTGATACACAAATTTAAAATACTTTTAGATATTTGGATGATATTTTGGCTCTCAATAATGACGACTTCAGTATGTATACTAAAGAAAATCCTGTTGAACTTACTTTAAATAAAGCTAATACTAACAATGACTACTGCCCTTTCCTCGATCATTAACGGAAAGCTTAATACTAAAATATATGATAAAAGAGATGATTTTTCATTTCCTATCGTTAATTATCCATTTGTAGATGGTGACGTTCCCTTGTCACCATCTTACGGTGTTTATATATCTCAACTTTTACGATTCGCGTGTATGTAACAATGTTTTAGATTTTAACGAGATAAATTTATGTATTACTGAAAAATTATTACACCAGGGTTTTCGATATCACAAACTAGTCAAAACATTTACTAAATTTTATCATCGGTATAAGGAGATCATTCGTAAATATAGCTCAACATGCAGACGTTCAGGTATTTCACATCCAATTTTTTATGGAAAATATTCTTTATAAAGCACAAAAATGTCAGTATTCACCTCAGAAACTAACAAAACCTTTAAATAAACTTATTAAGAAGGGATATAGTTACGATACTGTTGTCAGGTCATTAAAGATTGCATATTTTGGCGTTAATATTGATTCACTTATAGGGTCTTTGCATCGGAACTAAACACATGTATTTAAAAACCAGTTGTTGGCATGACACGGGTTATGTTCTTCTCATATATGTTATGATGGTATGATACTAAACTCCTAACGGGAAGGATTGTGCCTTATATTCATATGATGAAGACATAATCTTTCAATCAGTTTAATTGAAGTCTGGAGCTGGCATGTCAGTTAACTGCTAGTAGTCTGTTGTTATTTATGTATTATTGTCTTTTTGTTTATTTTCTTTGGTTACATCTTCTGACATCAGACTCGGACATCTCTTGAACTGAATTTTAATGTGCGTATTGTTATGCGTTTACTTTTCTACATTGGCTAGAGGTAAAGGGGGAGGGTTGAGATCTCATTAACATGTTTAACCCCGACGCATTTTTGCGCCTGTCCAAAGTCAGGAGCCTCTATCCTTTGTTAGTCTTGTATTATTTTTAATTTTAGTTTCTTGTGTACAATTTGGAGTTTAGTATGGCGTTCATTATCACTGAACTAGTATATATATTTGTTTATGGGCCAGCTGAAGGACGCCTTCGGGTGCAGGAATTCCTCGCTGCATTGAAGACCTGTTGGTGACCTTCTGCTGTTGTCTGTTCTATGGTCAGGTTGTTGTCTTTTTGACACATTCCCCATCTCCATTCTCAATTTTATACACTATTATATTCACTGAAAAATAGGTCCCTCTTATTCTCATGTCTGTAAAATGAGAACGGAACTAGGGAATGTGTCAAAGAGACATCAACCCGACTAAAAAGCAGAAAACAGACATAAGGCCATAAATGCAATGGGTCTTCAACAAAGAAAGAAAATCCCGCACACACAGGCTGGCTTCAGGTGGTCTTTTAAGAAAAAAGTGTATTAGTTCAGTGTAAATTGACGTCACACCTAACTCCAAAACATATAAATGAACTACAATTAAAAAAACCAGTTAGGACTATTAAAAGCCAGAGGCTCCTGACTTGTAGCAGGGACAAAAATGAGGCGGGGTTAAACATATCTTTTGTGAGATCTCAACCCTCCCCTTATACTTTTAGACAATGTATCTAAAAAATCAAACACACAGCAATTCGCACAAAAATTCTCAGCCTAAAGGAAGTCAGAGTCAGATGTCAGAAAAGGTAACAGAAGAAACTAAGCAAATTGACATATATATATAAATCAACAAAGAACTACTAGCAGTGAAAGTCAGTTCAGCAGGATAAATCTCTTTAGTTTACATATTGCATGAAGTCGTCATTATTGAGAGCCAAAATATCATCCAATATCTAAAAGTGTTATTAAATATTTGTATCAGATGTTGTGTCAACTGGTCACATATTTTGTTTCTTTTTGATTTTACCGTACACAGATTTAAAACCCAATTGTTCAGAGAATGATTCTGAACAATTGATGGTTCTTTCCACCTCAAATGTTGAAAATTAAAATTTAAATGAGCTTTTTAAAGATATGCAAAAAAATAGCTTTCGTTACAGAAAACATGTCAGAAGATAACATATTCTGCACAAAAAATATTGAGTGTGTTGTTCTTTCTTTGAAATATTAAGTACTTCCGCTGTCAACTTATACTTTTCACTGATTCCAAACAAATGTGGTTTTCTATACCCTTTTTAACTTTTGAAATAAGAGGGCTTACATACTTCTGCTCTAAAAACTGCAACTTCGGGTGGCAAATGATCGCTTTAATAACACATTGGGTCTATGTATTTTACTATAAATACGGGAGATAATTGGGTACTTCCGGTTTACATATTGCCATTTCCAGCGTCTTCTACAAATATTCTTCATAGCACTTCGACCTCAATGTATTAGCGTTAAAGTTTCTCAGGATTTAAGATAACTTACTGAGTTCAAAATTCAAAATAAAATCACGTCCTTAGACATTGAACTCAACTTCCTGCTAATGACACAGGGCCCTCAGAACAAAAATCTAAATTAAATTCTAGACTTACGTTTTTTTTACTTACACCGAAATACAAAAATAAAATTAACTCTCTTGTTATATGTTACCGCATCGATGCTATCCAAATCGAACAGATCATCATGAGGTAGAAAGAAACATGTCGAAGAAAAATTTTATGCGATATCTTTTACGTGTCTGAGAAAAACGGTAACAAGAAAATCACAATATCAAGTAAAGATAACTCCTACAAGGAAACGTGTTCAGTTGAATAGGGCGTTATAGTTGTTTGATATGCTATACCAAAATATCTCATCAAAATAATGCGAAAAGAAACTGACATTTCCGAAACAAAATTGACGGCAGAAAAAAAAAACCAGAATGAGTACAAAATCAAAAAGTTGATCCATGGAAGGTGGAAAAAACATAAAAAGGAAACGTTTCAGCATTGGTTCAAACTATAAATATAAAGCAAGTTGATCATTTAAAAAAAATATATAATCAGACGCATGACATTATTTTCGAGATGAAAATATAGCGTTTTTGAAATCTCCCGTACTTGAAATTCCAAATCAGGGTAAAATATTAAAGTGGTTTTAATTTATTTTCCGCCACACATTTAAACATTTCTGACACATTTAAACATTTCTGACACATTTAAAACATTTCTGACACATTGAAACATTTCTGACACATTGAAACATTTCTAACACATTGAAACATTTTGTTTTATTTTTAAGTCAGAATGGTGTGTTCAGTTTGAAACAATTTTGTTAGTAATGCTCTAAGGGAAATAATCTAGCTGGAGCATTTCCAAAACCACATCTGAACTGTACTGGGGCATCATGTTAATACATTCAAGATTGTTCTAAATGAAGAGAGATGACTTATGATAATTTATGACATGCATATTTTGAACACTTAACGATCTTTATTAATTTTAATTAAAAAAAAACAAAGGTAAGGTAAATGTGCAGTAATTATGTAAGATTATTTCCTCTATTTTCCAATTTGTATTCCATTGACTGCTGAATTCGTATTACTGTCATTTCTAATGAGTGACCTTGTAGCTTAGGTATAGCGAAAATTAATTTATATATCTTAATAACAAGACAAATTAAGATATGTGAATAATTATAATTATAATTAGAAATAATAATTAGATATGGTAAATGATGTAATTAATCAAATTTCACTTATTCTATTGTTCATGAATCTAAGGTGGGTTTGGTCATGTTCGTTGACTCTGACGTGGTGTTTTGTGACAGGGTAAGGCGTAAACACTATAAAACACAGAACCAAGTTGGATATCGGCACTCGCCAGGAATATTCTAAACCTTGTTTCACAGGAACTCAGTAAGTCATAGCTTAACTTGATTCTAAAAAGGAAACGAAAAAGAAACAAACAAAATATTTTCGATAACTTCTATTTCATAAAATAAATAACATTTGGAGTATATGAATGAAATTTTTATTATTGAATATATTTTTTTAGTATATTAGCGTACATTTATTTTATTGTTTTATTTTCAACTTCAACTTGCAATAAGAATAATAATTGTAATGATGATCGTGATGATAATTATAATACAAAACGCGATAATTTAGGTATTCAGTAGCAATTCGGGGTTATATCACACAACAATATAGTCCCAAGTAAATGATAATGGCTCTAGTTTTAAATTACAGTTAAAATTCTACGAAGGATAAAACATGTCTGCGAAGGAATAGCAAGCCTTTGGAAAATGACAAAACATAATATTTACTTTCCCTCACTTGCCTTTTGATTTTGCTAAACGTTCCTTAGAGAATATTGCTTTTGGTTACAACTTGTTGTACAAAATATTTGACTCTACTATCAAGATGTTTTACTTTTAAGATGTTTAAAAAAGTTATAACAGTTCCTATACCGTTTTTCTTTCTCTAGAATATTACTGTAGAAAGTTTTGCTTTGATTTAAATTATTAATGTTATAAATGTATTCTTTTTCAGTCGTTTCGGTGAAGAGGTTTTACAAGATGCTTCTTCAATTACTATTTCTGAGTTCGCTAGTCTCTCTATCTTCCCAAAGTAAGTACAGTTTAATAACTTTATGATATACTTTATATTACTTTGTATACGAAGATGTTTGTTTTAACAATTCAACATATATACTCAAAGGTATCAACATATCAAGATTTTTCTAAAGCATACCTTTTAAATCGTTTATTTAGTGAATTTGAATAATATATACAAGTTGATGAGTATACCTAGTCCCAAAGTGCACATATAATTGTAAAACACAACTCTGGTTGAATTTCTTTTTTCGAACTATAACTGTTACAGTTTATGCGGATTGATACTTTTATAGTATTGTATGGTTATGCAAATTCCAATACCTCCAGTAAATTCTTACTATTATATACACTAACTAGCGATCCTTGATACATCAAGTAAAGTCTGACTGTTATACACTGACTAGACGCACATGTTACAATAAGTAAATTCTAACAGTTATACTGTACTGACATGTGGGACACGTTCCAATAAGTAAATTCCGGCTTATTATTACACATACTGACTAGCGGTGCATGTTTCAATAAGTAAATTATAATTTTTATATAAATTGACTAGTGGTACATGTTTCAATAAGTAAATTCAAACTATTATATAAACTAACTAGCGGTGCATGTTTCAATTAGTAAATTCTTACTATTATATGCACTGACTAGCGGTGCATGTTTCAATTAGTAATTTCTAACAGTTATATGTACTGACATGTGGGACACGTTTCAATAAGTAAATTCCGGCTTATTATTACACATACTGACTAGCGGTGCATGTTTCAATAAGTAAATTATAACTGATATATAAACTGACTAGCGGTACACGTTTCGATCAGTAAATTCTAACTAATATACACTGACTAGCGATACGTAATACATGTACCTCAAGTAAATTGGACTGTTATATACACTGACTAGACGCACATTTTTCAATACGTAAATTTTAAGTATTATATACACTGACAAGCGGTACACGTTTCAATAGGTAAATTCTTACTGTTACACATTCTGACAAGCGGTACATGCTTCAATTTGTAAATTCTTACTGTTACACACACTGACTATCGGTACATGCTTCAATTTGTAAATTCTTACTTTTACACACACTGACTATCGGTACATGCTTCAATAGGTAAGTTCTTATTGTTACACATACGGACAAGCGGTACATGTTCAATAAGTAAATTCTTACTGTTACACATACTGACAAGCGGTACATGATACAATAAGTAAATTCTTACTTTTACACATACTGATTAGCGGTACATGATACAATGTGTCTATTTAACTTTCCAGTACTGTGGGTGTTTTTTTTTCTTTATTCCTTCAGAATATTTGTTCGTCCCGTTATTCATGTAATACGTGTAATGTTTGCATTGGCTCTGAACATTGCCGTTTTGATAATAATTCATCTCGCTGGATTCCTGATAATTATTCTCATTTAAGCACACACGTTATAGTGTGCCTCCGCAAGTTTTAAACAAAACCCGCTTGATTAAATTCAATAGTAAAAAACGGTCAACAAGTTTTTAGTAATGAATAATGCTATACTTTAGTTTGCCTCAGCTGTCAATCAGTCTCTTCCTTACCTATTAGTCCCTATTTTAATGCATTAACTTTTACTTGACGACCTCATCAAAAGCGAGTAATGCCGTGTCATTATAATTCATTTATTCTCAGAAATCATTTAATTAGATTAAATTTCACGTTATATGTTAATAAAATGCATGGATATATCGGACGGACGAAATATTCTCGAATAATAGAAAGACACGCTGTGTTCAATTTCCACATATGAACTATTTATTTTTCTAGGTTGTGGACTGCGTAAAGTAAAAGGCGATGTACGAAAATATGAACAATTTGTAAATGGCGTCGGATGGAAGGACATGTGGTGTGCAATTGGAACCGGTTTTAGTGATCAAGATTGCGATTGTACAATCAGAGTATCAGGCGGTAAATATATATATATATATACATAAATATACAAACAATACTCACATCAATGTACACCTACTGAAAAAAAAACGACGATCACACACACCCACCACGTGACACCCACACACTAAAAGACACAAATATGTAAATATAATCTTCAGTTTTGTCGTAGAAGTGAGAAGTGAACATCTTATACTAGTACCGTTGTGCAAATTTTGACACTTATATATCTATACATATATACATATCACACATGTATTTCACTATGAAGAAACATTTACTAGCAAAAAACACTAGCGTCGATGGAATTTCAAAAATGATGACTAACGAAAAAGAATTTCTAACAGAAATGTTTATAAAATCAGTTTAAATTTTACAAATCCCTACATATTACTGATAATTATACTCGTCAACAAAAGAAAAGATACACAAGTTTGAACTTAAATTTATCATAAAATATAATTAATAGGAACAACCTTTAAATTGTCCAATGCTTTTACAAAGCGAATGCATATGATTAAAAATAATCTGACCAAATTAGAAAGTTAGAATATATTGAATGATTGAACACAGGGGTCAAATTATTTTTAAAATACTCAAAATGTGCCAAAATGTGTCAAAATTGCAACGGAAACCTATTTATTATTCATTGATGACTGATTCATTTATCTGTGGATATAATTAAAAATTAATCGAGAACTTTCAAATTGATCATGCTTGTGGAAAAATTATAATAAGAAACCGACATACCATTATCTAGCCATAAATACTAAATTTTGTTTTAACAGGTTTTGGAGGCTATGCAGGAGCAGGCGCAAGTGCATCAGCATCTGCAGGTGCTGCCGCAGGTGGAGGTGGAATTGGAGGCGGTGTAGGAATTGGAGTTGGAAGTGGTGTCGGAGTCGGAGGTGGTGTCGGAGGTGGTCTCCTAGTAGGAGGTGGTGGTGGTGTCGGAGGTGGAGCCTTAGATCTGGGTTCATACCTTGGTGGAGCCATAAGTGGTGCTGCTGCTGCCGCAGCTGCCGCTGCCAGCGCTGGTGCTGGTGCTGGTGGTCTTGGTGGTCTTGACGCAGAAGATATTAGATTAGCAGCACTTCTCTCAGGTGGAGGTGGTGCCGGTGCTGGTGCTGGAGGTGCTGGTGGTGCTGGAGGACTTGGAGGACTTGGAGGATTATTGGGAGGAGGAGGTGGCGGAGGAGGCGGTGGCGGAGGAGGAGGTGGTGGTGGAGGAGGTGGTGGAGAAGGCGGTGATTATGGCGATGGCGGTGATTATGGCGATGGTGGAGATGACTCTAGTTCTAGTTCAGATGACTCTAGCTCTAGTTCAGATGACAGTTCAAGTGACAGTAGTGAGGACTATGATGAACTTGCAGCTGAACTCGGTCTAGGAGGTGGTGATATTGATGAGCTTCTTGCATCATTAGGTGGTGGAGCTGGCGGAGCTGGTGGGGCCGGTGGAGCTGGTGGAGATGGATTTGGTTATGGCTATGGTGGAGCATTAGATATGGATATAGGAGATCTTGAAGAATTATTAGGTGGACTTGATTCCATTGATCTTGAGGATGCTGCAGTATTGGCTGCTCTTGGTCTAGGCGGTGGAAGTGGACTAGGAGGCGGAAGTGCCGCAGCTGCAGCAGCAGCCGCAGCAGCAGCTGCAGGAGGACTTGGAGGCGGAAGTGCCGCAGCTGCAGCAGCAGCCGCAGCAGCAGCTGGCGGAGGACTTGGAGGCGGGAGTGCAGCAGCAGCAGCAGCGGCAGCAGCAGCTGCAGGAGGAGCTGGTGGATTTGGTGGTTCAAGTGCAGCAGCTGCAGCCGCAGCAGCCGCAGCTGCAGGTAGACGGGCAGCAGCAGCAGCCGGTGCTAGTGCTGCTGCAGGTGGTTCTGGTGGAACTTTAAGACAAAGGCTTCTTTCTAGAATTATAGCTCGACGACAATCAGCAGCAAGTGCCGCAGCAGCTGCAGCTGCCTCTGCATCTGGAGGAGGTGGAGCAGGAGGTGGAGCAGCAGCTGCAGCAGCAGCAGCAGCAGCAGCTGGAGGATCAGGATCAGGATCAGGAGCTGGAGCTGGAGCAGGAGCTGGAGCTGGAGCAGGTGGCTCAGGAGGTGGAGCAGGAGGTGCAAGTGCAGCCGCAGCAGCAGCCGCAGCAGCAGGAGGTGCAGGAAGTGGAGCTGGAGGTGCTTCATCTGCAGCTGCTGCCGCTGCAGCAGGAGGTCGTTCAGGTTTAATCAGATGGTTGATAGCAAGACGTGCTGCCGCTAGAGCAGCTGCTTCAGCTGGAGCTAGTGCTGGAGGTGCTGGTGCTGGTGGTGCTGGAGGTGCTGGTGCCGGTGGTGCTGGAGGTGCTGGTGCTGGTGGTGCTGGTGCAGGTGGTTCTGGTGCTGGAGGTGCTGGTGGTTCTGGTGCTGGAGGTGCTGGTGGAGCTGGTGGAGACGGGGATTGCGAATCTTCAGATTCAGACTCAGGATCTGATTCTGACTCTGATAATGATACTGACAGCTCCGACAGCGACACTGGAAGCGATGCATCGGATTCTGACTCTGGTTCAGACCCAGATGGTGATGGTGATTCCGATAGTTCTGGTACTTCAGAAAGTTCTGAAAGTAGCGACAGTGATTACTCAAGTGACGATGATGACGAGGAAAGCGAGAGTGATGACAGTTTCCGATCAGCAGCCAAAATAATTATTCAGCTTCTAACCAGACTTTTGATGTCCGGAGGATTAGGTGGTGCTGGAAGTAGTGCATCTGCTAGTGCCAGTGCAGGAGCAGCTGCAGGTGGAGCAGGAGGAGCTGGATTAGGATTTGGCGGTTGGGGAGGTGCTGGTGCTGGTGCTAGTGCTGCCGCTGCTGCTGCCGCTGCTGCTGGTGCAGGCGGTTTCGGTGGAGTTGGTGGATATGGAGGAGGAGCATCAGCTCAAGCCTTTGCTGCTGCATCTGCAGCAGCCGCTGCAGCTAGAAGAGCAAAACTTCTTAATTTGTTGTTTTCTAGATCATCAGCATCAGCAGCTGCAATTGCCGCAGCTTCAGCAAGAGCAGGAGCAGGAGGAGGATTTGGAGGAAGATTTGGAGGTCGAGCTGCTGCAGGCGCATCTGCCAGTGCTGGAGCTAGTGCAGGAGGTGGTGGTAATGATGGTGGTTCATCGAGTGCTGCCGCCGCCGCCGCCGCCGCTGCTGCAGCTGCAAGAAACGCTAATCTGAGAGGCTGGTTGGTTGCCAGTGGTGTAGGAGCTGGTGCTGGAGCCGGTGCTGGTGCTGGAGGTTTTGGATCAGGAGGTGGAGGTGGAGGAGGTAGTGGTGGAAGTGGTGGAAGTGGTGGAAGTGGTGGTTCCGGAGGTAGTGGTAGCTCCAACAATAATGATGGAAATAATGATACTTCTAACAATGGCGTCAAATTGTATGCTTATGACTATTATAAAGACGATAATTCAAAAAGTTCAGGATATGAAAATTCTAAATAAGTAACCATAGATGTTCATGTTATCATTTACCTCTACAATTCTAAAATTATATTCAATAGTCAAATCCGTTTGTTACGGAGTACACTGGTCTCGCTGTCCCTATTAACAATGTTTGAGAATATAACTGAACGATAGTTAATGAAGCAATCCATCATTGTGGATAAACATCGATCTACAGAATATTGTGATTTTTGTATGTATTTATTGTTGTTAATCAAAGGCCTTGTGTGTTGTTTTATTTGTGCGAATATTTTCGTATAATAAATGAATAAAATTATCCCATATTGGTATTATTTTAGAAAGTTTTTCTATACGAATTGGCGATGAAAAATACAACAATTAACCTAAATAAAAGTGATACTGGCCGTGCATTTACATGTATAACTGGTTTTGGTCAATTATTTCGATTTCGGTCGATTTCAAAAGTCAATAAATACACATATGGTTTGCAAAAAAAAAATCCTCCAGATATCCCTTAAATAAATAAAGGCAACAGTAGTATACCGATGTTCAAAACTCATAAATCGATAGAAAAAACAAATCCTGGTCACAAACCAAAACAGAGGGAAACACATTAAATATATGAGAAGAATGACGACACAACATTAAAATGTAACACACACAGAAACAAACTAAGCATAAGACAAAATCCGATGAGAGTAACATCAAAAACTTAATACATGAATTTGGGATAGAAAAGTACCATGACACGCCTTATAATAATGTGAATTTACACTCAAATATAAGAGGAAACAAACGACACAAAAGAAACACAACGTTAAAATGTAACACACAGAAAAGTGCTATTATAATATAACAATGACCATATTTCTGACTTGGTACAGGACATTTTGTAAAGAAAAAATGATGGGTTGAACCTGGTTTTGTGGCATGCCAAACCTCCCGCTTTAATGGCAATGTTAATTATAACATTAAAATGACAACATTACATGACAGGACTACATACAAATGGGAGAAAATATAGGACAGAGAACAAAACGAATATTAGCCAACAAAAGGTACCAGGTTAAACATTTAAAACGTCAGACGCGCACCACGTACACACAAGACTAACACGCGACGCTCAGATGAAAAAAGTTTGAAAGCCAAAACAAGTACAAAGTTGAAGATGACCGAGGACCAAAAGTTCAAAAAAGTTGTGACCAATACGGCCAGGATAATCCGTCTGGGACAAGAACATCCTTATTATTTAGAATAATTAATACTTTTCTTAATAATTTATAAATTTTCTGACGTCAGGTTTAGCGCTATAAAACCAGGTTTAATCCAAATAAGCCAGCTCGTATGAACATTTACACTCACTGTCAAATTATACTTGTAAAAGAAAATGTATACAAGTTTGAGCTTTCTAAAAAGCTGTGGACTGCTTCACTCTATCCTAATTTAAGGTAATATGTGTGCATGTGGTTGTTGATTTAGTGTTTGAAATGTGGTATTTTAGACCATGATTGATATTTGATTCTTATCCTGGACCAGTAAAGTCTGTAATTCTTTTTCTCATTTAAGCCA
Source organism: Mytilus edulis (assembly GCF_963676685.1). Taxonomy (NCBI): domain Eukaryota; kingdom Metazoa; phylum Mollusca; class Bivalvia; order Mytilida; family Mytilidae; genus Mytilus; species Mytilus edulis. The sequence goes on along the minus strand of NC_092345.1, from coordinate 71,475,318 downwards.
ATAGCGCTTGCTGTATCTCAGCTGCATCATAATGCAACCAATCAGAATCTATACGTGATAAGTAATTTATTCAAGATGGGGTGTATGTCGACCGAAACTAATAGCTCCATACCGTGATGCGAAGCAAAAAGAAGGGTGAATGATATTAGAGGGATATTCAAACTAATAAATCGAAATTAAACTGACAACGCAATGGCTAAAATAAAAGACAAACAAACAATAGTACACAAAATACAACATATGAAAATAAAGACTTAAGTAATAATATGATTACACAACTTTCGAAAGGGATTTATTGGCCTATCAACACATATTCAAGATGGCGCCCATGAAGGTTTGGTGTGGATTTGTTGCACAGAGTTTTGTGTTTTTATGCATTCAAAGATATTCTTTACGTCTTTACTATTACATCGATGTTACTACTAATTAATTTGAATTGACATATTCAAAAAAGCAGAACTTTAACTGTAAAGATTGCAGTTTAAATTACTAGTTTTAAAATTGACGACCGAGTGAGTAGTAATTAGCCAATGTTTACATATAGGTGTACACATAAAGTGAACTTTCATGATCGCAGACATAGTTGAAAACGCCACATACAATATGTCTCAACTACAACAACAAATAACCAGCTTTATTTCAACCGCTAAAGTCGATAAACTGTCAGCCAAAAACACAAATAATGCTGAGGAATCAGCATTTACAGAGAAAAATTGAGATAAACAAAATATTATAAATCCAGCAAAACGTCTCCACTCTTGTCTCTCTAGTTCTTCGGACCATAGTATTTGTATTGAAAACGAACTTGATGAAATAAAGCAGTCCCTGAAAAATGTGCCGAAAAAAATCTGACTTTACAGAGATAGTGACCGAGATATTTAAATCATTATCCGAAAACTTGAAAAAACAAATTAAAAAAGAGATTATGTCTGAAGTGAAGTCAGAAGTCGAAAAATTAAAAACCAATTATGATTCGAAAATATCTCACCTACATGACAAATTAAACACTATTGAGTTTGAAAATGGGAATCTCCTCGAAAAAAATGCTAGCCTGCATTCTGATCTTAGGAAAATGAGGGAAGTCGTTGATGAAAACAACAAGAAAGCCACTGAAAGTGTTCGGCTTGGTAACTGGAATGAACAATACTCACGTAAGAAAAATGTGAAAATATACCACTTACCAGAAAATCGAAATGAAGACCTACCACATTCTCTTCTTTATGAACTAAAGAACCAAGTCAAATTAGACATCAACCCGTCAGAAGTTGTTGCAATGCATCGAATACCAGGGAAAGAAGGGAGTCCAAGACCAGTTCTTATAAAATTTATAAGAATGGATACCAAAATTTCACTTCTGCGTAAAAAGAAGGCTATAAACGAAGCACTCAAAGTTAGAATTGGTGATGATATAACAAAACTCAACCAGGGTCTCCTAAATAGATTATACCAACATGACAATATTATCAGTTCATGGTATTTTAATGGTCATATATATGGATCAGACGAGGAAGGAACTAGACATCGGTTTGAAATATTTGACGACATAAACAAAAAACTGAAAAAATAAAATGTGTGTATAAAATCACTTGAACATTCTTTTCATATTTGTTTGATATTGTCAAGTACCATATGTATTTTTATATAATTCCTGTTCATCTATAAATATTTTCTTGTCTACAACACCAACTTGAACCTTGGGATGATTTTTGTATCTTTGTCTCTCATACCAATCAACTATTTTCAATTTGTAACTATTTTCCGGAAAATATACGTTTCCTACGTATTTGGTTTAATTTTAAAAATACTCATATTTCCGGTTAGCTGTAGGTGGCACGGTAGTATTTGCATTCCAGAATTTAGGTTGCTCTTTTGTGTACCCTACTTAGGTTAACGTATCTAAAGAGTGCGATTGGACAAAACATACAGTATCAACTGAACTTACTTTCCCAAACTGAGGGATAAATCAGGTGTAGAAAAATATGAAATAATTTTACATGCAGATGAAAATGAATTTTTGAGAATTTTTTTAAATTTTGTATTCACTGCACCATAAAAGATCAAAAGTGCTAGTGGCCTTAGGTTTTTAAAAATAGCAAAAAAAGTAAACGGTCATGATACACATTCAAATTCATTTCTGAATAGTAAAATGAAAGTAGTTCAGTTAACTGTGAATGTAGAATTTTTTTGCAGTGTTAGAAAGTGGTGAAAATTCTAAAAAGGCTATCATTATCCCTTATGGGCCAGGAAATACTACCGTGCCACCTGTAAACTTACGTTTAAAACATAAGATCAGTGGCGGATCCAGGAATTTTCATAAGTGGGGGCCCACTTACTGCCCTAAGAGGGGGCCCGCTTCAGTCACGCTTCAGTGATTCCCTATATAAGCTACCATTTTTTTCCCAAAAAGGGGGGGGGCGGGCCCCGTGCCCCCCCCTTAAATGCGCATCTGAAGTTAAGAAGAGTTTGAAGATGAATAATTCCAACTACAGATCTGTATGTCAATAAAAGATCAGATTACTTAACGATTAGTACCAGTTGCATTATAACGAAGCTTGTCTCTTGTGTGAAAAAAACCCCAAAATTATTGTAACAGATGACCAGTGACAAAACATTGAACAAAATCTTCAGGATTATATAAGCAAACAAAAAAGACTTAGATGTATTTTTGAACTGTTTGTATGCCATCACATGATAAATCGAAACGATAAGGAAATTGATTTTTGGCCATATAGCAATTCTATTGTTTTACATGCATTCTCAACTGTTCCGCTAGAATATTTGTGATAAGATAAACTGGACAGAAATTTTTTTTTTTTTTGGGGGGGGGGGGGGGGGGGTAATTTTCACTCATTACAGATTTCAGAAATTGAAAAAGAAAATTTCAAATATCATGTTGCCAAAAAAAAAGAGGGCCAAGGGTATATTTTTTGGGGGTGAGGGTTCAAATAGCAACAGCATAGTGTATTGCACAAAAGCATAAAAAAAAGGTAAATTTATTTATTGATTTTAATTTTTTTTTGGGGGGGGGGGCAATTCGCAACAGCATAGTGTATTGCACAAAAGCCAAAAATTAAATATAAATTCAAATGATATAACCAATTCTAAGTTTTTTGGCTACCGTTATTCTGTGTCAGAAACCTATATTGCATCAAGTATTTATAATTACAATCCAAATTCAGACCTGTATCATGCACGAACATTGTGTCCATTTTTGTCCCAAATGTTTAGGATTTGACCTCTGCGGTCGTATCCAGCTGCGCTTGGCGAAGCAATTTATTGTATCAGTTTGTCTGTAATAAATAAGACCGATGGAATTTTCTTTTAAATTTATTATTTATTTTAATTTTTTATCATGAGATATTTTTAAGATTATTTTTATGTAGAACAAAATTCATATTGAATGTAGAATTAATTAATTCTGTGTCTCAGCCATACAGATAACTTTACTTCAAAATAAATTTATTTTATATTTTATCATAATCCGAAATCGCATTGAAACTAGAATAAATTTATTCTGTGTCACAGCTTCACCATACAGATAAATTTACTTCAAAATAAATTTATTTTATAAATTATTATAATCCGAAATCGTATTGAATGTAGAATAAATTTATTCTGTGTCTCAGCCTCACCATACAGATAACTTTACTTCAAAATAAATTTATTTTATATATTATTATAATCCGAAATCGCATTGAATGTAGAATAAATTTATTCTGTGTCTCAGCCTTACCATACAGATAACTTTACTTCAAAATAAATTTATTTTATATTTTATTATAATCCGAAATCGCATTGAAACAAGAATAAATTTATTCTGTGTCACAGCCTCGCCATACAGATAGCTTTACTTCAAAATAAATGTATTTTATATATTATTATAATCCGAAATCGCATTGAATGTAGAATAAATTTATTCTATGTTTCAGCCTCACCATACAGATAAATATGAAATATCATAATCATAAATGACATTGAATGAAGAATAAATTTATTCTATGATTTTCTCGAACTAATAATAGATATTATGGCTCTATATAATACATTTATTTTATACATGATCATATACAGTAAGCACCATGCATTTAGAATAAATTTATTCTATGTTGTATCCTTTACAGAGAGTTGACTAAAAATGGACAGCTAAGTGTAGAATTCAGTATAAATTTATTTTGAAATGTAACAAATAAATACTAATATAACAGAATTGTCTTTGTTTTTCATGATTTTTTCTCAAATACATGGGTTATAGAATAAATTTATTACGTTCTGGTCCGAATTTGGCCTCTAATTGTACTTGTCAGAGTTAAGAGTGAAAAAAGAGGAAATTGGTTTTTTCCTTTTTTATTCTGCTCTCAGTTAAATTTAATTATTTACTTTCAGAGTTAACTCGTTTTTACACATGAGATTTACACTCAAGCAACTGGATAATGGTTGCAATAGTGAAGGATGTCACATACATCAATATTCCTCAATATACAGTATTACCATAATCTAAAACATAGAACATCCTAATCATTTGACAAATTGTGTTTCTCACTTCTGTCTGCACTCGTAAATTGAAAATTAAGTCAAACTTATAAACTTCTCACTGTCAAGCATATTCTATAGATTAGTCTAGTCAATTTTACTGCGCTTAATTCAATTTTTGTCTGAAATTCAGGCCAAGTGTTATCCTACTTTTGCTTATATATATATTTTGCTTTTGTTTTGTTTTCTACATTTCACATTATAATTACTGCCATACATCTTTGTAATTCAAAAACACAGATTATTGCATGAACACAGACCTTGCTCATTCTTCCAATAATATTACAGTATAACAAGATAAGTGATATCTGATATCATCAACATCTGCTATTTATTAATGTTTCCCTTTTGTATATATGTTCTGTACATGTATGTTTTGTTTTGTACTTTATCTCGTCTATGTTTGAGTGTCCTGTTAATTAATGTATACGTCAGCTCTCTGTTTCAAAGATCTGTCCAAAGTGTACATCATGCGCTTATGTTTCATTATATATTCATTATAAGTTTTGATAGTTTTGACTGATCAATGTTTTTAACATTAACCTGTAAATTTGTCGCTTACTCATGTGATTTTTATGGTCGCTAAAAGCTATTCAATGGAGCTTGTGTTTACTTTTGCAAAAATAAGTTTTAGCCATGTTTTACACTAAATAATATAGATTGTTATATATATGACGTAACAAATGTATACTGGTTATGTATTCATTAGAATTAAATCCAAGACTGTATTAACCTTTGAAGGAAGGCAAGGCAGACCACTTTTATTCCTTTTGCCTACAAATTATAAGAATTTTCCTTTTTTGTGCTTCTTTGTTATATATTTGGGTTTGTTTTGTTATTTAGATTTTGACACGGTATTGATGGCTGTATCCCTATTTTGACAATTGTACCTATTAAGTCTGTTTTGTTCACGCATCGTTATAAATATAATGGAATTTGATGCGACTGTCATACACTGTTTGGCGCTGTAAAACCAGGTTAAATCCACCATGTTCAACATATGAGAATGCCTGTATCAAGTCGGGAATATGACAGATGTTCTCCATTCGTTTGATGTGTTTCGGTTTGATTTTGCCATTTGACTAGGGACTTTCCGTTTTAAATTTTTCTCGGAGTTCAGTATTTTTGTTATTTTACTTTTTTCTAGCGTAACCTGTCGATTGTTATGTCGCTTGTGTGTTTTTCTGTCGTATCGCATGTTGGTTTTGTTTTCCTTAGTAAAATACTTAGTCTATTTGTTTATGTGAAATAATTCATCAGATTATTAATGGTGTCTTGTAGACACAAATCACTTCATGATTATTAAATTTACTGAAGAAGTCAATCCAGATTTATCTTGATAGTACAGCGTTGTAAAACGAGACGAGTCTACATATTTATATTTTGTTTGAGTAAATAAAAACAATAGCAATAATTTAAGAAAGCTATACTAATTGTGTTTAAAAATATTTTATCATAACTATGATACTCAAGAGCAATTGTATAGATCTTTCATCGGATTTAAAAAATTGTCAGATGTCTTTAACGATTTGAATATTTTTCACTCCAAAACCATATAAGTCGAAAATTATTATAATGTTACTTCTTTATTATAAGTACATTAAAGGAGCATATAAAAAGTACCGACCTATAATGTAAATTAAAACAAGAATGTGTCCATAATACACGAATGCCCCATCGGCCCAATCATTTTCTATGTTCAGTGGACCGTGAAAATGGGATAACAACTCTAATTTGGCATTAAAACAAGAAAGATCATATCATAAGGAACGCGTGTACTAAGTTTCAAGTTGATTGAGCTACAATTTTATCAAGCACTGCCTCGACCAAAAACTTTAGCCAAAAGCGGGACAGACGGACAAACGAACAGACACACAGACCAGAAAACATAATGCCCATAAATGGGACAAAAAAGGGAAATAAACGTTATCAACCAACGAAACGTGTTGATAACAACTGTCATATTCATGACTTGACACAGGCATTTCCCGAAGAAAATGGTATGTTAAATCCGGTTTCATAGCAAGCTAAACCGTCTACTTGCATGACAGTTAATTTATAGTTCCGTGTTTTTGACAAAGTTGGAAACATGGTAGACCACATATCGAAGTGGAGATTGTTTACTATCACAGTTAAGTGACCTACTGCGTTTTTCGTATTGACGTTTTTTATAATTTTCCTTGAGCAGGTAAACAAACTGTAAAAGTCAAGATGCTCTAATTCTTGTTAATAGTTCCAAAGGTAATGTTAACATTTCTATAATGAACATTCAATTTGTTTAAAATTTTGCTTTAATAATGTTTAATAGTGTTTTTTTTTTACCATGAGTTAATCAGTGTTCACATTGGTCAGGCCGGGTGTCAAATTGGCAATGAATGCTGAGCGTGGTATTGTTTATAACAGAATATGCAACCAGATGGACATATGTACTTGGAAAAGACCAATAGCTATGGTGATGATTCATTTAACACATTTTTCAGCGAACAGGGAAGGGAACATGTTCCTAAAGCTGTCTTCTCTGTCATTGAACCAATAGTTGGTGGTAAATAAACTTAACTAAATCACAATTTGATATAGAAATAAATGGGGAATGTGTCCATTTGGAAACAGATGATGTTCCCGCTGGCATATAACGTTATAAAGGGAGAAAACTCAAAAGCTGTAAAAAAAAAAGACACTACAAAATTTGAATTTAAACTGAGTTGTGTGGTAATAAGCATTATATATATACATTTCATAACATTTATTCGAGATAAACTAAAGTTAGAGAAGGGAAACGATTTATTCAGCAAGTTTTCCATTTGTAAAGAGGCACAATCATAGAATGGTAATCAAAGTACTAGTAAGCACTGATGATTGCTATAATTTGTCAGTGGGAAGTACAATTAAATATTGTAATGTATAAAACATTGTTTTTGTAATTAATTCAACTATAATTCTAGACAAAGGAAGATAATTCCTATTTTTTAGATGACTTTAAAAATGACATCATTTATATATTCTGAACAGATTGTAAAAGTTATGTAATTTTTTTTGACAAGCGTAACATTATTTTGTGACTAGAACCTCTGAGCATATATTAAATTAATAAATTTCTGGAAATGTTCATGAATAGGATGTATAGAATGTTATGATCAATGCACTATGTTTTGTGAATCAAAATGGTAGTGATAAGCCTTGGAAGATTTATATATCAAGTCAATACCATAGGGTTTTGATTGCAATTTTTACCAACATTCATACTTGATTTGTGTTTTGTGGTAATACGCATTGTGTATAAGTTACATAACATTTGGTTGCAGTAAGTAACGGTTAGACGGCAGCCAAATTACTCAAAATATAAGTTCTCTAGAATTCGTATTAGAGATTAGACGGACTAGGGTGGGGGGGATATATATCCAGTAACCGACCGAATTTGCTGTTTAGCCCTCTCAATCTGAAGCAGTTTGTTACCAGTTTAAACCACAGATACTCGGTTATCAAATATGTATATTTTTGTAATGTTATTTTTGTTTTCGTATTTCCTCTCTATTAGTAATAATTTGTCAACGCTTATACCAATATTTGTGTTTACTAACACTGTGCAAATTGCTCCCCATGTCCTTCAACTTATTCTGAAAAATGCAATAGGGACATGGATAGTAAGTGAACGTTGCCAGTAAACATACATATATTTGTGCCAATGTCGATAACCTAATGCACAAAGACAGCAATTACGAAACACAAATAAAATTTAAACGAATTTTGCCATAATGCTAATTTTTTTTTCAAATATAAATAAGGTTGTAGTTCTTTAAAAGTTTACTTTATCGCATGATTTTTGCTTATTGCATACCTGTAATATTCACACCTTTGTCCTAGGTCTTTACAGATAATTCTAGTTGTCTCAATTAAGGACTGCTTCGAAATGTTGACAAAATACTAGACATTTTACTGGGTTTTTAAACATATAGAAGTGTCAATTATAGTCAAAACACAAGCAAAATATGAAAAGTCAAAATGGTATAAAAGTGATTTAAATTTATCGTTACCATTAAAAATTTCAATCTGAGTAAGATAGATTCATAGAAGTATGGTTTACAACGAAGCAGTATGCTAGATGGTTAGAAAACAACACTACGAGTTGAACTGCCTACACAATAAAACGATCGTATTGCGTCATTGTCGGCTACAACAGGCTAATAAACTGTTATCATAGAGATATTCCTCGCCTTTTTGTAATTTTTAACATGCACATGTTACAATTAAAATTGCAATACTATAACATGTTAGTTATGCAAATATTCAAAGTCGATAAACCATGACGGACGGTACATGGATGAACAATCTCCATAGAAAATAGATGTGCAAATTTCAATATAACTGCATACCAAATACCATTGACTTATAAATCAGTCGTTCCTAAACACAAACATTAACTTGTAAACTATACGTAAAAGTTTCAATGTCAATGTAGCAGGGAAGGGTTTTATGATCTCTATAGAAATAAGACTAGCAAACGCCAATAAATTTGCATACCAAGTACAATTGACTTAACATAAGCATCAACTGATCTAATCACAAACTTAAACATATAAACTACGCAAATGTTATAAAGTCAATAGACCATGACTGAGGAGGCGGGGCAAAATATTCTCGATGGAAATGAGATTTGTTAATGCTGATACAACTACATACTAAATAGCATTGCCTATCACAAGTGGTTCCCCATAAACTGACTTTATTACAAACTGATACATGTAAACTAAGAAAAGATTTGAAAGGTCAATTGACCACAACTAAGTGGGAAAGGCTCAAAAATCGCCATGGAAATGAGACGTGCCAGTGCTTATACAACTGCATACAAAATATCATGGACCTACCACTTGTGGTTCACTATAAACTAAACCTAATCACAAACTAATACATTGTTGACACCGCCGCCGCTGCCGGAAACAGCATACTTATGTCTCGCTTTTTTACTTAAATAGTGTGAATCCCATAATTCATAATGAAAATGTTAATCAATGAGGCAGTTCAGTATGTTCAACTAAAAAAAATGACAAACAATTCTACCAATAATGAATGTTTTAATGCAAACAGTATCACAGAGAGATATTCTCAAATTGATTCCTATGACCGAAAAGCAATATATTGTTGAACCAGAAGCCCATTACTTAGACTGAGTAATGGACGTCTGGTTGAATTTAATGGAAAGTGGAAAATCATTGCCATCCAGTTAATAAAATTATTCAAATATCCTCTCACAGAGAGTCAACAAAGAATTAGCCATCGTCAACCATTTCATTATATCAATCTTGATTAGTTATATCTGTGACCTTTTCAGCCGTAAGTTCCTTCTTTTCTGTTAGTGCTCTAGACTGGTGAAGATAGACTGCAAAAACTATGCCCTGGAATAGAAGATAAACTAAGCTAAAGTAACTTTTTTTTAATTTAATATTTTTCTTTGTGTTGTTGGTTTATTGCCATCCCTGAGTTATATACCTAATTCCAAGGATGCATGATACTGGTCCTAGTCTAAGAAAATTAGAAAATTCTAAGTTAAAGCTACAGCTGTATGCATATCAAAGTTATCTTTCTTTTCTCATTTTCTCATTGATAAGTACGAAATAACTGATGAGTTTCTCTATATAAAACAGAAATCAGTTCCTTATATTTAAGGAATGACTGTAATATTTTTTCTGTCTATGAAGAAATAACATAAAAAATTTGATGCACACTGAACAAGAGGCTGTCACAACGACAGCAAACCGGATTTATTAACATTTATTTGTGTCCTGGCTATATCACAAGAACCATTACTGATGAATGGTGAAAGTGAAAATCGTCAATATCAAATTTGACCTCCATTTTGTCATCAGTATCAACATATTAAAATTTGAAAAGCTTAGATTGAATGGTTCATGAGTAAATGCGACAACCTGAATGGAAACGCCATTTTACAATCTTTCAAGAACCATAACTCCTGAACGGTAAAAGTCAAAATCGTCATTATTGAACTTGACCTCTATTTTGTCATCAGTAACAACATATTAAAATTTCAAAAGCTTTGGTTGAATGGTTCATGAGAAAATGCACGGACACGACGGGAAAAACCATTTTTCAATCTTTCAAGAACCATAACTCCTGAACGGTAAAAGTCAAAATCGTCATTATTGAACTTGACCTCTATTTTGTCATCAGTAACAGCATATTAAAATTTCGGAAGCTTTGGTAGAACAGTTCATGCATAAATGCACGGACACGACTGGAAACTCCATTTTTCAATCTTTCAAGAACCATAACTCCTGAACGGTAAAAGTCAAATTCCTCATTATTGAACTTGACCTCCATTCTTTCATTAGTAACAACATATTAAAATTTGGGAAGTTTTGGTAGAATAGTTCATGCATAAATGCACGGACACGACTGGAAACTCCATTTTTCAATCTTTCAAGAACCATAACTCCTGAACGGTAAAAGTCAAAATCGCCATTATTGAACTTGACCTTTGTATAGTTGTCAGTAATAACATATTAAAATTTTAAAAGCTTTGGGTGAACGGTTCATGAGTTAATGCATGGACAACATTTGATCGCCGCCCGCCCGCCCGCCCGCCCGCCGTACATCCCCAAATCAATAACCGACATTTTTGTCACAAAAATCCGGTTAAAAACGCGAGTAGCGGGTTATTGAACAGTGTGCACCGAATTTTTTATGTTATCTCGAATAGACAGACAAAATATTAGTCAATTCTTATAATTTAATTCTAAATTCCATTTTAACCGTAGAAAACCAAGAAAAAACGTTGATGACGTCACAGTCACATGACTAAATTATGTCTATGTGCTAATAACAAAATAACGTCAGCCAATCAAAAGACGTGTTGCATCCAAAATTAATTATATACAAATGATACTAGAATAATATATATATTGTATCATACCAGACCTCCATATGTTTGAATGCAAATAAAATATAGAGACTTTATTCATAATATAAACAAACAAGTACATCATGGTAAAGAATATGACCGGAATCTGTCTGATATTGGTTCTATGTCAACTAGTTTGCACATACGTGTAATAGTTTCATATTGTTCAGGTGTTGGGTTATTTCTGTTCGTTTTTCCACAACTTTCATTTTATTCACTGTATGATCACTTCGGATCACAATATGACATATATGCAAGCTTTAATGTCTGCACACACCAAAGTTAGTGCTCTAATTTTTAATGTTTGCTCTCTGCATAAACCTCTATTAAAAGAAATCACAATGATAAAAAATAAAACAAACAAACAGAATTGGCAAGGGAATTTCCGATTTGAGTTTTTCATGAAGTACTTTTGTTATTTTTACTTTTAATATAGAAAAGGCAACAAAGATTAGGATTATGCATTTGCCAAAAAGAAAATGTGTAAATATTCACTTATTGCTGAGTTTATTTTACTACCAATGACATGTATATTGTTTTCAGTATGTATAGTGAAGTAAATGCACATGGATAGGTATCTATTCATAATCAATTCTAGATAAAACAAATTCACAGACGAACTTACCTGGTGCTCTGCTGCTCGAACAAATCCTGAATTAGCAGATACTGTTACACACTTCAGTTGGTCACCAGTTCCAAATATAATCTACAAAATATTCCCAAAATATATAGTCTATCATGAAGAATCGTTGGTCTTCAGTAATCAGTTTCAAAAATCTTAGGAATAAAATTGAGCAGAAGTATACTCAATTGTTCATGACTTAAAAGATGAACTTTAATCCTAAGATTTTTTATGTCACTGATCAATGTCCGAACACAAACTTCACATTAGCAGTATAGCAGCAATCAACATATCAACTTTATTCGCGTATAAAGTATATTTTTCAACTCGTACGATATTCACGAGCAGGCGGATGCCACTGAGACTTTATAGAAGAACGTTATCATAGAGCCAAAGATTAACGCGCCAGGGTTTTGTTAAAGAGCTTACAGCTTTTGTCACAAAAAGTTCAAAGGAAAGTATCAAGACCTAAGTCTATTTAAAAAATAACATAAGATACCAGTAGTCTCGAGCCTTGAGCTAAAGTGTTACTTCTATCAATTTTACAATTATATTGTCTATAATAGACGATTGTTTCTTTCGTATTATGGATCTACACATGACTCGGTATTAATGCATTTAGCTATCCTGGTTTTGGCTTAGGGTGTTCCTGATACAATATAACGGAACAAAAAACAGCTATCATACAAATGTGAGGCTAAATATAAATCCAGCTTTATCTCATGATTGTTTGAGTTTAATGTCTTTCGATGTCAGGAATATGACAGCTGTTTAATGTCTTTCGATGTCGGGAATATGACAGCTGTTTAATGTCTTTCGATGTCGGGAATATGACAGCTGTTTAATGTCTTTCAATGTCGGTAATATGACAGCTGTTTCTGTTGATACAAATCTAAGGTTTGTTTTTTCTCTCTCAGTTTTTTAAGACTTTTTGAATTAAATACGTTGGAAATCGGTATTGTTGTTATAACATTATCAGAAAACTAAAATCTTATCAAAATAATTGCATTACATGTCTGTTTCAGAAAATCCGTTATTTTGACTGTATAACAATGTTTGCGCGTCATACTTAAAAGAGGGACGAAAGATACCAGAGAGACAGTCAAACTCATAAATCGAAAATAAACTGACAACGCCATGGCTAAAAATGAAAAGGACAAACAGACAATAATACACATGACACAACATAGAAAACGAAAGAATAAACAATACGAACCCCACTAAAAACTAGGGGTGATCTCAGGTGCTTCGGGAGGGTAAGCAGATCCTGCTCCACATGTGGCACCCGTCGTGTTGCTTATGAGATATCAAATCCGGAAAATAGTCTAATTCAGTAGGTTACATTTATGAAAATTTATAAATTAACCTTTATGTCCCAATTAATTGTAACATGCCATCACAATAAAGTACGCAGGTTTAATTAAGAAATAAATGATAGAAATCGATTTCCATGACCCTAACATAGAAATGTAAGTACAAGAATTGAATTCCTTTTAGTAATTTCAGAGGGTTGTTAAAGCGTTGATTGTGTGCACATTTCTAGAACTAAGCACTTCCGCGCCTCATGCAAAATGTGTTTCGGTCAACACTATTCCACCCCAATAAAATTACAAAAAGAAGAATTCAATTCTTATATTGTTTTTTCATTTTCAATGTCATGCTCACCGAAGATTTATTCAGAAATATAGTTGTTGAAAAATAGATTGACTCGCTGAAAACACAATTAATATAATTTCTATATATTACGCTCGTATGCGCCTTTACGAGTAATTTGAAAATTCAATGTGTAAACAAATATCATATTTCTAAAATCAGCAATACAATGTACCTTGGATCTGTCTCTTATTTTTCCAGTCTTTGGGAGATCCTGCGATCTCACAGAAGGCTGGTCTGGGACCATTTTACATGTTTCCAAAAGTTCAGCTGCTCTTCTTTTCTCGTTTTCACCACCCAAAGTATTGAGAATCGTCTGGAAGTCATCTAGTGCCGTCTTACACACATACATTTCCTTACCTGAAATTTATATTTCAGATGACTTATACAAAAAAAATATGCAGTTATAAAAAATAGTAGTACTTCAAGATGTCAATTGAAACGTGAATAAAGTAAACATTTATATACACGTACTTTAACTCCACCAATTATCTTTGACATCATAACAAAGACACTGTCAGTATTGAGTCAAGGAAGGGTAATTGCGAAAAAATAAAAGTTAAGACAAGGCAAAATTTCCTGAAAAAGTGTCGAAAATTTAATTTTCAAGACTGGTAATAGTGTATTGTTTGCAAGCTCTCAACCCCACTTACCTGGAATAGAGGTGTTACAGAACTATGTATGAACTAAAATTCAGTTTGAAATGGATTTACTCAGAACCTAAATAGAGTACTCACATTTACTGAAAGCAAGTAATAAGCTAATTACGACTGATAAATAAATCATGTTTACTCAGACTAAAGTATGATCAATCAAACATATTTAGTGTTAAGAGTCAAAAACATACAAACATGACCTTTTGAAATCCTAATGCATAATGTATGATCATAACTCATAACTGTACATAAATAGAAAAAAATATCTTATTTAGTTATGTTTTAATCTGGCAAAACAAAAGAAATGCGAGTATATACTAGTATACTTTAAATGTCCTCCGACAATTAACTCAGTAATCGCCTGATGTACCAGATGTAGTAGCTGATCCAAAATACAAAATGGTGCATGTAGTAAAACTCATTTTGATAAAAAAAAAAAAAAAAAAAAAAAAAAAAAAAAAAAAAAAAAAAAAAAAAAGTTAGGTTAAGTGTGTTTGCAACAGATGAATCTGGGTAGCATGTAATACAATTTCTTTTGACTATAAATGATAAGAATTTCATTATAATGGATTATATGTTCAGAATTACTCATTACATAAGCGTTTCAAAAATGATGGCAATGTCAAAACATTAACGCAATTACCTTTTAAAATTATAACTAGGGTAATGTTTCCTTTGTCTAACCATTAATAATACATGTTTTCGTAATTTACAAAATCATTATTGTCTGACTTACGGCTGTAGTTTATAAGTTCATGGTTACCAAGCAGCATGCAAGTATTAATGACTTGTGTTTTTAAAAACAAAAAATAAGGTTGATAACATCATTTCTGAGACGATAAGAACAACATAATCAACTGAGAAAAACTACTATGACGGGAAACTGTTAACACTCTGGAATAGAAATAAGGCAATGTCTTTAAGGATACTGATAAAACCAACATGTTTTCATCATTATCAGTACACATACATGTAATATATTTTGTCTTATAAGTACATTTACCTTTTAAATATTTTTGCAAGGCTGGGAGTACAGGGCATTCTCTTTCTTCTTTGGCCTGAAGCGAGAGTATGTTTTCCCGAAAGATGAAGTTACAACCCCCGTGTGATATACTTGATACTAGCGTGATCATCGTTGTTATGTCAAGATTGACTCCTTTGGTTTCTACGTCATTATCGGACGTTTCTTGTATCACTTCCGGTATAACAGTATCTGCAAAACTATATGTTGGTGCACTTCCTAAAATCTGTAGCAGTATATCTTGTTTATTGAGACAGTTTGTAGAAGATTCCTGAGATATGTCATTGATATTGGACTCATTTAAGATAGTTTTACTGTGATTGGATTGGATTGTTAATGACGTACTTTTAATATTATTAGAATTTCCATTATCTATACACCTCGTTTGACTTTCAATCAGACCAACATCTCTACTCTTGTCATTTGACAGATCTTCAGTTTCAGATTGCTTTGGAGTAATTTCGATTTTCTCTAAGTGTTTTAATCTTTTATAACAAGATTTAAATTCACTTGCACTTGGAATGTGAAAATCATGATCCTCTTCATTGTAATCATCTTCCTCGTCCGAATCAGTCTTTATTCGACCGTTTACGTCATATTCATCGTCAGAGTAACTTTCGGAAATCTCTACTAGATGCTGAATGTCAGAAGAAACTGGTATTCTTTTCCCCCATACTATAACACCAATATCTTCAAGAGCAGCTGCCATGTCATCAGTAACCTCGTTGTAAAATGCATAGTGTACTTCAGGTACGATAAAATTGATCGTATGTTCAGCTGCACATTTCAAATAATCTTCAGCTTGGCGCACAATATCACGGTCTCCATACTGACCTCTACCTAATGTTTAAGTAAATATTATAATTTCAATATTACAAATTTTACAAAAATCTATTAAAAATAAATGCAACAGCACCGTATACATGGACTTAATAAGAGCTTATTCTTGTATTGTCCATGCACATATACACAATTGTCAGTCATTGATTTACTGTAACAACTAATATATTGAGAAAAAAATGACATTTAGATGTGAAACGTTATTGCTTTGTTCTATTCTTATCAAAGCACATGAGAATATGCATCATTCTTTTCAAAATAATGATTTATTTCTTTTCAAAATAATGATTTATTTCTTATTAAAGCAATGAATTATTTCTAATTAAAGCCATGATTTATTTCTTATTAAAGCAATGATTTATTTCTGATCGAAGCAGATAAATATATGTGTTTCATTGAGGACTTGAATAATTGTGTGTTTTCTACCCTTCCGTATACACGTCAAAGACAGTAAACAAAGATATATCTTATAGAAAGAAATCCAAAACATTCCAAACTTCTCAAACACAAGTCTAAGAGTGCGCGGTATGCACTGTCTTACATGATACAACTGAAACATACCAGCTGGCTATTCAAAGTGTATCGAGTAAAATATCAACAATCTTACATAAAAGTTAAGTAAGTTAAAAGCATTCCAGAAACATTTTTTTATAAGTAAATCAATTTTTTTCACGAATAATCCACAGACAAGTAAAGAGAATATATTTTGTCGAAAAAATCCCAACTATAATAAATCAATAGCATTATAAATTTTCCAAATTGAAAATCATAAACAATACTCTATGTTATCAAAATAAATTAAGTTATAGACATAAATATGTCATAATTCGAACAACCAACCCCAACATGCCTTATTATGCATAATTTTGATAAAATTTAATACGCATAACAGACTCAAATAAGAAGATACAAAAACTCCTCTACATAAAGAGTACCAATAGACATCCTGTAGCAAACTATTGTGTTAGATTACAGCGGTTGTTCGAATTCTTGGATAACAGTAAACCAAGAGTAGTCCAAAATGCTGAAAAGTCTCTTCTGCGTTAATGGCAATGGTTTTGAGTTTGAAAGTCTTTTAAGAATGATGGTAAAATTAAAGGTTAACTGCAAGCATGACATAAACCTAACACTATCAATTATCAATGATAATAAAATCATGGTAAGAAAAACCCTGCCAGATAGACATCTCAGCTTATAATCATTCCATACACCAATTTTACTTGACTTATTGTGAATAGTTCATGCATCAAAGAAAGAAACCTAACCATGTTCAAGGATATATGAATGTGGGCTTCTAGATCCTTAAACTGAGTTGGCTATACAACTTAGTTATTAGGCTAACAATTGAAGCGTAAAATAACAAATATTGTGTTTTACACAGATTCATTTAGTATTGTGTATTTAACTTTGGACGTAAATCCCGTTTTACACGTAGTTCAATGAGGGCTAAAATATAGGCTACATTTCATTAGGTATCAGGTAATTTCTCCAAGATATATAATATATAACAATTTTAACGTCAATTAAAAGAAGGATATATCAAAGTAAGCAGACGTACTTTGTATGCGAGGTTCTATTATTACCTATGCAGCGTTATATCAAATTATAGGAAGTTAAGCAACCAACAACCAATCAATTAAATTAAATTGTACGATATGTTACTTGCAGATGGTTCATTTTTCAATATTTCATTACAATCTGGCTTAAATCTATACAAACTAAATGAACACGAGTTTGTGACACAGTAATCACTGATGTACCCCTATTTTGACTAATTTACCTATTATGTCTGTTTTGTTCATGCATCGTTGTAAATATAATGAGATGTGATGCGACTGTAATAGTGAGAGGTTTAGCGCTAAATCCATCATTTTCTACATTTGAAAATGCCTTTACAAAGTAAGGAATATGACAGTTGTTGTCCATTCGTTTGATGTGTTTTTCATTTGATTTTGCCATTTGATTAGGGACTTTCCGATTTGAATTTTCCTCTGAGTTCAGTTTTTTTGTGGTTTTACTTTTTAACCTAACTAAAGTATGACACGTTGTCTTTATATCAAATAGATTAAGTAAAATGGTAAAAAAAATCAACCAAATGCATTTCAAAAGACAAACAACAGTCAACAACATGTAGCCTCATACATATTATATACATGTAAATTCACGAGACTATCCTTTAAGACGGATTTGTCCATCCTTTAAAAAATATAAGCTTTACAACATTGCACTACATTGACGCCGTGACAGCAAATATCTTGCTTTGATATATCGGTGAACACTAATGCAAACATCCTGGGTTTCAATTAACCATCGGAGAAGATGAAAGGTATTCGTTCGACTATCTTGTTTAATTGGCTTACACATCCAATATTCGATTAATAATTCATTTATTTTTGTCCTTTAAGAAATGAACAGTATTATTCATGTATGACAGTGAGCTTTTATAAAGTGTACATGTTCATGTAAATGTGTAGATGTGCTATTCTAAGGGTGTATTAATGGAATTCATACATTATAATTGTATTCATTTAAGGTGATATTGTAGGTTATGCAGCGATGTGTCGATTTACAGTGTAAAATACAATTAAATATAAGATGACGAAGTTCATCTTTAAATAAAAAACAAAAAAACAAAACAAAACAAAAACATTGCCGCAACATTCAATCTTCAACAATGAGAAATATCTACACAGTATGTCAAGCTTGTATTGTTGATCATATTTTTCTGTTTACAGTTTCTCTCAAATTTCATTGGCTTTTGCCAAAAACACAAAAAGGTCAATAACTCCTACGGAGAGGCTACTAACGATTTCTGCAAAATTTGATTTATTTCCAGATCTTGTCTTCAAGATTCCTTATGCAAAATTGGTTAAAAAAAATCGTCATTAAAAGAAATTATATAAGACGTATTCTTGCAATTTAGGTCAAAAGACTTGTAAGTAAATCTTGTCTTGCTAATTATTGTTCAACTAAAGGTTAAATCTACCTATTATACTTTTAAAATACGAGGTAAACACGCAAAAAAAATGTAATGATCTTCATTAACTTCAATGAGGAGTCGACTGGCGATTTCGGATATGTCGACTTATTTGTAGTTTTCGTCTTCCTGATAATTATAGAATTTTTGAAGTTCATATCTATGCAGAATTCATTGTCGTTTTGTAAGTTAATAGGCAAAAATACACATTTCAACACTTTGAACCATTCTCCACGATCAGATTTTCTCTATTAATAGCAGTTTTCAAGATGAATGACAAGACTTGTATGTTTGAGTCTGTTGATCCCGTCTACCAACCAACATGTCTGAAATTGCTTAGCATAAACATGCTTATATGTCAATCTTGAATTATATTGTCGCATACCCGGATGAGATTATACGTGGACGATTCAAAGAGAATATTCAGAATGATGTATCTCAGATCATCAGGAATAAAGTCCATTAACAACCGTTTGGAAGCAATATGTTTCGTCAGAATCGATAAACATTCCAGGTTTAAATCTTACTTTTGATGTTAGTTTTTCTGTGCTGACTTTTGATGGGATAAAATTGCTATTAGAAATAATGCCAAAGCTCTTGGCATTTAAAGTTCTTCGTAAACTGCATATTTCATATGTTAATATATCGATTTGATCTTTACATGAGATTGGAAAACTTGTAAGACTAACCTGCCCAAATAAGATGAAGAGCTTGTGCTTTTCTGGCTATCACTTTGACCCAAATACGACCATCTTGAGCAACAATATCAACCACAAGACTGTCTGTCCTATTTTTAGATCTAAATGGACGCAGAATCTTTTTCACTTTCGGTAAGTTGGTAGCAGCATGGATAATAGCAGAAAAGTGACTCAGGTTGCTGCTTTTTAAATCATGTTCTCGAACCTTAATGTCGCAATCGGTTACTGCTTTTTTTCGTTCCTTCAGCTGGAAATAAAATAAAATTAATTTCAACAGTTAATACTCTTAATAAAATCAACGTTAACAATAGCATTATTCTTCATATGCTTTACAAGTCCGTTTCTCTTTTTTTTTAGTTTAGTCTAAACATATTTATTTATAGTGGATTGGGAAACAAGTTTTGCATCTTATATTAGTGCATTTCTACTTTGAGGATGCGAGTGCTGCCTAGTAGCGGCATTGGCCTGCTCTTTTTCGAAATATACAAGGGTGTCTGTAACGTGCAAGAGATATGGCTCTCTCTTAACACGGGTCAGCCATTTATCGTCCCCTTCCGACGGACTATCATCGTTTCCTCAAGACCATACTCGAAGATGGTGTCAAGAAGGAGCCGAAAATTCAGTCCCTGAAATTTTCATCCCAAACGGGAATCGAACCAGGAACCTTTGTGTTAGTAGTCCGATGCACTAACCACTAGTGAAACCTTAATATTATGAATCCTTAAAATTTTAATAAAATGATTGTTAATGTATCAACTGATAAGAAAAAAAACAAATATAATGAAAAGCAACAGCAATATAGGCATATTATAATTAAAATAATACAAAAACTGATAAAATAATACGGATACATCCAGTTTTCTGTTTACACTCATGGTTATGCTACATTACTGTATAGCAGTTAGTATAACACCGTGGCGACGAGTCTTGTTGTATTAGAGAAATAACACTTTATAACTCAGTTCCGTTCAAAGTGCTTTTCTGGTTACACCTTCATCAAGAACGCTTAGTGCCAAAAAAATCAATGCCAAGGATGTGCATGTATAAGTATAAAGTTTATAGATTATTAGAAAGAGAAAGAGATAGGACAGACATGAATAAGTGTAATCTGCCCTGATATACCGCGAATAAATTACCATGATATTATGTTAAGTTTTGGAAGTATACTTTAAATATCAGAGTTTTATCATGATTAGACATTTTAAACACATTAAATATAATCAAAGTATTTCATCGAAAGTAGAAATATCATATGCATCAGCTAATAACATGATGGAGGAAGTTTACAGAGTTCATTATAAAACGACCTCCCTTAACTTTACACGATTGATTCTTTAAATAATTAGTGTAAAAATCAGCTGATAATTCATTTCAGAATCTAACTTCCTATATTACTAGATTAATTTCCATTCGTTACTTTACCTGCAATTCACATGCAATCTATATGGCTTCATAGTTAATGGAAAGAAAATCAAACGGTAATATACTTTCCTATAAAATCAATAAACACTTACTTATCCTGACCATCTATTTAAAGACATTTTTTCGACGATAATAATTTTACTCGAACACTCAGAGTGGCGAGGATATTGTAAAAGTAAAAATATACTTGTTTTCCAATTCTAATAAAACTGTCATATTTACAATAATATGTTCACAATAGATTATAGTTAACACTAACACGCTTGCCGGAGAGATCAATTTATTTCAAGAACAATGCATATGTATATTACAACATTGTTTGTTCATGACTATGCAACACATTAGTATTAACTAAAGCACTTAACAAAGACAAGAAAGAGACCACTTTATAAAAAGTCTCGCCTAATTAACTTATGATTGACGTTTGTTGAAAGTCTTAATTATGAACGTTTTACTATAAATATGATATAACTATCACTGATGGTCCTTGTAATTGAGATCAAGGTCAGATGAACCATGCCAGATAGATATATACATATTATAATAAATCCAATTACATAAATATAGTTGACCCTTTTTCTTATAGCTCTTTGAAAACATACAAATAACAAAATCCTAACATTGATCAATGAACCATATGAATATGATGGCAATGTGCAGATGAACCCTGTCTGACAGATATGTAGGCTTTGCAATGATACAACACCAGGTTGCTAGTATCATACCAAACAAACCTATCAATAAAGGCAACACTAGTATATACCGCTGTTCAATAATTCGTTTAAGCGGACACGAATCCGGGTAATAAACTAAAACCAAGGGAAACAATCAACTGTAAGAGGAAAATAACGAAACAACAGAAACACTGAACTACAACAAAAGCAAACGAGTAACTTATAAGTGAGTAATTCACATTACATGTTTTGTTCTTCAAGAAGCTGAACAATAAATTAAAATAAGACATAGAACAAAGAACATATATCACATTGAAACTTCGTATCATAAGGCATCTACATATTAGGTACGATTTTATTTTTGGCATGCCACAAAACCAGGTTCAACCCACCATTTTTTCTTTTAAAAATGTCCTGTACCAAGTCAGGAATATGGCCAGTGTTATATTATAGTTCGTTTCTGTGTGTGTTACAATTTAACGTTGCGTCGTTTGTTTTCTCTTATTTTTGAGTGTAAATTGACATTGCGATAAGACGTGTCACGGTCAACGGTACTTGTTTATCCCAAATTCTTGTATTTGGTTTTGATGTTATATTTGTTATTCTCGTGGGATTTTGTCTGATGCTTGGTCCGTTTCTGTGTGTGTTACATTGTAGTGTTGTGTCGTTGTTCTCCTCTTATATTTATGCGTTTCCCTCAGTTTTAGTTTGTTACCCCGATTTTGTTTTTTGTCCATGGATTTATGAGTTTGAACAACGGTATACTACTGTTGCCTTTATTTATCCTTCTGAAATATAAAGCTTTTTTTACAAATAGTAAATACGCTGTAATAAAATCAACGGTACCAATTTTGTTGCACCAGATGCGCATTTCGACAATACATGTCTCTTCAGTGATGCTCCTGTAGCCCCAGGATTGAAATCCCTATTTTTTTTCTCATTCTTCGATCTTCGTAACAGTAAGCAGTCGTGACACACTCTGTTTAAAATTCATTTCTATCACGACTTGCGTGCTAGTATATAAAAAGATACAGAAATGACAGGTATACATTTTGATAAGAATGAGTCGAGACAAAAATTAGAAGCACATTCATGAAGCTGAAATATTGTACATGTTTGTCAAGATTATACGATTTTTTTAATAGTTCAAATGTCTATGAGAATTAACACTAAAGCACCTATTTGGAATTTTATTACATATTTTGCACTTTACTATTCTCTTTTAAAAGCCTTCTGATTTTAGATGATAAAGGTTGATTTGGTTCTTTTTTTAATTTGAAATATAAAGCTTAGTAGAAATATATAAGGAGAGACATACAATATACCACCCCTAACGGCAGCCACACACCCACACACACACCCACAGTTCTCATCATGTATACTTTCAAGATACATGTCAAAGATCATGATGAGTACAGAAACGTTTTTATTTTCCAAGCCTCGCTTTATTTTTCCGCAAAAACACAAAGATTGATTTTCCTGTTTTACGTACACCAGCTTACGGTTACAAAAACTGTTAGTTATATCGACATAAAACTATTAAATTCCCATTTGCCGTTAGTAAGAGGACAACACAAGGGATTAGCTGTTCACTCTGAGAACTCAGTCGTTATTTCCTCTTTAATGCTTCATTTACTGTGCGATAGCTAAAATTAATTATAAAATAAGAAGCCGCAGGTGACCAGTTTAAGATTGATTATCCAACATATTACCAAGAGCTGTCATTATGACAGTATGACAATGGTGCAGTAATGCTTCATAGATATTGTGTACCCATAAATAGATCAAATCTATTACACTAAGACTTCTTTTACAAGTTCTTAGCAGTACATTTTTCATTATTCTTATAATAATTATATTTGCAACAAAACATGATAAGATCAATAGTTTATAGGCATGTTTAAAATTTAATGAGAGCTGACATATACTTTTAAGTTTTTACTTCTTTGTGATTGTGCACTCAGACACATAAGTTGCAGTATACTTTATATGCTATATTATTATATGTTAAACAACATAAACATTATACATTATACGGTATAAGGTATACTATTGATAAGTATCAAAATAAACTGATCTGAACAGATTTTTTTGATACATAAAAAGTGTTGCCAGACACTGAAAGTACCCCCAAACAGTACCTTGGTGTACTTAACAATTTAACATCTTGCAGATAGAAGAAATACAGCCGAATACAGCCAAAGACACCTCCTCCTAAAACAAAATCAAAACAAGCACAGAACTAACAGAAAAAAAGAAAAGTACAAAGCATAATGGTTTTATGTGATATAAATTAACACAAAACAGATGAACAGATGCTGGTCCTAAGTAATATTGTATGTTTCGTCTCATCAAACCCCATATTCTTTCTATCTAATAGAGACCTGTATCGACATATTTCAAACTGACATTTATAACACCCTTTTTGCGTGAGTGCCTGAGGGTTTACACAGTATATATACCTCCCCAGGATCAGTATGTCCATGCGAAAAGGTGTTTAGATTAAAAATAAATATGATTATGAACAATAAATAATTTATGGTATCCTTCATAAAATAAGCATGTTCCAAACAGTAGTAACTATTATGAGAGCAAGGCCTGGACAATTTAACAAATTATTTAACTCGAAGTATTTGTGTAGTTAATGGTCATTCGTTTTTTTAAAACTCAAGAACCTCGTTGAAAGTATCCCGATTTTAAATGATTCTATCTCGTAGCAGTTAAACCATATACGACATATACTCAATGTAAGTCTATGTGCGTTTGTGTGTGGCGGCTGATTAACTGAAAACATTGTGATAGACATCTACCAATATAAAGATATATAAAATAAAGTTTTATTGGAACTACTAACATTCCCTAGACAGAAGATATCAACAAATTGATTCAGAACAAGACATTCTAATAACAATACTGTCAGAAAACAATGAGTTATTTGTGAAATTTTATCTATTGCGTAAAATGTTATTCCTGGGGCTGCCATATTGTAATGTTTACCATGAGGAAACCTTATATCAATGTCCTTTTAAATTTGTTGAAGGCAGAGAAAAGAAGGCAATATAATTAGATTTCTATTGTTTTATTCTAATGCCATAATCAATCAGTCGGATACTGTAGATGCAAAACTCATTATAGATACCAGGTCCCGGAAGTGAGACAACATTTCATAGATGCAGAAAACTATAAACATTTTTCTTTTGAAATGGAAAACGTTTACACAAAAATAATAAATGGAAACTTGAAATACCACAAGAATTCACAGGGGACTTTATAAGGAAGTGTTGCTGGCATGAAATATCTATCTCTACCCGTGACGTAAACAGGAAAGAACTTTATAACTCTTTGTTTTTGGTACGGAAAATCGGGAAACATAAAGATAACATTAAAAGCAAGATGTCATGTAATTTCAATTAATGAATGTTCGATAAAATCTATTGACTGTCCGTTTGTGAATTAGTGTAAACAAGAGTGCAAGCGCTGAAATGTCTCGTCTACTTCACTTTTCATGATTGTGTTTGTTTTTAAAGTCTTGAAGATGGAGGATTTACTAGAAGTATCAAATAAACTTATTATAATAACATTACACATGGCCAGGTTATATGAACCCTGACAGACAAACCCTGTACATCTTATAATTGCATACACCAAACATAACTAATCTATTGTTTATAGTATCTGATAAAAAGATCTAAACAAAAACAAAAACGTAAATTTGAGCAATGAAGCATCAAAATGATATTACGGTTAGAAGAAATGTGGCAGACCAACAAGCAAACCAAAATATCATCCAAAAGTTGAACCTATTTCTTATATGATCTGAGAAAATAAAACATAACCACCACTATCTAACGTTGGCTAATCATCCATGCAAATGAGGTCTAGGTTACTTAAAAGATTAACCCTGCAAAGTAGGCTAATCTTGTTTACGTTATTTGAACTCATAATTAATTCTAGATTAAATTAAAAAATGTTTGCCTGTTGCAGTTATCTGCTATTATAACAATTCCCGATAATTGAAATTTAACTCTTCAACGTTAAATGATTCTTCACACTTTCGTATACATTCTACGCTTTATAAAGCTGTGTCGGGAATGTCTGACAAACACATTAGGTTTATATTGTTTGTGCTGCCACAAATTAACCATTATCAAGGTTAAGTAGTAAACAACTCAAAAGATTGAATTTTAACCATTATCAAGGCTACAATGTAACTAGCATATTATATGACTTCAGATATTAAATGCGGTGAATAGAATTGAGAATGGAAATGGGGAATGTGACAAAGAGAGAACAACCCGACCATAGAGCACAAAACAGCCCATGACCGCCAATGGGCCTTCACCACAGCACGAAAACACCGCACCTAGAGGCGGGCTTCAGCTGGCCCTTAAAAAAAATGTGTACTGGTTCAATGAAAATGGACGTCACACAAAATTCCAAACATATAAATGAACAGAGTAAAACTAAAAAAAATGCAAGAATAACAAAGGCCATATGCTTCTGACTTGGTACAGGCTCAAACACATGTTATTTTTACCATAAATAATGATGGCACATAAAATTTAGAATACGTGGACTACCTAAACTTAATAGAACTTTCTAATCATACAGGACATGGTTATAAATCAACGATTTTAAATGATATACGGCTGGTTGAAGATTAGAAACATAACAGTCATGTAATGAGTTATAAAAGATTAAGCATATGTTTAATAGATTTAAAGAATTCAGTTGGTGATGCGATGCTCGATGCGATGTCACTTACCGGCCATTCATATTTTATTCACGTTGTTCAAAAGAGTCATCATTGTTTACAATACCCGATAGAAAACAACTAATGATCTTTATAAAATCAAAAACCAGGTATGAAATTCAACTATAACCACTACAAGCATTTCTACAAAACAATTCCAAGAATTGTTTGAATATTTATATCTGTTTCAAATGTACCGGTACACGTTTTGCGTATGTTTAAATATATCGAACCAATCTATTCGTCTGTAGACAAAGCAGATGATAAATAAGACAATAATACCTGGCTGAATGTCTTTATTCAAGAGGGTTCTATCATTATATGGTAATAAATCAGATACAATCAAATATAATTCTAGACTGAGACAGATGTAATACCATAGAGAGACCAGGCGAATACTGATATCTTAAGATGTCTTCATTGTTGTTGACCAAAGCTATGGAACAAATGGCGGTTCGGGTAATCGGAAGTATTTTCAAAAGACAATTAACTGTTGTCACATATGTCCTGCCTTTTTGTAATAGTGATTCTAAATTGGTGATTCTTTTATATGTAAACTATGCAAAATATTAAAAGACAACAAACCATGACTGAAGGCTGGGCACCCTGGAAATGAAAACAACCAATGTTAATAAAACTGCATACCAACTACTAGTACCATTGATTTATCATTGATAGTTCCATTTAAACTGACATAAACACACGATTGAAAAAATGTTAAAGAGAAACGAGAAATACTGAAAGGACATTCAAACCTAGAAGTCAAAAACAAATTGACAATGCAATGGTAAAAAAATTACAAACTGAACCTGTAAAACTACTGACGGAGCAACACGAACTGAACTAAAACAATGACGAATGTGAAACAATTCAAACAGAAAACTAACGGCCTAATTTATGTACAAAACAATAAACGAAAATCAAATATGACATACAGCAATAAACGAAAACCAATGAGTTACAGGCTCCTGACTTGGGAAAGGCACATTCTGTATACATAACGACGTTACGCACGGTAATGCGTTCGGATTAAAATTACGTCATTATATGATTCAAGAACGCAACCATTTGCCTATACAAAATAAAATCACCAACATCCATATATCTACAGAAAGGCCCGGACATGTTTTTCTTATTTTAAGTTAATTCAATAAATTTTTGCACCATACATTAATGTTATTGAACACACAAATTTTACTTTTACGTTAAAAATTGCATGTCCGGCGTAACATTTCAAATTAAATAAAATGCATTTTTCTATGTTCCGTTGTAATTTTGCACATAAAATCTGCGAAATTTAGTATATCAGCTTCCTACTAGATTTATATTACAACATCATACCCGTGTTTTGGTATTGGCTGAAATTTGAAGCAAGCCTTCAACGAAATATTCAGCAGAGGAACCTGTCTTAATGTGTTATGAGGAAAGTTTATCAACATTTCAGTTTTATTATTATCCCTATAAAGTAATAAAATCATATTGAAACTATACTCAATAGAAATTTCTGAAAAAGATAAACATTTCCAAAGTTTCAAATGTAAAAAAAAACTTTTTCTTGAAGCAGAATTTTAAAAAATCGAATGTTTGTCTAGCCACTATGGCCAAACGTAATTTTTGTCCATTCCTTAGGTGAAACATGTTGTATAAATACTAAATGTGCATTTATAATACAAAACTAATATATTTATAAGATACAAACTATAAGTTCATACAAATGGCTAAATGAGTCGGGTGTTTTCGCAAACATGATGACCGTACAATTTTTTTCGGAAAGCATTCCCTATGTCTAGCCATTATGTCCAAGGGCGTCAATTTGACGTTTCTGCACAGTGGCGTCTTTTATACAAATACACATTATTTACAAACTGTTTAGGCAGTTAAAATGATGCCGGTAAATGTTCATTCCAAAATAGTCTGCTGAATCAAAATAACAGTCAGATTAGAAAAACGCACAAACATAAGCAATAAACCCTTTATAGACATAGGGGAAAAGGGGGGATGGGCCGAGGGATAATTTCTTATTGACAAAAGTTTTCACTCAAATCTAAAAATTCTTTATAGATTAGAAACCGATTAGAATCCGAGGTATAATGGTCTTATAATTTTTAAAGAATTAAATAAATACGTATTTGTAAAATAAAACCATCAGTGCTAAAAAGATAAAGAAATAGTCTGAAAACTCGCACAGACACATACAAATATTGGACAAAAGTGAGTTCAATCTAAAAAAAAATAACATTTCAACTAAAATCCTTATAAAAAGAAATATTGCTGAATTATTTTATGACCGTTTTTATGAAATAAATACCATAAGTGTTTATGATCAATTTGTCAAAAAAATGTTCAGCTATATTTTGTTTTGATGTGTCCCTCCAGGAGCAAGATTATTTTAAAGGTTGCTATGTATCCTATCCAAAATAAAATTGGAAAAATTTGCATTTGTTTTCATCTCATTACAGACGAGAAAATAAAAACGAACCTTACTGAATTGCCTTATACATGATAAATTTTGAAACATTTCTTCAGCTTATTGTATTTATTTGATAAAAGTCGATTGAGGAGGTTCTCCTCCGTTGATAACAAAATGTCAAAGTAAGTATATGGCGTCACATTTGTCAATTATACATGTTACGTCTTAAGTTGGAATTGCACATGTTTAATATGATTTCGCCAAACCCTTCCTCTAACCTGGAACAATGATGAAACGAAGCAAAGCAAGAACAAACCATAAAACTCAGTTAGAACAAACTATAAAACTCAGTTAGAACAAACTATAAAACTCAGTTAGAACAAACTATAAAACTCAGCTATAAAACTCAGTTAGAACAAACTATAAAACTCAGTTAGAACAAACTATAAAACTCAGTTAGAACAAACTATAAAACTCAGTTAGAACGACCTATAAAACTCAATTGAAAAGGGCTTAACTTATCAGGTTTATTCAAAGCACAAACAAACCCTGACAAAAACACAAAAGACACAAAGTACAGATTTGAGTTTGTTAGTCTTGTATTATTTTAATTTTAGTTTCTTGTGTACAATTTGGAAATTAGTATGGCGTTCATTATCACTGGACTAGTATATATTTGACACATTCCCCATTTCCATTCTCAATTTTATACGTTACTGTAAACTAGTTTCAAAGCCAATTACAACTAGTAAAAAGTCGTGTGGCTAAGACTCAAATATCGATCAGTGCACATCAAATGTATTTTAAAAATGATGAAAATTCGACAAGGTGTATTATTTTAGAATGTTTTTCTTGTAAACGGTACTAAAAAGAAGCCGTTTAATATATACAAGCCAGCTGCAATAGAGTGCAATGTATTTTAATGTCAAGGGAGATCTTGATGGGCTTATTCTTCGTTTTAATATCTGATTTGTATTCCTTGTTTTGTTTTATTCTAACAAACTGTTTTTGCATGCCATTATTTAAATATAATATATGATTGTATAAATGTTTGTGCAATGTTTCTTTGTGATTTAATATGATCTGATATGATAAGGAATTCATCTTCTTTAAATGATTCTTATGTACTTTTCTATTGTCAAAACGAAATGTTACTGAAATAATTTTAAATTAACATATCGTATCAAAACATTGAACCCCAACTGAATAAAATAAGATAGCCGATCACTGAAGTATTATAAAACTACGAACAGATCGTCATTCCGAAGTCAATTTATTCATCAACTTTTATTCCCTTTTACGTGCTTAATGTCCGATCAGTGCCAACCAATTTAAATCGATATTTTCATGACATACTGTAAATGAAAGGACATGTACTTATACTTATCTTTTAACATACAAATGTATGCCATATTTGAAATCTAAATTCTGGACCTCATTATCTGTTCACATGAAGTTGGGATGTTTCATATACTTGAATGGCTATTTTACTATAAAACAAGTGTACGTAAACCTTCTTGTAACAAAAGATCCCCTGTCTTCTCAAAATCATCTTAGATATACTGCTATTAAATCATAGCCTTCTCGTACTCTAATTCGACGCTATTTCCCGTATGCAGTGACCATAACTACGATATTTCTCGTTACAACTTCAACCAGATCACAGCGCAGGTGCGAGGGGGTAAATCTAATTAAACGTGCACTGTCATGTAAATAGTAATAACTGATTCTCAAAGAACAAATTGAATACAACAAACCATTTAATAATCATTAAAGAAAATTATATATGAACAAATGGGAACGCTAAAAAAATAAATAAAAAAATAGCATGGCTCTATCACTTCACTTATTTTGTAGGTGCTGCATATGCTAAGTGTTGATTGTTTATCTATGTCACGATCCGGTAAAACTAAACAACATATACGAGACAATTAGCTTTCGATCAACAAACACCCAAATGAAATGTTTTTGTCGATAATATTGTATAGATTCGTAATAATTGTTAAAGCGTGTATATATACAGGACTTAGTTTAGTATATGTACATGCTGGTTCAACAATTACACAATAATTACAACAAACTTGTTTCATATGACTTTAAAAGCACAAAAGAGTATGAAATACAATGATATTAAATGTGTTACGTTTTGATGAATGTGTTGTCTCGATCAACATTCATCAAGAAAGCTTATAGCCAAACATTTGAAAGACTTAAAACTAGAGGCTATAAAGAGCCTGTGTCGCTCACCTTGGTCTATGTGAATATTAAACAAAGGACGCAGATGAATTTATCACAAAATTGTGTTTTGATGATGGTGATGTGTTTGTACATCTTACTTTACTGAACATTCTTGCTGCTTACAATTATCTCTATCTATAATGAACTTGGCCGAGTAGTTTCAGTGGAAAATTGTTAAAAATTGACTGTAAAGGACAATAACTCCTAAGAAGGTCAATTGACCATTTCGGTCATGTTGACTTATTTGTAAATCTTACTTTGCTGAACATTATTGCTGTTTACAGTTTATCTCTATCTATAATAATATTCAAGATAATAACCAAAAACAGTAAAATTTCCTTAAAATTACCAATTCAGGTGCAACAACCCAACATCGGGTTGTCCGATACACCTGAAAATTTCAGGGCAGATAGATCTTGAACTGATTAACAATTTTAACCATGTCATATCTGCTCTTAATGCTTTGGTTTTTGAGTTATAAGCCAAAAACTGCATTTTACCCTTATGTTCTATTTTTAGCCGTGGCGGCCATCTTGGTTGGATGGCTGGGTCACTGGAAACATTTTTTAAACAAGATACACTAAAGATGATTGTGGCCAAGTTTGGATTAATCTGGCCAAGTAGTTTCAGAGGAGAAGATTTTTGTAAAAGATTACTAAGATTTACGAAAAATGGTTAAAAATTGACTATAAAGGGCAATAACTCCTTAAGGGGTCAACTGACCATTTTGGTCATGTAGACTTATTTGTAAATCTTACTTTGCTGAACATTATTGCTGTTTACAGTTTATCTCTATCTATAATAATATTCAAGATAATAACCAAAAACAGTAAAATTTCCTTTAAATTACCATTTCAGGGACAGCAACCCAACAACGGGTTGTCCGATTTATCTGAAAATTTCAGGACAGATAGATCTTGACCTGATGAACAATTTTACCCCGAGTGATTTGCTCTAAATGCTTTGGTTTTTGAGTTATAAGCCAAAAACTGCATTTTACCCCTATGTTCTATTTTTAGCCATGGCGGCCATCTTGGTTGGTTTGCCGAGTCACCTTTGGGCCAGGTGAGCTAAAAAAAGGATATACAATGTAAAATTGACATTAAATTTATTTGATTACAATCTTGCGATTTGAAAGTTTAGTCTATCACTGGGGTAAAGCTGATGACCGTAACTGCATTCACGGTCATCCCAAGATGTCGGATGAAAAATTAGGTCAGTATCTGTATTGTCTGTTACAGTGTTTTTATATCATTTTCTTTACAAAGTATACATTGATACGATGTAAATTTATAAAAGATTCACACAGAAATCACAAATTACTACCGAAAAATGTTCAGGAAACGGGAAATTCAATTTGAAAAAATCGCTAAGATGTCCGTAAATCATTATCAAAATATTTTTAAGATGACCGTAACATAAAACAAGGATGACCGTGATTGGTAAATAGATGACCGTAACTTGTAAAAGATGATCGTAATTTGTATAGATTGACTGTAATTTATAAAGGATGATCGTAACTTTTAAATGATGACCCTCAATTCTAAGAATATCCGTCTTTGTATTCATAGCTTTTTGTTGTGTTTGTCTCAATAGGGGCTTAGTTAGCGGATATCAACATGTTTCATCAATTTATTTTTAACTATTTCCCGTATTTTGAGTTCATGACAATGATAGTAAATTGCAAATTTCTCGTAAACAATGAAACATTTATTGATAACGACGTTAAAATTTTAATACAAATTGACAGAGATACGACGAAAAGTTGAAGAAACAAGAATGTGTCCCTCTGAGGTGTCTCTAGTACATGCCTCATCTACACTATAATTTTCTATGTTCAGTGGACAGTTAAAATGGGAAAAAAACTGTAATTTGGCATTATGATTAGAAAGATCATAATTTTTATCATAGAAAACATGTGTACTAAGTTTCAAGTTGATTGGACTTCAACGTCATCAAAAACCTCCTCCACCAAAAACTTTAACCTGAGGTGGGACAGACGGACGAACGAGTAGACGAACGGACGAACAAACGAACGGACGCACAGACCAGAAAACATAATGCCCATGAATGGAGCATAAAAAACACTAATCAAACATATGAATATCCGGTAATCGAGCCTGTGTGTATGGTTCCAGAGGAAGCAGATTAAAATCTTAGTTTGTCTTTATATATGAATAACATTGCTGTATATACAAATTGACAAGGTTCCCCTCAGTGGTGGATCCAAGGGGGTCCGGGGGTTGGAACCCCCTTTTTATTTACCGATCAGTGCATTTGAATGAGGACACATAGTTTGAACCTCCTTTACCCTGGGTCGGGACCCCCCTTTTTTTGGAAATGGCTTAATCAGCCCCTGCCTCTTGTGATACGCTATACGCACAAGACTATTTTAATGATCTATTTTGCTGGAGCTCGCCTTCACTAGTTTGGTCGTAGTATTTTAAAAACAGGTTCTGTTATTTTACTTGCAAGACAAAATAGAAGACAAATCAAAGACGATATAATATCAATGGGTGTACATCCATTGGCATTTTTAAAAAAGGTGCATTTATTATATGTCATTACAAGGAATTCCAGAAATAAAAAAAAATCTTTTGGCTTTTAGTTAGAGGCTGTGCAGCACACTTTTTTTTATTATACTTGTAAGGTGTCATTTAATCGCGCTTTTGTTGCATGTTTCCCCCACTTTTTCATGTGAATGTTTTGTTGTATGTTCATTTTAAAAATTATAACCTCTACCGTAAAAAAGATAAAATGTTGAACTTTGTATTGAAAGCACGTCTTATTTTCTCCTACCTGTAGGATAATACTCTCATATAAATACGTTTTATATCAACACCATTAATCATATGATACAAAAAAAGTAGTTATACAAATACGGATATAATAAAATTGACCATCATCCTTTAAAAGTTACGGTCATCATTTAGAAATTACGGTCATCCTTTACAAATTACGGTCATCTTTTAACCAATTACGGTCACCCTTGTTATGAATTGCTGATTCTGTTACGGTCATCTCGATTGTGATTTACGGTCATCTTAGCGATTTTTTTAAATCGAATTTCCTGTTTCATGCACATTTCTCGGAAGTTATTTGTGATTTCCGTGTAAGTCTTTTATAAATTTACATCGTATCAATGTCTCCTTTGTAAAGAAAATGATATAGAAACACTGTTACAGACAATACAGATACTGGCCTATTTTTTCATCCGACATCTTGGGATGACCGTGAATGCAGTTATGGTCATCAGCTTTACCCCAGTGGTCTATAGAAGATATGTGATAAACTAGATAATCAGTTTGGGGGAAATGGTGAGAAATCTTTGTTACTTGTACCTCTTATTTAAGAGCTTCAGAGCTTCAAAATCCAAAATATATTTGGTACGTTATTTTAATTGAAAGCACCAACGTCTTAGTAGAAAAGAGGGACGAGAAATACCAAGTAAGGAAGTAAGTAAGGAAGTAATTTTTATTGGTTTAAAATCCAAAATTACAGGATTGATACCAAGACAATACAAATATACACAAACATACAAACATATATATATATCATACCAATTTCATAAACATTATATGAGGAGGTGGTACCACAAAGTTATTTGGTGCTTAATAAAGCATTTCTAGAAATGTACATGTCGCTTATAAATTTAACAATAATTCTAATTATATCAGTCTCAACACACGTATACAAAAATTTAAATCTTGCTTCATTAGTCATATTTAAAAAAGAGGGAACTATTTCACTAATTTTGGAAAACAGTTGGTCTCTAATTATATTTAGTTTTGTACATTTTTAAGTGAAATGCAATTCATCTTCTACTTCTAAGAGGCACAAAGGACAAATTCTTTCTTCTACAGGGGTTTTAATGTGACGCCCTTGTTCAATTCTAAGAACACTATTACTAATACGAATTTTAGCAAAATGCCCTATTACTTTTCTGTCTATATTTAACAATAAATAGGTTTCCAATTTATAATTTTCTTTAAGCTGTCTATATGTTCTCAGCTTATTACCATGTACTGATTTATTATCACAAAATATATTTTCTTTCCAATAATTAAGATATCTATCATTAAGTTTGGTATGAATTGCATGTAATAAACGCCTTTTTGAAATAGTATCATGATTTTTCCAAACATGTGAAAAATTTAATGCAGCAAGTAACTGTTCAATCTTTTTAGCAAATCCATTGGTTAATTGCAGGTTGGAAAAATATACATCTTTTAGTAAACAATTGTTATCAGATTTGATCACATGCAACCAGAAGCCAATTGACAGTTTTAAAGCTTCTATAAAAACTGGATACATACCAAGTTCAGCTAGTACTGCTAAATTGACAGCTGATTTATTTACTCCAATTAAAGTTTTTGCAAATTTAATTTGGACTTTGATGGTAGCCAATGACCAATATTTTGACTATAGATTTGTAATATCTTTTATCATATACAGAGACCAAACTTCACTACAGTAAAGAAGTATAGGTTTAACACAAGCATCAAAAAGCTTTAAGTGAGGTAATACATTGATATCTTCAGAAAATAACAGTTTTCTAATACAAAATATAGCTTTTGAGGCTTTTTTACAAAGAAGTCTCACTGTTTCTGTAAAACTACCAGATGGTTTAAACAGTATACCCAAATATTTATATTCTGTACAGTGTTCCAAAATATTATCACTAAAAGCAAACTTGACTTTTGTAAGTTTTTTACCTGATTTGTTAAAAATCATAACTTTGGTTTTATCAAGATTTACTGTTAAATCCCAACTAGTGCAATATAAACTAAGCTTGTCAAGGCATTTTTGTAAGCCATTAGATGATTCAGAAATAAGGACTAAATCATCAGCGTATAACTGACATGATATATCATTATCATTTAACTTGAGTGGTTCACATGTTGAGTCAAAAATAGATGGTAAATCATTAATATATAATGAAAATAATGTAGGGCTTAAAATACACCCTTGTTTTACCCCAACTGAGGAATTAAAAAAATCAGTGATACCTTCCGAGATCTTTACCGAGTACAAAACCTCTTTATACATATCTTTCATTATACTAAAAAAGGGACCATCTATGTTGTAATAAGACAATTTGTAAAAGAGGGCATCTCTGTTAATAGTATCAAATGCCTTCCTGAAATCAATGAAACAGGCATATATCTTTTTTGATGATTTAAATGCTTTATCAATTATAGTTTTTACAGTTAAAATATGATCACTTGTTCGACTTCCCTTTCTGAATCCAATTTGCTCACGACAAATAAGTTCATTTCCTTCAAGATACTTTTCTAATCTGTTACATAAAACTTTTAGAAAAATTTTTCCTAAACAACTTGAAAGGGCTATACCTCGGTAATTAGATGGATCATTAAAACACCCACCCTTGAAAATGGGCTTAATAAAAAAAATTCTCCATAAAGTTGGATAGATACCAGACTTAAGAATAAGATTAAACAATTTTACATAAACATCAATATTCATATAACAAGATATTTGTAACATTTCATTTGTAATACAATCGGAACCACTTGCTTTATTATTCTTTAAAGATTTTGCTGCAATAACCACCTCCTCAGTTGTAATAGAACTGTTTAACATCTTAGTACATGTGTTACAATCTTTAAAAGTAGTATACTCTTTCTTATCATTACAAACATTTTTATCATAATCAATATTCATTAATTTATTAAAATATTTAAACCATTCTTTAGGTTGTATGTTCGAACTAGGATCCTTGAAGTTCTCCTTTTTTAGTTTCTTAATTGTTTTCCAAAAATCATTTGGACAGCTATTATTTGAATCTATAATCTGTTTTATCATTTTATGTCTAAATTGTCTATATTTTTTCCTTATAAGTTTATTCAGTTCCTTTTTATTATATAATACTTTGTGTCTAAGACTGTCATTCCAGGGCTCAGTACATAATTTTCTAGTCAGACTCTTTAGGGACCTATATTTAGATTCACATTCATTATCTTGTCTAGTTTAAACCACATTATATCATCCATTGTTTTATCCATTGACTTTACACCTGATAATATTTTCTTCTTAAACTAGAGGCTCTAAAGAGCCTGTGTCGCTCACCTTGGTCTATGTGCATATTAAACAAAGGACACAGATGGATTCAGTGACAAAATTGTGTTTTGCTGATAGTGATGTGTTTGTAGATCTTACTTTACTGAACATTCTTGGTACTTAGAATTTTCTCTATCTATAATAAACTTGGACCTTTAGATACAGTGAAAAATATTTTGTAAAAATTTACAAAAATTTACCATATTAGTGAAAATTGTTAAAAATTGAATAAAATGGGCAACAACTCCTTAAGGGGTCAACTGACGATTTTGGTCATGTTGACTTATTTCTAGATCTTATTTAGCTGAACATTATTGCTGTTCACAAGTTATCTCTATCTATAACAATATTCAAGATAATAACCAAAAACAGCAAAATTTCCTTAAAATTACTAATTCAGGGGCAGCAACCCAACAACAGGTTATCCGATTTATCTGAAAATTTCAAGGCAGATAGATCTTGACCTGTTACACAATTTTACCCCTTGTCAGATTTGCTCTAAATGCTTTGGTTTTTGAGTTATAAGCCCAAAACTGCATTTTACCCCTATGTTCTATTTTTAGCCATGGCGGCCATCTTGGATGGTTGGCCGGGTCACCGGACACATTTTTTAAACAAGATACCCCAATGATGATTTTGGCCAAGTTTGGTGTAATTTGGCCAAGTAGTTTCAGAGGAGAAGATGTAAAAGATTACTAAGATTTACGAAAAATGGTTAAAAATTGACTATTAAGGGCAATAACTCCTAAAGGGGTCAACTGACCATTTCGGTCATCTTGACTTATTTGTAAATCTTTTTTTGCTGAACATTATTGCTGTTTACAGTTTATCTCTATCTATAATAATATTCAAGATAATAACCAAAAACAGCAAAATTTCATTAAAATTACTTATTCTGGGGCAGCAACCCAAAACCGGGTTGTCCAATTCATCTGAAAATTTCAGGGCAGGTAGATCTTACCTGATTAACAAATTTACATCATGTCAGATTTACTCTAAATGCTTTGGTTTTTGAGTTATAAGCTAAAAACTGCATTTTACCCAAGGTTCTATTTTTAGCCATGGCGGCCATCTTGATTGGATGGCTGGGTCACTGGACACATTTTTTAAACTACATACCCAAAAGATGGTTGTGGCCAAGTTTGGATTGATTTGGCCAAGCAGTTTCAGAGGAGAAGATTTTTGTAAAAGATTACTAAGATTTACGAAAAATGGTTAAAAATTGACTATAAAGGGCAATAACTCCTAAAGGGGTCAACTGACCATTTCGGTCACCTTGACTTATATGTAAATATTACTTTGCTGAACATTATTGCTGTATAAAGTTTATCTCTATCTATAATAATATTCAAGATAATAACCAAAAACAGCAAAATTTCCTTAAAATTACTAATTCAGGGGCAGCAACCCAACAACAGGTTATCCGATTTATCTGAAAATTTCAGGGCAGATAGATCTTGACCTGTTACACAATTTTACCCCTTGTCAGATTTGCTCTAAATGCTTTGGTTTCTGAGTTATAAGCCAAAAACTGCATTTTACCCCTATGTTCTATTTTTAGCCATGGCGGCCATCTTGGATGGTTGGCCGGGTCACCGGACACATTTTTTAAACTAGATACCGTAGATACTCGCTTATAAGTCGGAAGTTTGGGAGTAAATTTCAGAATCCAGAGAGGGGTACCGACTTATAAGCGAGATCCCGAGACCAGAGGAAAAATCCAAGCTCGAGAAAAGTGGTCAGGAGTGAATTTCCTGGTCAAAACTACGTTGGTGATTGCCAAACCTACATAAATCCTTGAATAAAAAGTTTTTGAAAATAAATGACTACAATACTGTCTTTGTGTTTTATTTGTACTTTGTTAACTTTTTTCTGTCAATTTGTGTTGAATTTCTGACTGTTTCCGGTTTGTGTATTGATTTTCATGGTCAAATGGTTTGTGCATAAACCCAAAAGAAAGAGCCAAGAACCAAAAATGAAAACGAGATAACAATGTACCAACTATGTAAAAGGATGTATTCAGCGGAGTTATTGTGTCATTATTGTGATATCATGATATCAATTCAGTACTTATAAATCATACAATAATCAAAAATAATTTTAAGATTCATTCCCAAGATCAAAATATTATTCATTAAAATGTCTCAGGTAAACACAAAGATTACAAAATTGATTGGCAAGCCAATATAATCCATTGATAACCCCTAATTAAGAGACAAAGAGTTGTATTCACTAAAGGTGTGAAAAATATCAGTGATAGGTGAACAGATGACACTAATGAGTTGGAAGTTATTTTAATATAAAGTTGATAAGCTTCACTTATTTTTTTTAATCCTTTATCATCACAATATAATAAGAATTATGAAGTGTACATGTTCTTTTAACACTGAGTTATGTGTGCTGTGAAAAATATTGATTGACTTTAAATTTTTCAGGTTCATATTGGTTTATGTTCGCTTTTCTCAAACAATAGGTTGTTAGTCATACCCTACAAAATCATTGATGCATTACGTAAACAACACATGGCTAATCTGTAATCAAACAGTGATCAAAACAACAGGAATAAATACATCTTTATTATTAAAAGCTATATAAATTATCATAATCAACATCAACTAAATTCAAACCAAACAAACATTCATGCAGAAAATGAATATTTTTGCATTGGTTTTACCGGCGTTCAGTAACTGTCAGCTGCCAAAAAAATGTCAAAATTTTGTCCGACTTATACGAGGGTCAAGACTAAATCCTCAGAATTTGGAGCTGAAAAGGGCATCCGACTTATAGTCGGATCGACTTTTAGGCGAGTATCTACCAATGATGATTTTGGCCAAGTTTGGTGTAATTTGGCCCAGTAGTTTCAGAGGAGAAGATTTTTGTAAAAGTTAACGACGCCGGACGACGACGGACGACAGACGACGGACGACGGACGCCAAGTGATGGGAAAAGCTCACTTGGCCCTTTGGGCCAGGTAAGCTAAAAATGTAGCTAAACCACCTCTAACTTTATTTGAATCAGATGATCTACAGTTTACAAAACATTTATAACCATCATAGTTTAAAATCTCATTGGTGGGGATATGCGTTTCTGAAAGACCAACAATGTCTGCAGTCATAATTTGACAAATATTATCATCATCTAGTTTACAAACTCTGTTACCACTTATTCTTTTAAATAATCCATTAACATTCCAAGAGCTGATAGATAATTGCTTTGAAACTTTTATACACATGATCAAAATCTAAATTTGAATTAACCATTCAAAATGCACAGGGTCGGTGAACTGTAAAACAGATAGAGAGAGAAATTAAAGTGAAAAATAAAATAGAAAATTACTATCATTGTTTAATTATTTTCAAGAAAACCTTACTTGCTTAAATTTTTTGCCTTTTATCCAGCTTTGACTATAATATGTGAAATTAAATAAAAGTGCTTGCCCTCTACTAGCATACAAGCTGGGAAGTTACTTTAAATACATGTATTTTCAAAACTATGATAAAATGTAAGTATTACAAAACTGTTTTTTTTTTGCCATCCTTTGCTAAATTTATCCCTAATCTACATACTAATAGTAAATATTGAGAAATATAACTTCTGCAGAATCTTATGAAAATAATAATAATTATTAGAACCAATAATGAATTCTTAATATATATATGCCAAAATACATATTTTAATTAGGAAAACAAGTAATAAATTCTGTTATAGTCTACATTTTGTACATTATGTTTATTTTTCTAAGACCCAAATTCATTATACTGGTGAAAAACACTGGCTACTGCTGTTGCAATACTATCCGCTAACTTTCTGTCATAGTACGTGTTGGGTGGCCCTTGATAGGTGTTTCCTGCTGGAGTCTCAGAGTTTCGTCCTTGATCACTTCGATTACTGCTCTTTCAGTTAGGTGTATTGTACGGATACTTGTAATCATTTCTACTGCTGATTGTGTCTTTTTGAGAATCTCTGTATGAATTCACATATAGATTGTTTTGTGAATGTGGAACCTGGTTCCTGGTTCGTGGGAATAAGGTGTTTCTTATGTTCCCAGCTAAAACACGAACTCCTTCAAATCTATTGAGTCTAAATGAATCCCAACAGAACTTTTTCACCACATTACCATTTGAAATGAAGTTGCTATTTCTACAAACTTTTAGATCTATCTTATCAGCTGTGTCATATTTGTACAAAATTCTCTCATTAAACTCTCTTATTTTTACGTTAAGCCTTTCTATTTGTGAAGGCAACACCAGTGAAATAACTACTAATTCTGATTTTTCTAAGGCCTTTTCTATGAAATCAGTATATTTACAAAATGCTTCTTCTGCTGATTCATTTTTCAGGTTATTGATTCCTACATGTATAATGATTGTCTCTGCACAGGAGACCATGTCTACTTGCCCTAACGCATCTCCAATTGTGTAGGTTGTAAATCTCATACCTTCTTTTCCTGATCTCAAAAGAAGCCTATCAATATCCACAAAACGACAAATAGAGTCATGCATGAAGATGACATCTGTGTTGATTGGTTCAATAATGATGTCATTAGTTTTCTTATTTGCCATGTGAGAGTTTGAGTGAGGTTGAGCAACTTTTTCTGTAGGACTAATAAGATTTTGTTTACTCTCTCGCAGTAGAATATTTGAAACATGTGTATTGTTTTGTTGATTTACTGCATTTCTTGTTGTTTCACTTTGTTGATTTTGCCTTGCGTTTTGTTTTTTAATCCATGGCTGAATGGGGTTACCTTCACAGACATATAAAAAGGACTGTATTCTATCTTGTAAGTCCTTGATGACTACATCTTTTTCTTCAATTCTTTCTTTGGCATTACACCTTACTTTTTCCGCATCTTTTTTTGTGTTATCTATAATAAAAACTAGCTTTTCATTGTCTAAATCAGATTCTGTTTTTGACTTTCTAATTTGTGCAAGTTGGTTTTGAAGTTCTAAGTTTTTTTTCTCCAAATCCTTTTTTACGTTATTCAAATCTTTTTCTTTATTCAATCTTAGGAGCTCGTTATCTTTTTTAAGTTTCTCTATTGTTGATTTTTTTTCTTTTAGTTGTGATTCATAGATTTTTGTATCAGGTGGAATGTGGGTACACTTTATAGACTTGCTCATGTTTTGTAGTTCACTGAGTATGTTAGTTTTGGAGTCACTTTGTAAAGTGAGCAGGTTAGCCAGAGATTTTGAAACTTTAACCAGTGACTCCTCGATGATACCATAGTGACAGTCAAACTCATAAATCTAAAACAAACTGACAACGCCATGGCTAAAAATGAAAAAGACAAACAAACAACAGCACACATGACACAACATAGAAAACCAAAGAATAAACAACACGAACCCCACCAAAAAACTAGGAGTGATCTCAGATAGAAGATACCCCGGAATATTCAAAGTTAATCAACAGGTTTTAAATCAAACACATACAGAATATTTACCAGTCCGGAAGATGGATCACAGAGTCAATGTTTGCTTTGTTTCAAGATCATTCAACTAGCTATTATAGTGCATTCCTTCTAATATTATCATTGTCGCTGATTTCATTCTTAATTGTATGCGTTGACAATTCAAATGAAGGACCACTCGAAGAGAAATGTGTCATTATATTTAAATTATGACAGATACTCAAGTAAACTAAAAATAAACTGCGATTAACATGATTATAAAAGCTCATACTCAATCAGTTGCGGGGTTAACTTAGGGAAACGAACCAACCAAAGTATTTCAACCAAAGACGGGTAAAAAGAGTCTGAAATTGTCATAAAAAACAATTAATCCTATCACGTGTCTACTTATAATTTTGGCAAAGTGATGGCAAAAGCTCATATCAACCAAATTTGGAAATGTCTGCAAAAAAACAAAGATGAACTTTATAATTTCCTCCTGATTATCAAGTACAGTGAAAGGAACAAATTTTATCAATTAATGTTACACAATGTTACTGCAAAGATAACATAGACTTCCTTAACAACATGATAGTTATATATTGTGGTGTTGAGAAGCTTCAGGAAAGTAGCAAAACAACATATATCATGCAATCAAGTGCTTTAATTTGATTTATAAGTTTTATATCAAACCATATTTATCTCTATATTAAAGAGAGATTGACTGAACTGTCAAATGTGTTTCTTTGTCAATACTGGAGTCTAACGTTAGTAAATCAACACGTCAATCAACTACAGGGTTACATTAATGTTAAATTGATTTTACTTCAACCTTCACTCGAACACCACTAAATCTGTACACCATCTCGACATTTGCGGACAACACTTTATTTCAGACTGTAAATGTTTTCTCAAATCTAATTACCCTTTCTTGATATGACTTGGCATCGATGTGGTTGACTACCACCACAAATATGTCAAAATATGAATTAAAAAAAAATATTTTGAATGAATGTGTACAAGTAGTACAAAATGTAGATGTTATTAAGTTTTATAACAAAAAATATGGTTTTAAATTTATAAAAACACAAAACGTTTAAGGACGAGTGAGACAAGCTGTAAAGTTTTTTTGGCAAGGTTAGCCAAAATTTTACCAATAGAAATAGAATGAAATTCAAAACAGTGTGGCTGTGGCCATTGATTTACACATTAAATTCATCCATTGACTGGGACAATTTAGGTGAACGTTTGTATGTAACGACCACTGCTCACTATGTACTTTTTAAAGACACTTAAACTATGGGGTCACCAAAGGTTCTCAACACCTTAATAAAGTAATTCGAAAAATTAATCAGAAATAACACGATATTTTGATTTATATCAATTATATAAATCAAAACATAAAGGTTATTCCTGATTAATTTTTCGAATTATTTTATAATTAAAGGCGTTAAGAAACCTTTGGTGACCCCACAGTTTAAATGTCTATCGTAGGTACGTCGTGAACAGTGGTCGTTACAGACAAACGTTCACGTAAATTGTCCCAGTCAATGGATGAATTTAAAAGTTGGTTGTCCTGTAAGCATCCTGTGTCTTTAAAAGGACAGACTCTACCACTTGGACAGCAAGTCAAAATAAAAGATTGTTCAAACCTTTATGTGCTTATATAATTATGTGAATGTGTTTTAATGAAATATATATGTTATCTATATTCGGTTAAAATCTCTCTCAAGAGCTTACGTTTGTATTGTTATATGTGAACCGAATCAAATTAAAACGTACTCGTATTCGTATCTTACAGGCG
Source organism: Mytilus edulis (assembly GCF_963676685.1). Lineage (NCBI taxonomy): Eukaryota > Metazoa > Mollusca > Bivalvia > Mytilida > Mytilidae > Mytilus > Mytilus edulis. The sequence goes on along the minus strand of NC_092345.1, from coordinate 71,430,637 downwards.
GAATGTTAAAATAACAATTAGCAGCTAGTTTGGTTCAATTTTCGCAAATTTAGCAAAAAAAAATATCGCTGGAAATATTGTTTTGCAAGCGAAAAAATCGGCGTCTTTTGTACATGTATGCAACCTTTTATTTGACATTTGGTTAACGATTGCGCATGTATTGAACAAGACATTAAAATGAAAATAATGCCAAATTGTAAAGGTTAAACATGGCAGCAACCAGAAAATACATATCTTTGACTGATTCGACCCACCAAATGTATATCTTACGTATACAGGTAGGACGGTTTTCTCTCTCTATATATATATATATACTAGAAAAATCATTGTGTTTATCAAACAGACCTAGAAAAATCATTGTGTTTATCAAACAGACCTAGAAAAATCATTGTGTACAATTGCACGTGCTCGTCCGTCTATGATCTGTTATATATTTATATGTATGTTTATATCTAGTGATATAACCATTGGCAGCTATAGTTATATGTATGGTTACATATAGTGACATATATAACCATTGCCAAGGTTATATCGGTGTTGTATTTGATGGCGTTTGGTCTCGAAATGTTGATACTTTATTACGATTTCGTGTTTTGTTTATTACTTCCTATAAAACTTCATTAAAGAGTTTGAGTCAAGTCTATGGTAATGCATTTGGCAACAAATATCCATTTAAGACACATTAAGTGTCAATGCGTGTTTCTTTATATACGTAGAGGGAACCGTTACTTTTTGTAATTCTGGGAAAAGTTCAGGTACATGTCATTATTTGATTATTACATGAAAAATCATCTTCTCTAAGGTATTACTAGCTTGGATAATGTTGGATGACTATAAAAGAGGGACGAAAGATACATGAGGGACAGTCAAACTCATAAATCGAAAATAAACTGACAACGCCATGGCCAAAAATGAAAAGGACAAACAGACAAACAAGAGTACACATGGCACAACATAGAAAACTAAAGAATAAACAACACGAACCCCACCAAAAACTAGGGGTGATCTCAGGTGCTCCGGAAGGGTAAGCAGATCCTGCTCCACATGTGGCACCCGTCGTGTTACTTACGAGATATCAAATCCGGTAAATAGTCTTATTCGGTAGGTCGCATTTATGAAAGGGAAGGGGATTGTAGTTACGACGTAAGGAACATATATAAGTCTCTTATTTTCACAAAACACAATAAAAAAATGTGTTTAATAATGCCCGCGTCACACTGTCCCGATTTTTATATCCGATGGACACCCGAATGCGAAAATTGTAAGTTCGTACGAAGTTGGTCCCGATCTCGTTAAAATACCAAAAAGTGACCGAAGCAAGTACGATGAATAACGAAGTCTATACGATGGTGCCGAAATTATATACGATAGCAAAAGATTGACATACGAAGGTTAACCGAAGACGGGTATTTAAGCTTCATATCTCAGCCGAAGCCTACACGATGGATCACAAAGGCTACACGATGGATTACGAAGGCTACACGATGGATTACGATGATGGCGCGATGGCCATACGATGTCTAAAAGACGTCGTGTACAGCTTACGATGCATTTAAATTATATGCCGAAGGCATCACGCGTTTTTAATTGTTTGATCAATATTGAATATATATTATATTGTACCAAATATGCATATTCAATTTACCATTTTCTGCATGTGTCATATACAAATATAGTGTCCATATTTGTCCCCAATATGTTACATACGAGGGGATGCCACGCTCGGCATTGCCTTGTTTGAACTGTAAAATGTGTGCACTAGTCTGAATAATCACCCATAATTTTGCCCATGTTTACTGATCTATCTTAAAGGTAAGGTAATGGGTTCGTTGATCCCTTTTATTCAAAAAGAGCTCTTTCCAGGAGAATATCATAATAATATAGACAAAAGGAAGGATGTGGAGAAAGCAACAAATGCGGCAAAATATGACATATAGAAAACAAAATGGTTATGGAGTAAACATTCGTGTGACAACAACTCAGACGATACATAAATAAATCAGAATAATGAAGAAAAAGTTGGTTTCTCTATATACGTGTACCTGCAGTATTGGTGTACGAGGCGCGTTTATGATTTTCATTATGTTACTTGATATGAAAAATTGACAAAAAATAATACTTTACTTGTAAAAGTAAATCCTGAGCCTGTAATAGCTGCTCTTCTTGTTCCATTTGAATTAATAGAAACAATGCTGTCGCCTTTATTGTTCTCATTGAATCATATGATATGAGCTCCATGTTTTGTGAACGTCTTTCTTAACTGTCGTATTAGACTGACCAGTGCATATCGCGCATGGCACTTTAAATGTATTTTAACGCGAAAATTAACTTACATTTAGCCGAATTTATTGACGTCGTAGTTCCATCTTGTCGCCTTCGTACTTTTATTCGATGGCAACACGACGGGATTACGAGGTCTTCACGAAGTCGTGTTGCCATCGTAAGACCTTCGGGTATCTTCGTGATTCATTCGTGTAGATATCATAATGTCAAAACTGCCCGATGGAAACGATGTAAACACGAATGCAATACGATGTTCAAAGATGCATTCCCGGTGACATTACGATGGTGAGGATGGTGATTCGAACTCAATACGAACCCTCAACATCGGATGCACCTTCGGGGATTTTTTAACATGTTAGAACTCTTCCCGAAGTTGTCCCCGAAGGCTAGAAAAAGTGGCCGATGGTTCTACGATGGTTAAAGATGGCACTACGAATAGCCCGATCTGGATACGATCAGTCCCGATTTTGAAAATTTCCATAATCGTGTTGCCATCGGCGTAAAAATCGGGACAGTGTGACGCGGGCATAAAAAAATCAGAAACGTCTAAAAATTTTATGTAAGATTAAAGATTTAATTTTGGATCAGATGCCACTTTATACACTTCTTGATTTTTATTGCCTCACAGAATTACATGTTAACGTCTACCGCCTACATTACTGTTTAAGAGTAGCAATCTGCTAACAGCATAATCACTATTTGCACCTACATGTTTATTGGAGTAAGAATTCAATACAGTCAAAATTAGTTATAAAATAGTTATTATCAAAATTCTAAACGAAAGCTCAAATTTGATCATCCTGTTAGTTAGAGTTATTAAAATTTCAAAAAATCAACAGTTTCATTCTATCTCTTGTAATTTCTATATAATTCAGTAAATGCATTGATATTGCAAGTACAATGCATTACCATTTTATAATAAACATTTATTTTTTTCACTTAAACATTAATTAGGTCAACGAGTATATGGTTAGTTTTTTTCGGTATTTTGAAAAAGTTCACCGAACATATAGGCTCAATAAACGTGGGACCATTTGCTTAATTGTATTAATGCTCAAGCTTTTTGCGAAATTTTTGATAACGAAAGATTATAAGCTAATTTTAAAAGCTCATGCCCGTCGAATAAAATAAAATCAACAGTAGTATACCGCTGTTCGAAACTCATAAATCGATAGAAAAAAACAAATCCGGGTTAGTAACTAAAACTGAGGGAGACGCGCTCAAATATAAGAGGAAACAAACGACACAACAGAAACACAACGTTAAAAAGTAACTTACACAGAAACTAACTACATTCTAAACATAAGCCATATTCCTGACTTGGTACAGGACATTTATTAAAGAAAAAATAGTTGGTTGAACCTGGTTTTGTGGCATGCCAAACCTCCCGCTTTAATGACAATGTTAAATATAACATTAAAACAAGAGGCTGTCACAACGACAGCAAACCGGATTTATTAACATTTATTTGTGTCCTGGCAATATCACAAGAACCATAACTAATGAATGCTGAAAGTGAAAATCGTCAATATCAAATTTGACCTCCATTTTGTAGTCAGTATCAACATATTAAAATTTGAAAAGCTTAGATTGAATGGTTCATTAGTAAATGCAACAACGTGAATGGAAACGCCATTTTACGATCTTTCAAGAACCATAACTCCTGAACGGTAAAAGTCAAAATCGTCATTATTCAACTTGACCTCCATTTTGTCATCAGTAACAATATATTAAAATTTGGGGAGCTTTGGTAGAACAGTTCATGCGTAAATGCACGGACATGACTGAAAACTTCATTTTTCAATCTATCAAGCACCATAACTCCTGAACGGTAAAAGTCAAAATTGTCATTTTTGAACTTGACCTCCATTTTGTCATCGATAACAACATATTAAAATTTGGGAAGCTTTGGTAGAACAGTTCATGCGTAAATGCACGGACACGACTGGGAACTCTATTTTTCAATCTTTCAAGAACCATAACTCCTGAACGGTAAAAGTCAAAATCGCCATTATTAAACTTGACCATCATTTAGTTGTCAGTAACAACATATTAAATTTTTTAAAGCTTTGGTTGAACGGTTCATGAGTTAATGCACGGACAACATTTGATTGCCGCCCGCCCGCCCGCCCGCCGTACATCCCCAAATCAATAACCGACATTTTTGTCACAAAAATCAGGTTAATGACAACATAACATTACAGGACTACAATACAAATAAATGGAACATATTGAACAAAGAAACACATGAATAATAGCTAACACAAGGCACCAGGTATAACATTTAATACGCCAGAAGTGCGTTTCGTCCACACAAGACTTACAAGTGACGCCCAGATACAAAAGTTCGAAAGACAAAACAAATACAAAGTTGAACAGCAATGAGGACCAAAAGTTCAAAAAAGTTGTGCCAAATACGACTAGGGTTTTCTGCTTGGGATAAGAAAAATATATTCATTTACAATGGTAATATATATGCATAATACCTGCGTACAAGAAACATTAATACCGTGGCAAGTTTAGGTTTTACCCGTAATCCATCATTGAAACAAATATCAAGGTTAAAGAATTGGCTTTATTTTTGGCCTCGATTATGAAAACGCATATTTTGTTGAGGCTTCTTATACTAAATTACATAGCTGTATGTACACTTATGAAATGTTAAACATAACATTACCAATGAAAACTAATGTAGGGGAGAGTTGCCTTCTTAAAACAACACATTTTGCACCCGCCTAATTACAACTTTCACAAAGCTATGAGGCAGTATCTTGAACGCATGCAAACCACTTGATAACAGTCAGCGATGCGTAAAAAGTAGGTCAAACTTGTTGGAAGCTGATATACATCCAAAATTTATCCGAGTTTAATGATTGTAGTGGAATTAGTGGTGTCATCTTGCACGTAATATTTTGACTGCAAGGGATATTTTTGCCTCAAACATAATTGAAAACAAATACGATTCAATTATAGAGCTGACAGTATTTACACATTACGGCAAAATCTAAATCACTTTTTATCGTTACTCTTTGTTGTGTTTACATAATGTGGCGGGATTACATATATTTAATATTCTGGCACCAAACCCTCCCACTAACCTGCAACAGTGGCGAAACAATGCAACAAAAGAAACCAGATGCTCCGCAGGGCGCAGCTTTATACGACCGCATAGGTCGAACCCTGAACAGTTGGGGCAATTATGGACACAACATTTAAGCTTGATACAGCTCTAAATTTGGATTGTGATTAAGTAGTTGACACAACATAGGTTTCTGACACAGAATGAATGTGGTCTAAGAACTTAAACTTAAAAACTTAAACATTTTAAATTGGACATTTACCTATTATGGTCCAATATCCAAAATCTAAATACATGGTTAGATTCAGCATATCATAGAACCCCAAGAATTCAATTTTTTATGAAATCAAATAATGTTCAATTTAGACCCTTTAGACCTCAATGTGGACCAAATTATTTGATAACCGGGCCCAAATATGAAAAATCTAAATACATGGTTAGATTCAGCATATTGAAGAGCCCCATATATTCATTTTTTGTTGAAATCAAATAAAGTTTAATTTTGGACCCCGATTTGGACCAACTTGAAAACTGGGCCATTACCAAAAATCTAAGTACATGTTTAGATTCAGCATATCAAAGAACCCCAAGAATTCAATTTTAATGAAATCAAACAAAGTTTAATTTTGGACCCTTTTGGACCCTAATTCATAAACTGTTGGGACCAAAACTCCCAAAATCAATCCCAACCTTCCTTTTGTGGTCATAATCCTTATGTTAAAATTTCATATATTTCTCTTTACTTATACTAAAGTTATTGTGCGAAAACAAAGAAAAATGCTTATTTGGGCCCTTTTTGGCCACTTATTCCTAAACCGTTGGGACCAAAACTCCCAAAATCAATCCCAACCTTCCTTTTATGGTCATAAACCTTGGGTTTAAATTTCATAGATTTCTATTTACTTATACTAAAGTTATAGTGCGAAAACCAAATGTCTTCGGACGACGACGACGCCAACGTCATACCAATATACGACCCAAAATGTTTTAATTTTTGAGGTCGTATAAAAACTATAAAACTCAGTTAAAAAGTGCGTAACTTATAAGGGCGAGTTAAAAGCACATAAAAACCCTGACAAAAACACATGTACAAAAGACACAAAGTACAGATCTGAGAATACACATTACTGTAAACTAGTTTCAAAGCCAATAACAAGTAATACAATATCGTGTGTCTAAGACTAAACTACGGTACCAATCAGTGCACATCCATTTAATATTAGTTTATAAAAAACATAACATTTTGATTGAAAAAATTACTATTGAATTAGTATCAAATGTTTTGTTATTGAAATGGGCTTTCAGGAAGAGATAAATAAATATGCGAAGAATGTCAATAGAACAAAAGTTCTAAACATAAGCCTTTAATGTAAGTGATTGTTTTAACCTAAATCTTACTAATATTAATACATGTACATTAAAAACGTGTGTAAACAGAACAGGTAACTTGTTTTGCCCTCTCTTTTTTCAGAATAAAACAAAAAAACATTTCATTAACAATAAAGCGGTCATGTTTATGTTCTTAACTGTAAACCAAAACATCGATATTCACATTGGTCCCATGTGTATAACTAGTCTATTCTAAGAAAAAGCAATTATGTCCATTTCAATTATTCATGATTGTATCACAGTAAGTGACATACTGTGGTAGTCCTCAAAATCTTTCTAATACCAACAACAACTGCCACAATACCATTGCCATTGGTTATTTGGGAAAGAAAATAATTAAAACATGCACGATATTGTTTTTACATTTCTTTTAAGACATACAAACTGCTTCCGCTGTAGAATATTGTAGATTCATGTTGTTTTTCTGGTAAATGTAAAAAGGTGTTTTTTATTTTTTATCATCTTTAGCAAGTCAACTTTGTTTTTTTTCTTTTAATATTCAATATTTGATATGTTTCTCTTATTCTCAGTAAATGATAAGTATAAAAAAGAAGATGTGGTAAAAAAAAACTATGATCGCTAATGAGACAACTGTCCACAAGAGACCAAAATGAGTGTTTGTTTTTCTCTAATATTCCGTAAAAGATAAGATTTCTATAACATTCAGTAAATGATAGGGTTTCTCTAATATTCAGTAAGTGATATGTTTTCTTTAAATTCAATATGAAATATAATTTGAAAGATGATGGAAAAATAAAATAAATGAAGAATGTGTTCATGAGACACAGATGATGCCCCCGCTTAACGGTAAAAAAGGACATAACTCAGAACTGTAAACGTGATGCTACCCAAATTAATACTTGATCTGAGTTTTGTAGTAATAAGCATTGTGTATTTGATTCATAACATTGAATTGATGCAAACTTAAGTTAAAGAACAGAAACGAATAGTTTAGCATTTTTGGACATAACTCCAAAACGGTTAAAAAGTGACGCCACCAAAATTCGAACTTGCTCTGTGTTTTGAGGTAATAAGCATTGCGTATACGTTTCGTAACATTTGGTTGAGGCAAGCTAAATTGAGAGAAAGAAAAACGAAAAATTGGGCAACTGTTCCATTTGTAACAACAGTAAATGTGACGCTACAAAATCCAAACTTGTTGTGTTTTGTGGTAATGAGCATTGTGTTTGAGTTTCATGGCATTTTGTGGAGGCAACTGAAAGTGACAGAATTGAAACAAAAAATTCCATTTGTAAAGCCTTAGGAACATAACTCTAAAATGGTATAATTGACGCCACCTAAATTCAAACTTAAACGTGTGTTGTGGTAATGAGCATTGTGTTTGAGTTTCATAACGTGTGTTTGGGGCAACCTAAAGTAAGAGAACGGAAACCATTTTTTGGACTTACGGAGGTACAGAGGGACAAGGGTAACACTTAATGCCCCTTCCGCTACGGCAGGGGTATGAAAATCCATACTATGAGAATTGAAAATTTATTTGTTGTGTTTGACTCGTTCATATATATGTTCTCAATGTATTAAAAATATTACAAAACTCGAAAGCATATAAATGAATAAACGGAAGATATACCTGGGATAAACAGCATTGAATTCCAACCACGGAAGCATCAAAGCTAAGACATTTACTAAATCATCAAGCAAACAATCTTTATATATAATGATTATAGTCTAAATATTTATAGTAATTGTAGTTCATTCTGACCGTAATGATATATTCTGTGTTGTAATACAATTACAAGGAAAGCTTGTGTCCTATAAATGGCACATATCAGATCAGACTACAGATGGGAATTCAGCGGTGTTGTAGGTACAATCGTTTTAAGTGTTTTCTGTAATTGTTAAGTATTGGTTAACCATCCGATTTCCTATTAAACGTATCTAAAACTAGTATACATGAAATACCATAAATAGGCTTATTTATATATACATTTAACATTTCAGGGATGAAAAAGGTGTAGGGGGTAATAATTACCTCAAATCGTCTTTTCATTAGAACATACATCTGGGCGAACCTTTATCACAAATAACTGATGTGCACACGTGCTAAGAATCATTATCGCTATTTTGTGCATCTTTCCTTTGATCTTTTTTTGTGATAATTTTCATATCATGCTACTCGCTAGAGATGGAAAATTATCGCTAGAAACTAAGCAGGCACGTGGCGTTGCCAATGAAATTGGCATTAAATTGACAACGTCGTCATAGGTAAAATAGCAATAAACATATTATCATTGGTCATCTCGACTCGATTGCTTTTCTCGCTTTCGTCGTAACCGGTTCAAGCTCGTTGAGATGATCAACGATTATCTATAATTATACATCTAGATATATATTTACAAATATATCAACATGATTAAATGTCTCCTCTGTTTTCTCTGTACAGTATTGAGAATGCAACAAAAGGCTACTAAGGTAATTGCAACAGGATTTTGAATTAAAAAAATAACATCATCAAATATTCAGAAACGTTGTATGCATCATAAAGAGCATTTGCTGTTATATTGACAATGATTTATTAATATAAAAGTAACGATAATTGAGGCTGGAATCATCTTCACTAAGTACGTAAGTGTTCATCTCACTAAGAATCCGAAACAGATGAAGCAAAACGTGTATAAAGTTTGCCTTCGGGAGTTACATTCTTCCTTCAAAAGAACAACAACGTGTATCTTTAAACCGATAATGCACGTTCAAAAGGGTGTTAGCAAATTAGTAGTGTTTACTGGACGAATGGTACTTTGATGTTCCAAAAGTCCCTTGACAGCTGAACCACCATTGTGGAAATTATATTAGACAAACATTACAAATATAGCACCTCTGTGGTAGCAATCGTGATTATATAGACAACGATTTTTATTGCGCTGGGAAAATTTTTTACAATTTGAAATACATGTACCATACTAGATGTTGACATCATGATCACATGGAGCATGGAGCATATCGTCAACGCAATAAATGTTTGTAAAGTGAAACTCAAATGCTCAGTTCCACTGGATATGCTATTATATGACAAGTATTTATTTAAAATACTTTCTACCATCGTTCGAATAAAAAATTTATATACACAATCTTCCTAGTGTAATGCTTCCTTCGATTTACAAATAAAATGGCACTTTCATATTCCCTTATCTACTTTTGAAAACTAAGAATCAGCACTCGAATAATCTAGAATCGAGAATTATTTGCATTTACAACAAAATACATTTATACAATAAACGCATGATTATTATTTTTTCTTAAAGAAACAGGCTTGAAAAATCTAATTTAGTAAAAAATATACAATGGCGTCACAAATTGTAAATATAAAAAAATTCTGATTTTAATGAAAACACTTCATTGTATTGAGGAAGTTCAATCTCTATGTAAAATAGTCAATATTGAAGCTGCCTCTAGGACAAATCCAGCAATGCAAAACATACTGACGTCAAAGAAAACTAGATATTTGAATACTGCCAATCAACCATTAATTTCATTTCACTTGTCTTTTAATCATTTAAGGAATTTTTGCCAAAAATATCTGAACTTCATGAATGTAGTTCTGAACACACCTTGACTCGTTTTTCTTTTAATTTGAAAACTCGAATAAGAAAAAATACCATAAATCTAACCTGTACATGCAGATGATGTATATTACGCAATTTTCGATAAATAATTCCTTTGATTGGCTGATAAAAGTGTAGTATTTAGAAAAACTAATTACTGTAATAGTCCATTATTCCCTTACCATTTATCTTTACATTGATGACAAAAAGATAACGTTATAACTTTTATTATCTCTTTTATTGAGTTTAAATAATGTTTCAATAACTACATTAAAGTCATTTTCTGATAAAATTCTAGCCCTGATCAGAATCCGAGATTTAATCAAAAACAGCTGTTATTTACATTGAAAAAAAATTCACAGCCGTGACCTTTGACTTTATATTTTTTTCAGTTAAGGGTCAAAAGCAAACATTTGATAGTCCGTGACAGTTAGATTTTTCTACGCTGTACACTACACTATCACACAATTTTATCAAACAGAAGTAATGATCTTTTGAGTAAAGCCAATTGCAACTGATTTTTGCGGGTTCGAGGGATCACAAAAATGTTAAACTCTGCCATATTCAGTTATTTACTTTTCCCTAAGTCAGGAGCATGTAGTTCAGTGGTTGGTGTTGGTTCATGTCTGACATATTTGTTTGACGTACATTGTTTTGTTATAGATGACGCCATAAGTTTTGTCAATTTAATTGTTTCGTATTTTTCATGTGTCGGTCTTTTAAAGCCGATTATACGGTATTGGTTGTTCTAAATGTCTTAGGTCTTACTTTTAATCAGAGTTTGACACCAGAAGAGTTATTCACTAGTTGATGTTATCTCCATCGTTACAATAGCACTGGCAGCAACACTACAAGAAATTTTCACACTGTTGTTACAAACGTCAAGGAGCATGATTCCTTTTGAATCACAAAAATATGCAGTTTTTTTTTCTCATTAAATATTGCTTACAACAACTCATTACTTCCAGAATGTAATTAGATTTAAAACAAAATCTGTTCGTGATGTATTTCTAAACTCAGGTCTTTTCGTAGATAATTGAAATTGATGCATTTGAATAATTACTGAATTTTAAAAAAGAGAAAGTGTTTACTATAATAACAAGAATATGGAATTTTTGAATATCTTATTCCACAAATTATACAAAATGCTACATCAAAAGAGAACTGTAAAAGCTTTATCCGGTTTGTACCTTCTATACAATTTTATATGAACGACGCAAGCGAGAAAAAGATTAATGACGCTCAAAGCCTGAAAATTCATCAAAATAAGTGTATAACCAAATCCTAGGACAATCACATTATTGTTATACAGCTTAATGTATAAATTATGTATAACGTTGGAAGATCAACTTATTTCTTCACAAATTGCTGTTTGGTATAACTTAAGCCATAATAATTTGTTTATTGTTCATAAGGGAATATTATTACATCGCATTTGGCCTTTATAGTTCTGTTATGAAAGAAATTTTCTAATGATACACAATTTATCATTTTGTATCAAAATCTTTTAGAGGAAGATAACTGTACCAGATATTCATATCAATAAAAGTGACGATATGATTAAAAGAGTTTTTATTTGACCTCTGAAATTGCAACGAAGTAAAATTTTCAATCCTTTCAAATCAATTCTTTCAAAATAATCGTCATTTTATAATAAATGAATGAGATTAAATACTATATTTATATGTCAAAATGAATACATATTCTAGTTAGTGTACATACATGTATGTAAGTTAGACCGTTGGTTTTCCCGTTTGAATGGTTTTACACTAGTAATTTTGGGGCCCTTTATAGCTTTTTATTCGGTGTGAGCCAAGGCTCCGTGTTGAAGGCCGTACATTGACCTAAAATGGTTTACTTTTATAAATTGTTATTTGAATGGAGAGTTGTCTCATTGGCACTCACGCCACATCTTCCTATATCTATGCAAGTATACATGAATGTATTTATCCACATATTATCTACGTGAATATGAACCACAGCCGTAACTACAGTACTAATATATTTCGCATCAATATCTATGTATAAGTCATCTTATAGCAAAACATGTTTCTTTTGGGGAATGGCTGTGAATCATATTTTTATATTAATGTTATTAATAATGATCTCAAAATGAAGATAAATTGACAGATCTTATAGCTTGTATGAAACGAAAGAAGTTTGAACCCTTACAGCAAATAAGACATTAATAATATAATTATACGCAAGATAAAACTAAGAAATAATAATCATGTCTTTTGAACACACAATGTTCAGCCAACCCTTCCAGAGCATTCATATTCTCTCTTTTGGGCTTTATTAAAAATTTCATATAAAAAACGAAAGGTAAATTTTAAATGGGGAAGTCCATAACAACTGGAAAAACAATAACCGCTTGACTATACCAAGTATTAAAGCGACGGGAACACACTTTAATAATCCTGACTTGGTACAGGTATTTCTAGAGAAAATGATCGATTAAAACTGCATGGCTTTACATCTAGCGTAACCTCCTACTCGTATGAAAGAGGTTCATATATTTTCTTACTTGTCCTTTCCGTATTGATACTGTTTTTAAGAGGTACATTTGTGTATGTTTCGTTAGCTGTTAAATGATAGATGAGAATTTATAAATGACTGTAAAGTGTGAAAGTTAAACGCGTGTTAGCTGACAATTTAAATAGTTAAACAAGTTTAGCTGTGAGGTGTAAATGTGTTTATATCTGTGACAGTGAAGTATAAATATATCTGTGAAGTATAAATATCGTTCTCTCATCAGAAATTGGAACACAAGATGGTAGGAAATCAAGATAAATTCTACATGTATGGAATCCAGAGGCCATAAACAAGTGTACCTTTCTTTAGTCGACTTAAGCTTTAACTCGTCATCTATAAGATATAGGTTAAGAGTAAAAGAGGGTAAACTATACAAAGGCAAACAAAAAGTCGAACAAAAAGAAAACAAAAAGACATAAAGACCTACAGACAAAATAAGTTCCCAAATAAAGCAACGCAGACTACAATTTGGACATCACGAACCACAAAAATACACAGCGGAGCTTTATGTACACATTAAGGCATAGGAAGGTTCTGCAGTTCCTGCACCTCTGGTGACACCTGTGTTGGTGTAAGAAAATACTTTGACGACTCGTAGCATGTGATTACGCATGATACTAGATTGATAAAATACATTATCTTTCTTAAGAAATCACACTTAATGTAAACAAGCCATCAGCAAATGTAAATTTGCTAACCTTGAAAGTTTACCGAATGCTAAAATTTAGAATAAAAATATGTTTTAGACAGAGAGTATACTCTTTTGGCAGGGTAGTGTTGCTCATTTCTTTGGTTCTTTATTTTCTGTTTCGTTTACTGTTGCTTGTCTATAGATAGTCATTTTGTTTTTTACAAGGCATTTTTTTCAGGGCCATGTAACGTTTCTCATCCTTGGTAACATATGTACGTTTTACGAACGTTTTATTATGAACATGAACCTGACTTTGCTATTTTAGTTTGACACATGTTTATCTATAAAGGATTGGGAAACAAATTATTTCAACTTATAGTAATCCCTTCCACTTTGCTGGTGCGAGTGCTGCCTTGTAGCGGCATTAACCCGCTCTTTTTCGAATTCTGTTTAAGGTTGTCTTTAACGTGCAAGAAATATTGCTCTCTATTAACACTGGTCAGCCATTTGTTGTCCCTTTCCGAAGGATTACTATCGTTACTCAATACCTTACTCGCAAATTGTGTCAAGGGAGAGCCGAATATTTTGTTCCTGAAATGTCCTCCAAGGAACGAGGATCGAACCAGGAACTTTTGTGTTTGTAGTACAATTCGTTAACCACTACACCACGGCATTCCAACTATATTTATTTTTCGTCTGTATTACCGGAAGGAACGAGACAGACTTTTGTGAATATTAAGATTACTATAAAAAAAAAAAAAAGATGTGGTATGCTTGCCAATGAGACAACTCGCCACAAGAGACCAAAATGACACAGAAATTAACAACTATAGGTCACCGTACGGCCCTCAACAATGAGCTCAGCCCATACCCCATAGTCAGCTACAATGCTTTCCCTGTAATTAAACAAATTCAACTACATGTAAAACGTAAGATCCCTGGGAAAGATTAAACAAGACCAGTGGCAATACAGAGAGGCAGACATTTTAACATCCATGATACGACACTGCCACTGACACATACACAATGCCGATCATAATAGCAATATTGATTTGTTAAATAAACACGGAAACTTGTCTTAATGCAGCGCAGCAACATATGAAACCAACCCTACATTCTGTTAAAATGGAATTATAATAGATAAAATAAAACTAAATAAATCTATTAAAGAAAACTGACCGATTTCATCGTTGAAATAATCTATGAAATAAATTATTATATATAACGTATACCGACTATGTCGATAACAGTGCTATGGTCTGTCACTGTCAAGGTTTTTCGGACGGACCTAAACGAAAAATTAAGAGGTTATTAAAATGTTTTAAATTAGAAAATGTTTTTTTTGTAATAAGACGATATAGAACTTATGTTTTCTGTATACTGATTTCGTCTTTAAATAAAGTTTGATTTAAATTTGAAGATGATTTTCACCATAGTTCAATCACGTTGACCAACTACACCGAACACTTGTCTAGTGGAAATAATTTGATATTTTGTTATGTTTTTTATTTTTGTTTTGTTCGGTACGCAATTCTTCTGATTAAAAATTGTATTATTATAACATTTTGAATAACAATACTTTTAAAATCTTCCCTCCATAAAATGCAAGTTCTATTCAGATGATCGGTTTTTTTCTCTCTTTTTTTCATCAGCTCACAAATCATCTCAGGTATAATAAAAAGAAAACAACACGATAGCAATTACTCATTGAAATTAAGTTTAAAACAATTATTTTGGGTGAAAACGAAAAATCTTCATCAAATAATGAGTCAACATTGTTGGCAAGACATGAGATAAACAATATATCTCATCAAGAAGCTGAACGGCTGGCTATATGTAGCACACTGATGCCGCTGTGTTTCTTTTGTAATTACTTTCCCGTGATGATTTGATGGTAATGTTATGTTCTTTCAATCCTTCTTATTTTTGTAGAATTTGTTCTGTTGTAAGACAATGTCGTCAATAACTTTAAGGTAATTGATTCAATAGCTTGGTGATATTGTTTGTTATATAACACGGTAATTATCGCAAGTGTTTGTCGTGTAAAATGCAGTTTCTCATGTACTATCTTTTTCTGTGTTTCCCTTTTTTTAGTGAGATCAGGGCGTTGTTGGTCGTAGCGTGTTGTCTCAACTATTCCAGTTATTCTTCTTATCTTTTTGTTGTTGCAACGAAGATGTGAGTTACATGTATTGTCGCTGTCTGTTGTATTGTACCTCCTTACATATGAAACTTGAGCCGGGGTAAAACTATTTATTTAGCATTCAAAAGATTTAAAACTGTTCTGTTCAAATATCTTTGAAGGTTGACCGAGTTTGCAATGTGTATTTAAGATTGTGTTCATTACAGTGGCAAAGAGCCTGTTGATTTGACACCATTTAAAGGCCAAAGAGACCTTTAGGTGTGGAATACAGAAACGGAAATAATACATAACATGAAAGAGCATTCAACACGCTTTCAACAAATACATATCCTGTGTTTCAATGATATCCGTTTCCAAAGTTGTGCGTCCGATTTAGGAGTATACTGACAATTCACCTTTATTTCAATAATGATCGTTTTACTGGTGTGTTGGTTTTGTTAGTGACTATATTGTTTGTTAAGTGAAATACCACTGTTCAAAATTTCCTGCTATAATATTGGGAAGATTGGCTTTGTACAAACTGTGATGTGATATTGAAGTAACAATGTGATTATGTTGAACATCATTGTTAATCCTGTCGTTCTTTTGTCAGATTAAATAATAGACATCTGAACTTTATCAATTATTCTGAATAAATGAAAATTGACGCAGGCAATTTTTCCAAATTTCTGCTGGTAATTTTTAACAATATCATTTCCTGAATGCCAAAAACAAATCTTCATATTAATTACGAATATGAAATAAGAAATGTCCTTGCAAGATACATTTTCTTGATTATAATACTTTTCAATCTCTCTGATCATCGCGTAATGGATTCTATTCCTGAAACTTTATGTTGTATAATGGTAAAAATGTTTAAGAAAATAATTATGAGCGCAGAGCTATAATTTCCCTTTCGAAGGACCATATAATAAAAGTCTTGTTTTGATATTAATGACTAAACAAGTCTTTATTTAACGATGTGATGGGTAATAATACGAAGGCATCTCAGTGGAAGGAAGCTTGGTCAATGAAGGGTTTTATCTGATTAATGATTTTTTTGTCTCATTATTTAAATCATTACTCGAACATATCGCGTCCTGCTGAAAACCATTATTAACAATTTGCTGGCGATAAATCTAGGAATACAAATTACCCTAAGAGGGAAATTTGCAGGTAAAAGGCAATTTATCTTTGTCTAATTTTCGGACGTAGACATGAAGCTCTTTCGACATTGTAAACATAGTTTCAATTCACTCGAATACTTTGGGAAGTAAAGTATAAGTATATGATACAGAAACTTTTTTTTGTTTTTTGGACGTGCATAATTGTTCAAGTCGTTCCATAAATAACATATTGGCTTATAATACTAAAGATGAAATACTATGCAAGACGTTTGATAGTACAGCAAGAGTAGACAGGACTAGCAAACCAAATCATAACGAGAGACGTGTAAGACTGGCACAGAGATAACATCAACACATGGATCCAGTTACTATTCAACTAGAAGACAAAGTACTATATTTAAAAAAAATAAAAATAGTCGCATTGTCGGACAGAAAAGTTTTGAATATTACGTTGACAGAAAGGTTGGAATATATGTGAGCGAAAACAAATAGTTTTCATACATCTAGCATTCAAGCACTTGATGCTATACTATTGAAGACTCTTTTTTTATTGTAACAGTGACTTAAAGGCGTATTAAAAAATAAGAAATTCGTTGTTTACATGTAAATGGTACTTGAAGAACAACGAAAGGCAAACACAGAGATAGGATAATCTACAACATTGGCAAAAGACATTAATGTAGCTGAACTTTCTCTTCTTTTTTTTTACTGAAGAACTGGTTATAGAAACTCACGAAACGAAGTTATTGATGCACAATTTGTAAGTTCAAAATGTAATAACAAAAACATATAATATGTAGCAAATAATCAAAAGAGTAAAATTAATTTAATTTTAATCAAAGAAGCTACAAAGCTTAAAAAAAGATTTTTAAAACTAAATTCAATTTTAATACTAGGATTACGAGTTACGTCAATTCTAAGAAATATCTGAGAAATTGAAAAATGCTATTTTAAAACTGTATTTCAAATAAACGAGAAGAGAATTTATACTGTCAATCAAAGAATATCGTCATTCACTTGTGTAGTCATTTGATTTTTTTTAGATAGCTATCAAAGTCTACATTACAGGCAGAGTTCTGTGGATAGGAATAAGTAACGGCAAACCTCAGATCAAAACGGGAATACGGATGATATTTATCAAAATATGTGCATGTACAATGTTAAAATCTTAAGTTTTAATGCTGCATTGTTGATGGAAATTGCGTGTTGATATTTCATAAGGATATAGAAGACATATACTTTTTAATTCCTTCATTGATTTGGATGAAATTGATAGCCTGGAATCAATAAACAACAACAATGATTAGTCTGTGACAATTTTACTGGCTAATTAGTTATACATTGATTATTGTACGTATTTTTTACTATTTGAAATGACTTCTGTTGGAGACGGATTGAATTCCTAGGACAGAAAAATCAACTTTCGAGTATATCAAGGGTGAATAAAATAAAACCGAGTTGGTTTTGTTACTATTTGAAATGACTTCTGTTGGAGACGGATAGAATTCCTTGGACACAAAAATCTATTTTCGAGCATCACAAGGGTGTATAAAATAAATAAGAGTGGTGATACCAGCAGTGTAACTTGAATTCCTAGGACGAAAAAATCAAGTTACGAGCATCTTAAGGGTGAAAAAACTAAAACAGTGGTGCGATTAGCTTGTGAAAATAATTACTAGTGGCCAGTTGTAAACCAGAACGTTACTAATTTATAATTGATTGTGCCAGTATTATACTGATATAATATTGTTGTTTTTGGCGGCAACGTGTAATCTGGAATCCATCATACAAGACATTAGGATGATCAATTTAATATTTAACTCGATAAAGAATGCATGTTAAAACAGAAATATTGCATTCAGTATTTTAAGTATACTTTTGAAAATCAATTATTTTGCACGGATTAGTTCATAGAGAATAGTTTCTGGGATAATTCATATTGACATTTTATGTACATTTCATGAACGTATCAAATCAAACTTAATTTTACATCTATCAATGTATACGACATTTTCGCTCAAAGGATAGCTAAGAACAATAATCAAATTAGCTTTATTACAGCGTGGACAGTCCCTATTGGCTTCAAAATACAACAACAAAAGCAACGTGATCTTTTTTCAATACCTTGAAATAAAAAGATTAAAATTGTTAAATATATGAAGTCATAACTAAGCTTTTGTGTATTTCTTTAATGTGAATGAAGAAAGAAGCAAAAAATCAATGTGAAATTTTGTGACTTATTTTAACTATCGATAAATGAATGATTCGGAATAATAAAGAGTAATAACACCACGTAAAGATACTTATTAATTCTTGTTACAAACATGTGTCAAGACCAACTTCGTCTATACAACTGTGATTGGAATATCAAACAAATGTATTAGTATTCATCAATAGAACAGACCAGCAAGTGTTCGGAAGTACAACTTAGTCAATCCGCAACTCAAAAGGCGAACATCAGTCCGGAAAAAAATACAAAAGTTGACAGTCCTTTATTTCAATACTTAAGCTGTGTTGCTGCTGTTTAATTTGGAGCTACATACCGCAATAGAACAATAAAATCAGAAAATCAATCAGAGGGATAAATGTACATTAAATCGGATTTCCCAATACACAGATAAAAACCACTGTAATGCTCTTGACATCTACTATGTCATCACTGCAAAATATATCACATATCTTTATTGATAATCTGCAGGTGACGGAATCTAAAAGATCGTCTATTGAAATACTTTGGCAAGCAACTGTCCAAAGTCCACTTAATCTTCTTGGGTATCGAGTACATTATCAGAAGATTGCCAGTTCGTATATTCAGTATGGACCTCGTTTGCCACCAACAGATCATTCCTACAGTGTAAACAATCTTGTACCAGATACTTATTACAAGATTTGTCTGTCAATGTTAAGAAATGACAGTTCCCCTTACCAAAAATGTGTTACAGCATCAACACAAAGCTGGGACCTTCCTGTTTCAGTAGGAAGCAGTATAGGGGCTGTTCTTGCTCTAGCTATGATAGTGTTATTGATTCTAATGATCCGGTGTAAATCTCTTCTACGATGTAAAAAGAAACAACATAAAAGTGATTACGACACGGTATCCCCACATTGTAATGATAATGTGTTTAATTTTAGTGAAACACACATCGACGATGATGCCGAACAACAAAACGACTTACAAGTAAACGATCAGAAGCCACATACAGTACACGACCAAGATGGTACAGTTTCTGGTGCTATTCCAAAAGTACGATCAACACACCATGGTCATTCAAAGCATAGTCTCGAATGTCACTGTGGTATGCAGGACAAATATTATGGCTCAAATCCGAATGGGTTTGTACAGCAGAGAGACAATACTCCTAAACCATATACAAATAGCTACAATGATCATTACCATGATAATGCGATAATTCTGCATGTGCATGGTAATTCAAGTCCGGATAATAAGACTCAATTATCACATATAAGTGCTGGTACTAAATATAATGACCAAATTATTAATCATAGTGCAATAGAACCAAACGACTTAGAAGATACTTTTTCTGATCAAGCAGATATTTTCCTAACATTTCCAAATGCAGATTCTAGTTCTACCTCCACAGCAGAAGATTTGGAAATGACAGACATATCGCATAAAGTACCCAGTGAAAAACATTTTCAGACTTCGCTCGACGCTGGTAATGTTTGTAAATAAGGTTGTAATAATCTATTTTAGGTAAACATTTTCTTAATTTTGTATTAGATTAGACATAAACTTTACAACGTTTCAAATGTTTTCATTAGTCGAACAACAAAAGCAGAACGTGAAAAGTTTGTTGAATAATAAAACTACATAGGGAATAGTCCACTTCATTGTTTATAGAAAATTCTACACCAGAAAAATAACCATTAAAATATTGATTTCAAATGCATTGTCTTTTGCCTCTACAAAGTTTATGATTAATTTCAGCTTTGCAGAAAGAGAGATACCATTATGGTTTGGGGATTATTTTGAAGCTTTGGATGCTAGAAAGATAATAGTTTCATTTTATTATTATTTATCGACTGTGTAAACAAACTCTCTGGTAATAATTTAATTTGCTCAGCAGATTCTTTAATTACATTTTATCTGAATAGATTTGATTCTGATTCTGCATAACACCAATTAGAAAATCTGCCGCTAATTTAAAAGTGATCAATATAGATGACAATAAATAAATCTTAGATATAATGATGTCAAAACATTTTCTTTTTCTGGGCAAAAGTTATGTAAAATCTTAAACGGTTAAAAAGGAAGTCGAAAGATACCACAGGGTTTTTAATCTTTAAAAAGGTTAATGGTCTTAACAAACGTATTTTTTATCTGTTTATTAACCTAAAATAAAGGCAACAGTAGTATACTGCTGTTACATCAACTATAAGCATGATAAGAGGAAAATAACGGAACAACAGAAACATTGAAGTGCAACATAAACAAACGCCAACATACATAGAAACGGACTACTAGTATTTAATAACAGCTGCCATATTCCTGACTTGGAGCAGGATATTTTAAAACAAGAATGTGTCCAAAGTACACGGATGCCCCACTCGCACTATCCTTTACCATGTTCCATGGACCGTAAAATTGAGTAATAATCTAATTTGGCATTAAAATTAGAAAGATTATACTATAGGGAACATATGTACTAAGTTTAAAGTTGATTGGACTTCAATTTTATCAAAAACTACCTTGACCAAAAACTTTAACCTGAAACTCCCACTTTCATTTTCTATGTTTAGTGGACCGTGCAAATTGGGGTCAAAAGTCTAATTTGGCTTTAAAATTAAAATGATCATATCATAAGCAACAAGTTTACTAAGTTTCAAGCTGATTGGACTTCAGCTTCATCAAAAACTACCTTGACCAAAAACTTTAACCTGAAACTCCCACTTTCATTTTCTATGTTCAGTGGACCGTGAAATTGGGGTCAAAAGTCTAATTTGGCTTAAAATTAAACAGATCATATCATAAGCAACAAGTGTACTAAGTTTCAAGTTGATTGGACTTCAGCTTCATCAAAAACTACCTTGACCAAAAACTTTAACCTGAAACTCCCACTTTCATTTTCTATGTTCAGTGGACCGTGAAATTGGGGTCAAAAGTCTAATTTGGCTTTCAAATTAGAAAGATCATATCATAAGCAACAAGTGTACTAAGGTTCAAGTTGATTGGACTTCAGCTTCATCAAAAACTACCTTGACCAAAAACTTTAACCTGAAACTCCCACTTTCATTTTCTATGTTTAGTGGACCGTGAAATTGGGGTCAAAAGTCTAATTTGGCTTTAAAATTAAAAAGATCATATCATAAGCAATAAGTGTACTAAGTTTCAAGTTGATTGGACTTCAGCTTCATCGAAAACTACCTTGACCAAAAACTTTAACCTGAACGGACGAACGGACGCACAGACGGACGGAGCCACAGACCAGAAAACATAATGACCCTCTACTATCGTAGGTGAGGCATAAAAATGGTTGGTTGAACATTGTTGTATGACTAGCCACACCTCCCGCTTATATGGCAATGTAAACAAATATCGTAAAAATCACAGAACTACGTGACAGTACAAACAAACAAAAATAAAACGCAGCACAGAAAAACGCATATAGAAATTATACAAGAGAGTTAATAAGTGGACGCACCAATATTTTGGGCCGGAAATATGGAGGTTTTTGGTATAAAAAAAGGCAAAGTATTGTATAAACAATCTGTATGTTGAAATGACGTTAATCCTTAATTGCCAGAACTGTTCCAATCCAATTAATTCTAATAATGCTATAAGATATTATTAATTGTACAGTTGATGAAAATCTAATTCTTTAAAGTGCATTTGATGAAATGGAATATCATCTTATTCCTTTTCAAGACTTGATTTTGAAACTCGCCTTTATCAAAGTTGCGTCTACTGAAAGAATATTTGTATTTCTTATCTCAGATATGACTTTTGCTTGTGAGAAAGCTGTCTACATATTCCATTATCACGATTAATTTCTGTGTCATTTTGGTCTCTTGTGGAGAGTTGTCTCATTGGCAATCATACCACATCTTCTTTTTTATATTAAACGCAGCCTTTCACCTCATTTACTCATCCATGAATTTTATGTCAAAATGACATACTTTTAGAACCCTCGATTCTGACTATTAATAGAAATGCCTGCCCCAAGTCCGGAATATGACAGATGTTGTCCATTCCTTTTTGATGTGTATTGTCATTTGATTTTGCCATGTGATTATGGACTTTCCGAATTGATTTTCCTCTGAGTTCAGTATTTTTTTGATTTTACTTTTTAGACATCTACTGACAACATATTATTTTCTCTACGAGTTATATCTCAGATATGGACTCTAACGCAAACTTTTATAAGTCACTCATTTGAGAAATTTAGGTCAAGATTGCCTTATTTTTATCAGGACCCATTGGTTATTAAAGACGCATCTAACTAAAGAACAAAATATCATGAGCTATGACTTATACTTCCAGAGAGATTGACTTGAACTTTTTGACGGAAATTATTCCTCTCAATTTAGACATAATTTGTCATTTCTATTCGGTTTTGGTGAAATTTAAAAGTATCAATAAACAGTCATAAAAATAGGAATATAGTTTTGTATGATATATAACCATGAATTCTGCGCACACTAATGCGAAGGGTCAACTTGAACTTACTCATGGTGATTTGAAGATGACGGACAATACAAACGTACCACATTTCGGTTTTACCACGTATTGATATTTCAACGTGTAGACAGCAGAATAGCAAAAGACAATTTCCTTTTACGACTGCACAGAACACCACAAACAGTGATGTATTTTATGACGTACATTTAATCTTGAAATTCATATAATTATATAAAAATGAGAATTAAAGGTTCCAATTATTTTCAGAATACTAGTCCAAATAATTAACATGAATATGATAGTCTTGAGAGGTTATTTAAATTAATGCTGTGACGAAGTCATAATTATTTGGATTAACACAATAAATTATCCACGAAAATTGGAAATTAACTCGAGTATTCTGACAAATGAGACATTTGTGAAATAAACTTAAAATTCAGAATAAAAACCCCGACGATAAGACATAACGCAATATAAAAAAACCCATAACTAATTACATGAATATTGGATGTTCAAATACAGAGACAAGTCGTATAGCAATGCAAATTTCTGGTATATGTAACGTTCGATAACTATCAGACTGACGACATAGATGTACAACCATAATCTTAGATATGATCAGATGTCGTTAGTCGGTATAGACACAGACACATCGTGTAGATGTCATACAGAACAATAAGAACGCTTTATAAGTGACGTCCCTCAGCCTATAAAATTCTAGAATATGAATTTATTCTGTAAATTTCATAACATTTGTTGCTAAAAATCAAAAATATAAAACACAAGGTGAAAAAGACTGTAATCATATGTTACTGCCCCTCCCCCCCCCCCCCTCGTTACTATGGATAGTGGCATGTACATATGTATAAATGAATGTTTCGCCATCGCCATATTTCTGCTGATTGTCAAACTTGTTAGCAGAAAATGTTTTCCAATTTGCTTTTATCATCATAAATGATCAATAATATCTGATTAAACTGCTCTAAATAACCCTGAACATCTTAAATTTCACCAATTAAACTGATGCATCTCGTAAGAAATATGGTTCAATAAAGAATCCCAAATAATCTGACAGACATCAAAGAAAAATTGACGTAAGTTGTCTGCATGATGCAAAGCTCAGTCTTTCTTTTTTCTTTTAAACTAACACGTGTCAATCACAAATTAATTTCAACTTACTCCAAATTATAGACATAGTTTTTATGTCTGTTTGAGTATGTTATTAATATAAGTATTTTGACATAAGGAAAATAAAGCCTATATACATGAGCCTCTATTAATAATCTGACGTGTTTGATTCAAAAAGATGCAGTCATAATGACTTTTTTCAAATAAAGGCAACAGTAGTTTACCGTTGTTTGAAAATCATAAATCGATTATGAGAAAACAAATCCGGTTTTAAACATTAAAACTGAGGTAAACACATCAACTATTAGAGGAAAATAACGAAACAACAGAAACACTGAAGTGCAACAACAAAAAACGGCAATGCAACACACACAGAAACGAACTATAAGATAACAACTGCCATTTTCCTGACTTGGTACACATTTCTTGAGATAACATACGTGTAAACATCGACACTTCTATAAGAAGTCGTGTAATAGTGTGTAAATCTTGAAATCCTTGCCATGTTTATATCTGTCATATTTGCTACTTTTAAACAACGTTTTACTAGATAGTGATATCAATAATAATTATCCTTTGTTCAAAAAAAAAATAAGATTATAGGATACTTACATATATTAATGGTAATAATTGAATATGTACAAATGATAAGTATTTTTACAATAACAGACAATACCTGCATTGCAGTTCTATCTTTACCCTACTAGCCTACGACGGAGGCAAAATTTATGAGAAAAAAAACTATATATATATATGGCCCTTTAAACCAGATAAGATAAACATCAATAAGCATTTGACTTAACAGTATTATTAACTTTGTGAATGTTTCGGCTTTCAAATTTTTGTATCTGGGCGTCACTAGTAGATCATGTGTGGACAAAATGCACTTCTGGCGTATTAAAATTTTGAGCTTGTTGCCTTTTGTTGGCTGTTGTTCGTGTGTTTATTTGTCAATTGTGTTCTCCAATTTATTTATATTGTAGTCCTGTGGTGTTGAGTTGTCATTTTAATGTTATATTTCACATGGCTATAAAAGAGGGAGGTTTGGCATGCCAAAAAACCAGGTTCAACCCATCATTTTTTTCTTTAAAACTGTCCTGTACCAAGTCAGGAATAAAGCCATTGTTATATTATAGTTCGTTTCTATGTGTGTTACATTTCAACATAGCGTCGTTTGTTTTCCCCTATTTTTTTTTTGAGTGGAAATTCACATTGCGATAAGACGTGTCCCGGTACTTGTCTATCCCAAATTCATGTATTTGGTTTTGATGTTATATTTGTTATTCTCATGGGATTTTGCCTGATGCTTGGTCCGTTTCTGTGTGTGTTACATTGTAGTGTTGTGTCGTTGTTCTCCGCTTATATTTAATGCGTTTCCCTCAGTTTTAGTTTCTTACCCCGATTTTGTTTTTTGTCCATGGATTTATGAGTTTGAACAGCGGTATACTACGGTTGCCTTTATTTATCCTTATTTAACACATAATTCCAAAATACATAACAAGAGTGCACGTGCTGACATATCTCGCCTTTTTAATAATTATGAGTGAATTATATGTTGAAGGTTTTTCTAGATCTAAGAACAATCAACACAATCACGGAACCCAAAATTTTGGAAAGCATTTTTAATAAAGGTCTTACTCTACATCTTGTCTTTACATTGGGGAAAAACATATTTATCACGACGTTGTTTACAACGCGAAAGCAGCACGTCGTTAAAGAATTTCAGTTGGAAAATATCTGCAAATATTGCCAAGTTGTACTGTATGGGGAGGTAAACAAGCACTAGATCGGAAGGAGATAAAGGTTTTCTATTGTGCCCGCCTGTTAAATGGGTTCAACTCGAAACATTACCACCTAGGTACCACACATAAAATACCTAGCAAATGTGTCGAAAAAACACCATATCATGAAACTTAAATTCGAGGAAAATCGCGTTTCTACAGGAAGCGAGTAAAGGCCTGCATACAAATCGTGTTTTCATTTATCTCCTAAACTATCGGAGAAAAACCAATGACGCTCATATGAACACAGTGACGTTAAGTTATAAGATAAGTAATCACTATTTGCGTTTATTATAGTTAACTTAAAGATATACAAAGTGTAATTACGTGTTAATTATGCACATTGGCTCTGGGTTGTATTTGTCAATACAGATTTACAAAGACGCTGTAATATATTCTGTAAGTAAATCCAACACCGATTGGTAATTAACTATATCACATCAATATCTTAGACATAATAATCACGTATTGTTAAATATACAGTGTATAGTTGTGAACAGTTACAAGCCTCAATTAATAATCAATATAAAAAAACCAGATCTGTCTTTAAGTATACTAAAATAGAGCAATTGGTTTGGTCCAAGATTACCTTTTTTGGTTAAAAATATCAAACAGTCGACAACCCTTCATCATTTCCGTGCATGTATACATGTAATCGTGTTTTCGTCTGAATACCCGTAACACAACAGCAAGCATACACAAAGTCTACATTATAGTGAGAACATCGAGCAATCGCAAAGTCACCTCGACCTAAATAAGATCATAAAAACAATATCTGCATGGATCACTAGGTAATATCTTATAACGGGTATCCCTAATGACGTTATTGGTTAACGACTTCCTAGATAATGGAAATTCAATAAACAGAGACAATTGCGTTTCTTTCTTCTTTTTTCTCACTTTTTGGATATTGACAATAAAATAACCAATATTCGATTTTGATGGCCGCTGAGCAACATATATGCTTGAATTGTTGCATGTTTGACGTTTTTTTTAACCTCTAAATTACCAAATCAATGAAAAGGCTGTTCTGCTCATTGTTAACGGTCGAAAGTGAACCATAGTTCACGTGATTTAGAATATGCTGGATAGTTTTATCATTCATAACCGTACAACATCCCTTTATTATATATTGTTTGACAAACACATGCAATTTCTGAGCTTGCTTTTAGAAAATGGTAAATTCTTAACCATAACGGCTGGTGCAGTATATCACACTAAAGTATTTGCGAAATGGGCCTCCAATTCAAGATGAAAAACTTAAGTAGCAACAATTAAGAATCAGTAGTTCAGTCGTTTCAACAGGGAAATGAATACAAGAATGTTACTTGTGATATATCGTTTCAACTGGAAAATGAATACTAGTACTTAACATATACTTCTGTTTGAATAGTGCTCCATAAAATAGATAACTCACAATCGGAATGCTGTAGTGGTCTCCTTTCTTATAGTCGACATTGACACATTCAGAACACTTGTTAAGAGTACGTCGACATGAGAAGCAGACAAAGCTGTATCTCTGGTATCCTTTATGAGAATGGAGTAATAAATCGGAACAAACTGTATTTCCAGCATCCTGAAGTTATAAATCCGACCAAGATTTACATTCAGTATCATTTATAGGACTGGAGGTATGAAGGAAACCAAGCTGTATCTGCAGTATCCTTTATTAGATTGGAGGTATGAAGGAAACCAAGCTGTATCTTCAGTATCCTTTATTAGATTGGAGGTATGAAGGAAACCAAGCTGTATCTGCAGTATTCTTTATTAGATTGGAGGTATGAAGGACACCAAGCTGTATCTGCAGTATCCTTTATTAGATTGGAGGTATGAAGGAAACCAAGCTGTATCTGCAGTATCCTTTATTAGATTGGAGGTATGAAGGACACCAAGCTGTATCTGCAGTATCCTTTATTAGATTGGAGGTATGAAGGACACCAAGCTGTATCTGCAGTATCCTTTATTAGATTGGAGGTATAAAGGAAACCAAGCTGTATCTGCAGTATCCTTTATTAGATTGGAGGTATGCAGGACACCAAGCTGTATCTGTAGTATCCTTTATTAGATTGGAGGTATGAAGGACACCAAGCTGTATCTGCAGTATCCTTTATTAGATTGGAGGTATGAAGGAAACCAAGCTGTATCTGCAGTATCCTTTATTAGATTGGAGGTATGAAGGACACCAAGCTGTATCTGCAGTATCCTTTATTAGATTGGAGGTATGAAGGACACCAAGCTGTATCTGCAGTATCCTTTATTAGATTGGAGGTATGAAGGACACCAAGCTGTATCTGCAGTATCCTTTATTAGATTGGAGGTATGAAGGACACCAAGCTGTATCTGCAGTATCCTTTATTAGATTGGAGGTATGAAGGACACCAAGCTGTATCTGCAGTATCCTTTATTAGATTGGAGGTATGAAGGAAACCAAGCTGTATCTGCAGTATCCTTTATTAGATTGGAGGTATGAAGGACACCAAGCTGTATCTGCAGTATCCTTTATTAGATTGGAGGTATGAAGGACACCAAGCTGTATCTGCAGTATCCTTTATTAGATTGGAGGTATGAAGGACACCAAGCTGTATCTGCAGTATCCTTTATTAGATTGGAGGTATGAAGGACACCAAGCTGTATCTGCAGTATCCTTTATTAGATTGGAGGTATGAAGGACACCAAGCTGTATCTGCAGTATCCTTTATTGGATTGGAGGTATGAAGGACATCAAGCTGTATCTGCAGTATCCTTTATTAGATTGGAGGTATAAAGGACACCAAGCTGTATCTGCAGTATCCTTTATTAGATTGGAGGTATGAAGGACACCAAGCTGTATCTGTAGTATCCTTTATTAGATTGGAGGTATGAAGGACACCAAGCTGTATCTGCAGTATCCTTTATTAGATTGGAGGTATGAAGGAAACCAAGCTGTATCTGCAGTATCCTTTATTAGATTGGAGGTATGAAGGACACCAACCTGTATCTGCAGTATCCTTTATTAGATTGGAGGTATGAAGGACACCAACCTGTATCTGCAGTATCCTTTATTAGATTGGAGGTATGAAGGACACCAAGCTGTATCTGCAGTATCCTTTATTAGATTGGAGGTATGAAGGAAACCAAGCTGTATCTGCAGTATCCTTTATTAGATTGGAGGTATGAAGGACACCAACCTGTATCTGCAGTATCCTTTATTAGATTGGAGGTATGAAGGACACCAAGCTGTATCTGCAGTATCCTTTATTAGATTGGAGGTATGAAGGAAACCAAGCTGTATCTGCAGTATCCTTTATTAGATTGGAGGTATGAAGGACACCAAGCTGTATCTGCAGTATCCTTTATTAGATTGGAGGTATGCAGGACACCAAGCTGTATCTGTAGTATCCTTTATTAGATTGGAGGTATGAAGGACACCAAGCTGTATCTGCAGTATCCTTTATTAGATTGGAGGTATGAAGGACACCAAGCTGTATCTGCAGTATCCTTTATTAGATTGGAGGTATGAAGGACACCAAGCTGTATCTGCAGTATCCTTTATTAGATTGGAGGTATGCAGGGCACCAAGCTGTATCTGTAGTATCCTTTATTAGATTGGAGGTATGAAGGACACCAAGCTGTATCTGCAGTATCCTTTATTAGATTGGAGGTATGAAGGACACCAAGCTGTATCTGCAGTATCCTTTATTAGATTGGAGGTATGAAGGACACCAAGCTGTATCTGCAGTATCCTTTATTAGATTGGAGGTATGAAGGACACCAAGCTGTATCTGCAGTATCCTTTATTAGATTGGAGGTATGAAGGAAACCAACCTGTATCTGCAGTATCCTTTATTAGATTGGAGGTATGAAGGAAACCAAGCTGTATCTGCAGTATCCTTTATTAGATTGGAGGTATGAAGGACACCAAGCTGTATCTGCAGTATCCTTTATTAGATTGGAGGTATGAAGGACACCAAGCTGTATCTGCAGTATCCTTTATTAGATTGGAGGTATGAAGGACACCAAGCTGTATCTGCAGTATCCTTTATTAGATTGGAGGTATGAAGGACACCAACCTGTATCTGCAGTATCCTTTATTAGATTGGAGGTATGAAGGACACCAAGCTGTATCTGCAGTATCCTTTATTGGATTGGAGGTATGAAGGACATCAAGCTGTATCTGCAGTATCCTTTATTAGATTGGAGGTATAAAGGACACCAAGCTGTATCTGCAGTATCCTTTATTAGATTGGAGGTATGAAGGACACCAAGCTGTATCTGCAGTATCCTTTATTAGATTGGAGGTATGAAGGACACCAAGCTGTATCTGCAGTATCCTTTATTAGATTGGAGGTATGAAGGACACCAACCTGTATCTGCAGTATCCTTTATTGGATTGGAGGTATGAAGGAAACCAAGCTGTATCTGCAGTATCCTTTATTAGATTGGAGGTATGCAGGACACCAAGCTGTATCTGCAGTATCCTTTATTAGATTGGAGGTATGAAGGACACCAAGCTGTATCTGCAATATCCTTTATTAGATTGGAGGTATGAAGGACACCAAGCTGTATCTGCAGTATCCTTTATTAGATTGGAGGTATGAAGGACACCAAGCTGTATCTGCAGTATCCTTTATTAGATTGGAGGTATGAAGGACACCAAGCTGTATCTGCAGTATCCTTTATTAGATTGGAGGTATGCAGGACACCAAGCTGTATCTGCAGTATCCTTTATTAGACTTGAGTTATGAAGGACACCAAGCTGTATCTGCAATATTCTTTATTAGACTTGAGTTATGAAGGCGATAAAGCTGTGTCATTTATTATACTGAGTAAAAGCAGACCAATCTGTATCTCAGTCTACCTTAATTGTAACACTGGAGGTTGGAATAAGATGAAAATTTATCTGTAGTATGGTTTAAAATATACCACGCAGTAAATATAGTATCCTTTAATATCATATAGAGTACAGAGCGTGGTATCCTTTACTATAATATGAATATGAAGTTAACCAAGATATATCTTTTAGCTTTTCTCTGGTATCATTTATCATATGGCCGTCAATGTATGCACAAAGCTGAATCTCTATAGTATCCTAAATTGGAAGAGATGTATGAAGCAGAAAAGCTATATCATTGATATCCTTTATAAGACAAGAGAGAAGATCAGATCAAGCTTAACCTCGGGTATCCTTTACTATATTAGAGGTATAAAGCAGACCAAGCTGTTTATCTGGTACCCTCTATAAGACTGGGGGTATGACGCAGATAAAGCTGTACCGAATGTATTCTTTAAATTAAACGGAAGCTACTAAGAAAACCGATATGTAAAACCTCGCATTTCTCCCGTTTCTAAGCCTCATACAACTAAATTTCATACTTCAAGACACTATACGTATATTGTCTAATTAGACTGGTGTCAGTCTATGAAGCAGACCACACCATATTATTTATTAGACGATAATTATAAAGTAAACCAACATGAATCTAGACGAAGGAATGAAACAGATCAAGCTGTGTCCAGGGTATCTATTATTATACAGGGGTATTAAGATGCGTCTCGGGTATCTATAAATGACTGAAATAATTCGGTCAGATTTACCATCAGTTTAAACAACTTTATATATCCTATAGGAGACTTAAAAAGAATATGTGGTATGATTGCCAATGAGACAACTCTCCACAAGAGACCAAATGACACAGAAATTAACAACTATATGTCACCGAACGGCCTTCAACAATGAGCAAAGCCCATACCGCATAGTTAGCTATAAAAGTGTATGGTAGTTATTTGTCAAAAATGAGTTATAGTAATACACAAATAGGTGTGAATGTCAGAGACAATAACACAAAATACATGTTATTTCAGCAATAGATAAAACAAC
Source organism: Mytilus edulis (assembly GCF_963676685.1). NCBI lineage: Eukaryota > Metazoa > Mollusca > Bivalvia > Mytilida > Mytilidae > Mytilus > Mytilus edulis. The sequence continues at coordinate 71,398,502 of NC_092345.1, read as the reverse complement.
TGAACAAACTATGTTCTATGTCAATTAAAATATCTTAGAATAAATCATTAAAAGGGAATCAATACTGTTAGCTAAAGGCCAGTTAATTATTCAACAACTCTACCAAGATAACATTTCAAATCGCTGAAAAATAAATATAGATATTTTTTATTGATAAATACATGACTATTTTGTTCGCAATGCTAAAAGATACTTATCTACCAAAAAAAATGAAATGGGAAGAAGTTCACAAAACAATAAAAAAGTGTATATTTTTGAAGATATACATCTGTTTACGTAATATTATAAATACCTATCTGTTGACATATGTAATGTTATTGGTGCCTGTAACGGCATGTCAGTTATTTGTGCATTACTTACAGTTTAGATGATTAAAGTCTTACGCTTTTAACCTAACAGTTTATGCTATTTTTGCTATTTTAATTATTTTTTTTTTACTGTTTTTTTTTTTAATATAGTTGTTTTGTACACTTTTTTAGGTGTATGTATATTTGATTTCTGTTTGTGTACCCAATATCGTTTTTCCTTACGATCTAGCCCCCTCGTCAAAAATTCGTTGACTGATATTTGGACGTGGTATATATCAAAATGATCTTATCCCCGGCAGTTCCAGCTCCGATCCGCATACGGGTCCGCATTCTATTCCCCCTCTACACTAATTGATGGAGTAAAGGAAAATAGTTCCGGAACGGAAACGATAACTGTACGGAGTTTGGGTATATATGTAACAAAGGTCGAATTGTCGCTTTATTACAAGTGAACGTCATTTCAGGCAGAAAAAATTGTCGAAATGTCTAAATGTTACTAAAAGAGGTGTATGACTAATTTCCACTGAATTCATTTAACACAAGGGCCATCGAAATTGGCAGTGTCACAGCTTTATGTGCAAACATCGTTCTACTTACTTCAAATTATAGAACCGAAATACCAACGATAGATAACGACCCTGTGAGTTGAACACATACAGGACTGATATGCATAATAAATTAAATGATAAAGTATAATTCACAATGTTTTGTATGCCAGGATTCTATATTTCAATAAATGGTCTATCTTATATTGCATATTGGTTTTATGAGGTGCTCCTTTGTTGGTGTATGCCTTTGTGAAGTTTTAATGGGTAGTGCAATGCACACAAGATAAAAACAATAAATGTCCAGATCCTTACACCGCTTAAAACTTACATAAAATGCTTTCATTTTTTTTTTACAATAGTGTCATGATGGTTTTTTATTTAAAAGATACACAAACAAAAGGAATCCTGACGGTTTTGCGCTTCAGCTAGCTAATTCAAATATGTTATAAACACAAAATGTGCTATTTCAGAGAAGAAGAAAAAACTCATTATTCTAAAATCAATGACTACACTTAGATGCTTTTGTTCTTTAAAACCATTTCGCCATGAATACGAATTTTTCATTAAGATCAGAAAAGCCTCTTATTACACTGGCGAATTAATCCGACAGAACTTAACTATAATGTTGGTATAATTATATTTCCTACACTGTTGTAGTTATTCCAATAAACAGATCCTTCAAACAACGCAGTAAGTGTATGTTTATATTTTTGCAATAGAATAATTTAAAAAAATATACATTATTAATGACGATAAACATAAAATGTTGTTGATGTATTTGGATTAATCATCACTGCGAGAGAGAAAATCGATGCACGTGTACTTAAACAGATTGAAAACAATAAAGGAGACACACAAACTATCTACAAAGTGTTAATTTAGCATATTGTAGTGGAAGTCTTTGTAATATTTGGTGACAAACGGATATACTGTTTCGAAATGTAAGAGCGTGCTGACGTGTAATGCTGATATTGAAAACATGTGTCAAACATAAACGTATTTATATACATATCATTCATATGTTCGTCATATTGTGAAAATGATATAGAAAAAGTTACAATCTCAAAGTTGACACAGCAGAAAAACAGAGGTGTTTACCTGAGGCATTTCCATCAAATAAACTTATGTTCAATGTAGATGAATATTTTCTCCGTATTTAGTGGAAATATTGTATTTTGTCAAGGACCTCGGTATTGTAATCCATTTAAAAAATGTGTGGGGAAAGAATTGATTTATAAATCAAATAGACGACTGGCTGTGTCCGTGCAATCATTATAAGACTCAGATCATGATCTATGTATTATGATGGTGCTGGGATATTTGTTTCCCGCTGAATCTACGATCTAGGGATTCTATTTATTTCCGAATTAATTCTGGATGTTAAAATAATCGCCGTAAGTACAATTAAAAATACATTTGCTTTCTTCCAACATAACTAACATATATCAAGAAATTGCATAGCACTTTGTTTCCGTGAAACTCATACGAGTATCTTTTGGTTATCAGCAACATTTCAGATAGGGATTATTAACTGCATATTGCTTATACTGAATACTATTGGAATGGAATAATTCACTTTTCATTCGAGTAACAATCAACAACCGTTACATTTTAACATTATTGGGAAATGATACTTGAAATATTGGAAACAATGGCTTCAACCGAAAAATTACCAATTTACATAGATGCAGTGGAAGTTTCGTCAACAAGTACTTCGTCAGTTGAAATACTGTGGAGAGCAAATCCTGATACTGTGTCAAATGTGCTGGGATATCGAGTTCATTACCAAAAGATTGCGAGTTCCTACATCCAATATGGACCTCACCTGTCACCAAGTATGCATTCTTACACCGTTCACAATTTAGTAGCTGACACTTATTACAGACTATGTTTAATGATGTTAAGAAACGATACAGCAACGTTACAAAAATGTGTTGACGCTTCAACGCGAAGTTGGCATATCCCCGTTTCTATTGGAAGTAGTATAGGTGCAGTGCTAGCTCTTTCTATGATCGTGTTTGTTATTTTGTTATTACGATGGCCATCTTCGATACACTGGAGAGGGAAACAAAAGACCAGAAAATATGACAGCATGTCATCTCACTTTAATGATGAACTGTATGACTTCAGTGAGAGTGTTACAATGACTGCTGGTCATGACGACATGTTTTCAGACCAAAGCGAAGGTTATGTATTTGAACTTCCAGTTCATAATAATGGTCATTGTAATGGGAACACAAATTATGTAATTGCTGGCGTTCACCGAAAAGGTTCATCTTCATCTTCTCACAAACATTCCGGTCACCATCACCACGGTCGAGGACACTGTACTCATTCAGGACATTCCCATAGTGGAATTCGTCACCATAGCTATCAAGAGTCTAGCATTATGCAGGATCTCAATCATAACCACCATCATCACCATCATGAACACGGTGATTCGATTATTTTACATACTAACGATGAGCAAGAACAGGAACTTGATTGTAATCAAATTAACGGTATGCCTCATGCTCATACTGAGCCTATTCTACCGTCAACGGAATTTTATGAATTTGAAATGCAAGATATGAAAGAAGTCAGTGATATGCCGGAGCCAGACGTCAGGCCATATTTAGAAACATCGATTGATGATGTTGCGTGATTTTTCATTTGCTCAAATTTGGAAAATGCTCATGAAGTATCCAAATGTATTCCATTGAACAAAGTGCTTTCCTGGTTTGTATTTTTTTTTTGTGTTTATTATAGGAAATACTCCTGTACGTTCAGGTCTTTTTTTGTAACAACGTTGTTAACCTTTGTCATTATTAAATCGTTCAATTGACATTTGTTTTTAAATGCTTAGAAAGGAATCGGATTGCTCTGGGATGACATTCTTAAAACAAAAAGTGTATGCAAACTTCTCAAACAATCTATAAAAAACAATTATCTTTGACCAAGAAAAATTAAATGTTTTCACACAAAAATAACATATTATCAGCATTTAAAAAAATCTGTAAATGAATTTGGATAAATAAAAGAGCAATTCTTCTCTCTCCAAATTAATATGTCCACTGTTTGATTTCAAAGGTTAAAAAATGGCACTATAAATTATTCAACCCATCATGCATTATCCAACTTGAGTGCCGTATGTTTTTATCGAAACATCATGAATTCTGAATAGCTTATAAAAACTCGACCTGGCACATGCTTAGAAAACTGCTTGACTAAACATCAAGCAAAAAACATATAATCAATAAACAGTAGAACAATGCGCTATTCGCTACATTCAACTGAAGAAGTAAATCGGAACAATGGGATACATGCAATGTATTGTGAAACCATACCTGAAAGCAATATTATTCAGAGAAACAATGTACTATAACATGCTTTGAAGGTCTGTTGAAGTTTGGTTGGTGTTTGCCTTTTAGTATGAAAAAAAGTCCGAGGTCAAAAGTGCAATATCATTTACTTGATATCAGCTTATACTCTTATTGGTAGTGCATTAAAACTATAATTAAAAAATATTCATAAATCTAGGTATGAACAATGACCTCCTTTTTTCTTCTCTACGATATGCATGCGTATGGTTCCACATATTTTAGATTTGAAAAACAGTGTCAACTAATACCCCTATTTGTGCAGATCAACATTCGTTTTACTGGGTATGAATTCGTATATGGGCAGTTTATCTGAGCAGGACTTAATAATTTATTTGAAGGTAGAATGAACCAATGAAAAATAGTATTCCTTTTCAAATGAATTTTTCTGATTGATTATATCGCAGGCATTTCCGCTTAGCTTGATCACATTAAAGAATAAATGCATAAGGTCCATAATATGTTTTTCAATTGAACTTGGCTTAATTTAAGCATATATATGTCATGCTGTCTATTGTCCCTCATGCTTCTTCGTGATCCATTGTTAGACATAAACCTTTTTGAAAGCTTTACTGTGCCTGTGAGACTGCAGCTCATCTTGTGTTTCTAGGTTATGATATGCTCCATATTTTGTTAGACAAGTTTCCCGTCCCATGTAATGGACTTCAAAAATCTAATTAAAGCTCACATTGCTGTACAGTTCCTACTCTTTGAAGTTGCTACAGTGACACTGTCTTAGTCTACGCATCCTAGTTCATAGGCAGATCCAGGGGGCCCTGGGGGGGCCGGGCCCCCGCCCCCCTTTCGTGAAAAAAATTTGGTTCATTATATAGGGAATCACTGAAGCATGACCGGAGCGGGCCCCCTCTTAGGTCAGTCAGTGAGCCCCCCCCCCCCCCCCCTTATGAAAAGTTCTGGATCCGCCACTGTTGTTTCCATCTCAAAACTCCGTTGGAATATTCCGTAATAAATTAATATCATAAGACAATTCTTTTTGATCTTCTAGGATTTTGATTAGGTAGCTGTTATACATGTATAGGGTTCACATGGACCATTGGTGAGTAGCTGTTTATGGCATATCGCCTTTGTCATTGTTTTTTTAGCAGTACTAAATAACTGGTTTCCCTTGCTTCACGCACAGGACATGATGTCTAAGGAACCGGTGATACATCTACTCCATTCTAAGACAATTCTTTAAAGTTTGAATGTAGCTTGGACTATGATTTCGCCATTACACAAGTAAGCCGTTATATGATGTAGGAGGAAAACCCTGTTTGTTACATTGTATCGTTACAGATTGGTGATGTTAAAATACTGCAAAAACCATATTCCATAAGCAGACATCAGGTGAACAGTATTGTGGGTGGCTCGTTGGCTATGCTATTTGTCATTTTTTAATAGATCTGTTACTTAGAATAGAATGACAGTTTTTATATGATTGGCAATGAGACACCTATCCAACTACGTCCATATGAATTGATTTTAAGCAACTTAAGGCCCCTATTCAGCATTCAATGTACATCAAAGACGATACAATTTTATTTGGATATAGATATAACTGTACCGAAAGTACTTAAACGATACTTCGTATTGGCGATGGCTTACATGGCAACAGTGCACATTTCCCAGACACAGGTTTGTGACTTGGTTTGGTCCACCGTTATAAAACTATGAATTTCCGGGCTCGACACGATATGGTCGCCATGAAACCTACCAAGTGGTTCATACAAGATGTTTAACTCAATTTGTTCGAATTAAAAGAAACATATGTATATGTCATAAATGTGTAGTGTCCCTTTGGTATCTTTAACTTTTGTCAAAATATTTATTCCTCACTACACAAATACCAAGTTAAGATTATCTAAATTAATAACCATCTGTTATGCAACATTTACAGTAAATATGTATTATCACTTCCTGTTCGTATTTTTTTTCCTATGATGAATTAAGACATTAATAACGCTGTAACGATGGATTTATTTCTTCAAACTTATCATGCAACAACATGTAACTGTTATCGTTGTTAGAACGATGCACTTGTTTAGTCATATTTTATTTGACTAAGACAACAAAACGTACTGGAAACCAGCACATGACACATGAAATTTTAATTAGGGCATTAATACTCTAACTTGACCACGCCTGGTTAAGGTTGAAAAAACTATAAACAGATGTCAAAGGTAAATTCCAAAAAAAATCAAACCTAATCAAACAAAGAAACTATTGAAAACAACTGTCATATTTCCGACATGGTAGACTTTTTTTTCGGAAAAAAACATGATATAACTAGAAGAATATTCCACTTGTATGACATTTGTTTATAACGTCGTTATATTGACGAAACAAGTTGTTTTGCCCAAGCAGACACCACAGGTGAATGTGATAATAATTGGGATCTGTAAACATACCACAAAGACAACACGACGGACTCAAAAATTCAAATAAACATGCAACTAAATTTAATTTATCAAAGACGCCACAACGCTGGAGGCGTACGTTTTGCAAATCATGTATTTGATTGCAAACTTTACGACTGAAAATCTGTGACAGTTTTTAGATTTTATATCATAATCAATTATTACCTAGGGAATAAGTTAATTCTACGGTCAGACAATTTGATTTCATTTCAATCGGAAAAGTCTTTAAACTTCTATAACAATATCAGATCGGGTTTAACGTTCGCAAAGTATTCTATCTACGGTTAATTATTTTCTTCCATACAATGACACTAATAATAATTGACAGTAATCCACTGTAATAATAACGATTTTAGATTGATTTAATATCAAAAGAGATAAACAAGCCAGGTCATATTTTCTTAACAAATAAATATAAATAGAGCACATTGTAACGATGCTATAAATGTACCGTCTGCAAACACTGTAATTAGGGCTTTATTTATAACCAATTTATGTCTCCGTTATAACACCACAAATGATATTTTACAACTAGTGTCATTCAAATTACAACTCAGTATTTCCAACAAAGCATCTTTATGATATAATATAAGAAAGAAGATGCGGTATGCTTGCAAATGAGACGACTCTTCACAAGATACCAAATGCGCTGAAATTCACCATGTATATTTTCAAGAACGACTTCTCCGGGCTTTTTACAGGAAGGTCACTAGTCAAGCACGGTTTATTTTGCATAGTTTAATCAAATACGTTCTGGCAAAATTTAGAAAGGAAACAATTGATTATAAATATAGCTTGGTCGATTTGTACAGAGAGGTGAAAGAATGCTAGACCTCCACTGGATATAGACAGAGAATTACACCGCGCAATAATTTCAACTTAAACTTGCCTTTAAATTACATGTAAGCATCTACCATTTTACATTTGAAGTCCCGCAGACAATTAAAAGATAGAGTAACTATCAAAATAACGCAAGTTTAAATTAGTTAATGACGGACTATACTAATAATTCAATTGAACGAAATAGAAAATCAGAGAATTTTCTTCAACATAGTGAATGATTTGATTCATTTGCTGTTTTAAAGCAGCAGGTGTCTTTAATCTCAATAGCACATTTGCTTGCCGTTCATTCTATACCAAAATTATTATTTTCAAACGCAGATATAGTCTAAAAACAGGAATGAGTTCAATTGATGGCGTTTACATGTCTCAACTTATACTTTACGATCGTGCATGCTTTAAATGTTCCCTTAGGTCTTATGTCCCTTTTAACACTATTCACATGGGAGTGCTCCTTACACAAGCAATGAACTAATGTTGTAACGTTATACGGTGATACGATAGAAATCGCCCATACACAAGTTTGACAGTTACATTACAATCACGAAATGGTTGACCAATAAGATGTGTCTTGTTTCTTGAATCCTAGGCAACATGATAGTGTGGTTTAAAGATCTGTAGTTTCATGTATCAGAAAAGTCGTCTGGTCTGTACACTTATCGATTATATCCTATAAAAAAAGTAAAATCACAAAAATACTGAACTACGAGGAAAATTCAAAAAGGAAAGACCTTTCCAAAAACCAAATCATGAGCTCAAACACACCAAACGAATGGATAACAACTGTCATATTCCTGACTTGGTCAACTGAGTATGTTCCAAAGGGAACATTGAAAGCCTGACAAGTTTTAATGAGTGTGGATTCGCATGGCGAGTGATGCACAGCATGAGAAGCTTATAAAAAAAGAAGATGTGGTATGATTGACAATGAGACAACTCTTCAGAAGAGACCAAAATGACACAGAAATTAACAACTATAGGTCAACGTACGGCCTTCAACAATGAGCAAAGCCCATTCCGCATAGTCAGTTACTCTGTCGATTTTCCCGGTCTTGTTTCTTTTGAAGTCAACGCCACTCATTAAATTTGTTTTTGACCTTGATGTTTCTTCTTAATTTAATTTTACGTTCATAAACTGCCGTTGCTCCGAATGTATTCAGCATATGGCTGCAGCTGCAATTAGCTTGACCTACATTGGTGAACATTTACTTTTATAGTGAATAATTTTACGTCAAGATTCAGCTCAAAGCACACTTTTTCCCGACATTATTTGTGACCCTTTAGTAGTTCCTACTGTAGACCAATAATGAAATCATGTTTTAGCATGTCTTATAACATAACGTGTTTGACCTTCATCATACTTATTTTGTAAACAAGATAGGAATGCAATTTCTTTCGCGTTGAATAAACAAGCTAATATCTAACAAATTACTTTGCAAGCAATACCACAATTATGTCAAGTAATCAAATTAAAACAAGCTGTTTGTAGAATTGACTGCGCAGTTGAAGTTAAAAATTTCCATAATTGGAAAAAACCAAGAATTGACAAAGCATACCACCAGGAAAATCTTTCCTACGATGAAAAATGATAATTTTTTTTTATTATTTTAAGTTTAAAAAAATAATTTGGATTTACAAGTATCCTTTAGTATGAACTGTTCTGTAATGGCGTCTTATGGAGAACTATGCGGCATGGATTTTTTTCTCATTGTTGCAGGCCGTACGATAACCTATAGGTGTTAACTTCTATGTAGAAAGTAAAATCACAAAAATACTGAACTCGGAGGAAAATTCAAAAAAGTAAGTCCCTAATCAAATGACAAAATCAAAAGCTCCATCACATCAAACGAATGGATAACAACTGTCTTCTTCCTAACTTTGTACAGGCATTTTTAATGTAGAAAATGGTGGATTGAATCTGGTTTTATAGCTAGCTATACCTCTCATTTGTATGACAGTCACATCTTATTTCATTATATTGACAACGATGCGTAAACAAAACAAACAGACATAGGTAAAAATGTCAATTACACAGCAGTCAACATTGTGCTAAACTCCTAATCACTAACAAAACATACACACATGTAACAAAGATGCACAAAATGGCATACAGACCAGGCATATTAGTAAAATTAAAAGACTTTGGTGGAAATTTACTAATCGAATAATATTTCATTGGCAATCATACTACATATTCTTAATGTTAGATTTAATTCTTTTCTCGTCATTTACAATGTATGTCAAACTTAAATAAAAGTAATGAATACTTATGCTATTAGTTTCATTTTAGCCTGCGAGCTGAGCAATTTCTCAAAACGGAAATGTTGGTACATAAATTAACGTGCCAATAGATTAAGTGAAAGTATAGTGTATTCGGTATCATGCTCTATTAAAACATGAACGTATGATATGATATGAAAATATAAACCTGTCAGCAGTTTCCTGTGTTTCTTGTAGACACTTAGTTTACAGAAAATATCGTGTTAGAGTCTAATAAAGCACGCCAGTGGTTACATAACTAGCTAACATACAAAGGGTACATAATGGATAAAACATTCACCAGTCATTAACACGTACAAAAAATTTACTAAATAACATACTTTTTTTCTCTTAGATTTAAGGAAAGCTGGGACATAAACGATACACTATGCATGCATATTGTTAATACATAACTTTGCCTAGTCTGATTTACAGCAAATGAGAAATCAATTTGAAAGATTGGATGACATCTTTAAAGGAGAAACAATCAGATTAAACCTGTTAGACAGACATGTACCTTACAATTATTTTTGATAACAAATCAAAAGCCGACAATTACACAAATATAACTGTAATCAAATAAATGAAGTGACGTGATACTCAGTTTAATAACTCTTTCATGGAGACATGTGGATCTTACAATCATTCAATTCACAAAAACAGCTAACCTATAACATATATAACAGAACAAGTAAACAGATGGTAAGGGGGTAAAATTAATTGACAATCACACCTACTGTACACCTGATAAATCTTGGTCAAAGAACTACCACTCGTATTGCAGTGTAAACAATAAACATTTATAAAGGTAACAGTAGTATACCGCTGTTCTACTAGTTTTCATGCTTTTAGGATATACGACGATTGCCATACGTACAGAAGGATATAGATATGTATACTTGATCCCTGTTATATCAATCTTTATTGCCAAAGTTTATGTTCAGTTATTTGTGTTTCTATGATTAAGATTGTCTGATTAGTTGCTTTTCTTTCATGATTGTCATGGCTAAATGTATAATTGTATAATTAATATTCTAGTTTCCCTTTCTATGCAGTAGATTTAGTATTGCAGAGTTTTCTTCGAATTTTTCTTTCTCTTTTTGTATTACTTTTGGTAAACACGTCTGTATGTTTAACTATTATGTAAATATGAAAATGATTCAGTGAACATAAGCAACTGCAGCTGTAACAACTAAATTCATGATCAGAACAACATTATGTACCATACAATTATCTAAACTGTGACTTTTTTGTTTTGTGTATCAACAAAATAAGATGGTTACGTAAATATTATGAACAGTCATACGGCCTCGTCCTCCTGAAGAATCTGTTGATTACAAGAGGCTGCATTCCAAGGTTGATAATTGCATCATCAGATTAATTATTTCTTCGTAGGAAGTAGAATTTACCAAGGAATGGTATAGTTCTTTCTTTCGTTTGATTTCCGCTCTACAAGATTGTACAAACAATGTAAATGTAGGGCAGTATATTAATCCTCAGTCTATAGCTATTGTATGTCATGTAGAGGAATCTCAGAGAGGAATACTTCAATCATCAATGCAAGAATTATACACATATTGCATATGTAGGTGTGTATATCGATCCTCAGATAAAGGAGTGTATACATAACGAATATACGTTGGTGTATAAATCGACCATCAATTCAACGTGTATATACATAATGTATATGTAGGTTTGTGTATCGATCCTCAGATCAAGGAGTGTACACATTGTGTATATGTAGGTGTGTGTATCGATATGCAGTTCAAGGAGTGTTAACATTATATATGTGTAGGTGTGTGTATCGATCCTCAATTAAAGGATTGTGCACATAATGTATATGACGGTGTGGGTATCAATCCGCAGTTCATGGGGTGTACATATTATGTATGTGTAGTTGTATGTAACAATCCTTAGTTCAAGGAGTGTACACATTATGTATATGTAGGTGTGTGTATCAATCGTCAGTTCAAGGGTTGTACAAACTATGCATATGTAGGTGTGTGTATCGATCCTCAGTTCAAGGAGTGTACGCATTATGTATATGTGGTGTGTTTATCAATCCTCATTTCAAGAGTTGTACACATAATGTAAATGTTGAGGGGTATACCAATCTTTAGTCCAATGATTGTAAACATAATAAACATGTTGAACAGTCTAAAAATTCGCAGTCAATAGATTGTGCAGATAAAGTACATGCAAAGGAGTATATCATTCTGCAGGTCATTAAATGTTTACTCTTTACACGTGTAAATAAACTCATCACAGATACCTGAATTAAACTTTTGTGTGCCAAGAATTGTGCACGTACTATAAATGTAAAGGGGTATGCTCAACCTACATTCATGGATCGTACAGATAGAAGATTTAAAGGGTTGCAGCACTCTCAGAACAAAATTTGTATTCCATCAAAATTAAAATGACTATAACTTATATTATGAATTGGCTAACTGCCTGAGATTATTTCAAACAATCAGGACCCAAAACAATTTCTGCATTACAGTTCCCTCATGTCGTTAAATTTTTCAAACAGGATTGTGAATGATACCAGAACTATATACACGAGGTTTAAAGTAAGAAATAGATTGTTCAAGGATGGTTTCCAATGCTCTGTTGTTTGTTTACGTTTAAATGTTCGTCGTATTCATAATAGTATCAAAGGTACCAGGATTATAATTTAGTACGCCAGACGCGCGTTTCGTCTGTTTCGTCATAAGTTAGGGAAGTTTAACATACTTATTTTACTTTATATTATACAAATTATGATATAAGTCAGACGGACCGTGTTTTCTTTTCTTGAAAATGAAAATGATGCCAAGGTCATATGAACACTGCAAGACAGAAATACACAACTTACAGTCATTCAATACACCAAATATAGATGACCTATTGCTTGTATCTGAAAGACTGACTTACGAAATAGGTCAAACCACAGAATATTAACAGTGAACCATGAAAATAAGGTCAAGTTCACATGAACCCTGCATGATAGACATTTACACCTTATAATCGTTCCATATACTATATATATCATTGACCTGTTGCTTATGGTATTTGAAAAATAGACTAAACATCATAAAGTTAACATTGTCAAATGAATCATGAAATTGACATCAATTCAGATAAAACGTACCAGTCGGACATAAAAACTTTACGATATTAAATCATTTCATACATCAAACTTAGTTGAATTTTTCTTATTGCATCTGAGATTCGGACTTCACCACGTATAACTTTAACCGTGATTATTGATCCATGAAATGATGTTTGGTTCAGGTGTATCATGCCTGAGAAGACATGTAGACGTTGCAACAAACCCATTTACCAAGTATAGCTTTCCTATAAGCTAGTAGACAAAAAAAATCTACAAAACATCATATAGAAAATTGAAAGACTTCATGAAGCACAAAGAATCCAGGTGCATTGAAAGGTACTGAAAATCGTGCTCCACTTATGCAACCCTTCATATTGCTTATGGTAAATAATTCGCTGATAAGTCGAAGATGAACGGGATTGTGGCTATGACTATTTAAAAGTATCAGTGGCCTTCAGTGACACAGATATTGCATGGTATCTAAGTAGCAGGGAGGGTTGTTGTGGAAAGATTAGCTAGCTGACAAGGTCAATCTGAGCACGTGCATATACCAAAGTCGAGTTTGAATACAGTATTGTGCTGAACACAATCGTTTTTATGCAACATTCCTAATAGTATGTTGGAGAAAGTTATAAAATTATAAAAATCAAAAACATTGGCTCAATACAATACATATTTTAAAGTAGAACTGAATGAGTATCATCAAATCCTTACTGGAATTCTGACTTGGTTTTTTTATGCATTAGTAAAAAGCATCATTCGAGACAACCGTTCCAAAGTCAAGATGTCTTTTGTCGAATATGTTCATCTGGCTTAAAGATCGATAATAAATAATAATATTATAACTAGTCATGGTGCTAAATGCATTTGGAGCATTGTGATGGCAACAGACAAACAACAGAAGTCACTTTTCCACAACCCTCTGGTTGTTTTAGATAATAAATATGAAACGTCAGTAATTAGTTTGAGTTTTTTTTTCAATTTCAAGTTTCTATAACATGAAAAAACTACGATCCTTTTCTTTAAAGTAACAAATGTGAATTCAAAGCGAGTACGGATATAATAAGACTTCATCATTAGTATTTGCTGCTTCTATTTGAGCACTGAATATTAATAGTACGATAACATATTTGTCAACTCTTGAGTCTCGACAATTCGCCAACGTAGTTTTCAAAACGATATCTGGTGAACTAGTTATATAACATTCCAGTTCATTCTGCACAAAGCAGGATTAATATTCATATCATATTGACATGTTTCAGACCTGAAAATAGTCGGCGGATAACAATAATCCGTCCATCCTTATATATTTATAGGTCATCACTAAGCATTTCATTTAAATTTGATATCAAAATTCAACCAAATTCAAAGATGTGGAATCCTTTGAAACTTTGTGAAGTTAATCCTTAGTCAGACAGGGAAATCAAGCTAAATTATAAAATTTCACTCAATAGTATAACAACAGGGCTTCTTAGAATATAAACTAATCAATATTGAACTTTTGATAGCTCTTACTGACTTTTCATAGTTGATTACATTCTCATTAGATTTCAGGTTATATATTTCTATTAACTTGTCATTTATTTGTATTTCATTTCTTCAAATTTGAATGTGCATAATTTCTAAAGTTATTTATAGATGATAATATCCAAAAGGGGTATAAATTTACATAACTAGCTTGAGGTTTTATACATTTACTCTATAAAACTATGGAAATCACTTTATGAAGAATCAAAGAAACTTTTAAATAAACCAAACTTGCTATGAACATATTCAGACGAATTAAATCATATATATTTATAAAGGTCTATATTGTATATAAAGATCCTTGATGTATATAATATACCAAATAGTTATCAAAGGTACCAGGATTATAATTTAGTACGCCAGACGCGCGTTTCGTCTACATAAGACTCATCAGTGACGCTCATATCAAAATAGTTATAAACCAAACAAATACAAAATTGAAGAGCATTGAGGATCCAAAATTCCAAAAAGTTGTGCCAAATACGGCTAAGGTAATCTATGCCTGGGATAAGAAAATCCTTAGTTTTTCGAAAAATTCAAAGTTTTGTAAACAGGAAATTTATAAAAATGACCACATAATTGATATTCATGTCAACACCGAAGTGCTGACTACTGGGCTGGTGATACCCTCGGGGACGAAACGTCCACCAGCAGAGGCATCGACCCAGTGGTGTAAATAGTTATCAAAGGTACCAGGATTATAATTTAGTACGCCAGACGCGCGTTTCGTCTACATAAGACTCATCAGTGACGCTCATATCAAAATAGTTATAAACCAAACAAATACAAACATAGACTAAGTAATATTGAGAATGAAAATAGCTAATGTGTAAAAAAAAACCATCCTGACAAAAGAACAGAGAATGAAAATGTATAAAAAATTTCTTAGTCAGGGAAACAGTTGAAGAAACATTGTGTTTATAAGAATGATAACAAACAATTGTATATACATTTTACAAATAAGATACATTCATACTGTTATACGACCACATACACTAAGACTGTAAGAACTTTGTGTGCAATAGTAAGACCAAGGCACTGAAAAGATCTTGAAGGCCTTTCATGGACATGTTTAAGGGATATACATGATAAAGCATGTAATTGTATATCTACATGGCATATATGTATTTACAAATATATATCTTGATATTCATATATTCAGTTGAAAAGACATTCTTATTTCAATTGCTTGCTTCCTTTACTGGACATGAAGAATGAAAGTGTTTAAAAGCAATTTTACTTAATTTATAGTTATATCTGGGAGCATGAAAATAGAAAAGCAAGCCAAATCATATCAATATAATAAAACTGAGTTTGTTGTCATACAAAAATAGTCTGACACAGAAAACAGTATTGATCCACCATTTGCATCATTTTCCTGTCAAATATATAGTTTTCAACATATTTTCCATAATCCCTCTACATCAATTGCTATCCTCTATAAACAGGCTAATATATATGCAAAGGAAGGATTACTCAGTAAATGATATGTCTTGGGAAAAATCAATCAAGCTCAACCCAGAGAAGATGTTATTCGCAAATCAAAGTTAATTTAGTCAATATATTAACTTTATTGGTGTCACAAGGTACAGTGTAGTACTAGATCCAGGTTATATCACATTTAATGAAATTAACAGCTTCATTTTACTGCACCAGATGCACATATCGACAAATAATATGTCTTCAGTAATGCTGGAGATAAAACCGTTTTGAGGGTTCAAATTCTAATAACATTACTGATAAAACCAAAAAGAACTCAAAGTATTACCGAACCCATTCAGAGCTATGGCTAACAAATTTAACAATCTATAACAAATTCATAATGCATTATTACAGATGTACTTATTACCCTAATGAAACCCTGTGGTGTAGAAAGCATACCAATATACTCATCATGTTTATTCCTTAATATATAAACTGCACTGGTACAGCTTCAAAAAGTAAAAGAAAAATATATGTTTTTCATATGAAACTATCAATTTCCAAAGATCTATCTAATGTGATGATGATGTTCCTAAAACTACCATTTGAAAAGAATCAGCTGATTTGAAAATCAAAATGACAACTAACAATAAAATAAATTTCCAATAAACTTGTAATACAATGATTATCGTTGGTTGCAGTCTGCTATGCTTCAAAAATATTCCCCATTTTCAAAAAGAATGGATTGTGAATGTTCACCTTTCAGGACTAGGTTTATCATAAATTTCTCTTCTTTCTCGATAACATAATTAATATCGTGTACAAATTGTTTTCAAGATATGGAAAAATTCCAATGTGTTAAAGCAAAAGTAGTCAACATACTCTTGTCTTGCCCTGGAAAAAAATTGTATGTGCCAGAGCTCTTTTCTGGATTATCTACATCAGGAATGCTCAAAGCCTAGAGTATATGAGTGATGAAACATGAACAAAAAAGGAAACTGACTAGTGGCAGATAAGAGGTACACTTCTTCAAGTACCCTTGAAAAAATGTTTGCAATGAAGTTTGCTGGGTACTCTTTAAGGTAAGACTGCAAATAATTGCATACCCTAAAATTATCCCACTCTTAGTCATACCACTGTGAACAAACTTGTTATTAACAGATGACTTTCTAGATCTAGAAAAAATTTGAACCATACAAGATTTAAAAATTGATCACATTCCATGCAAGATAATATTCAGTGTAATTCAATTTCATTTGGTACACTTGAATATTGTTTATTCAGTGTAATTCAATTTCATTTGGTACACTTGAATATTGTTTATTAACAGAAACTCATCAGCCTCAGTGCCACTTAGAAAGGGGTGAATAAGTTTAAAGATGAATAATATGTAAATAAAGTAGACTTTTTGGGGATGTACACATTCATTTAATATGATTGAGTAAGTTTTTCTACCATCCTTATCATATTATACAATTATTTTGTATAACCAATATGGTTCAGTAGGTACAATGCTCAACCTTTTAAATAAATCAATTGGTCTACAGATGCATTTAACTTATCAATTCATAAAGAAATGACAATGCTTCTATGTAACACTTGATGACTATAAACTGGCATTAAAAGGAAAAATGATTCAAAACAAATAAGGGAAGGAGAAATTTTTCAGAGAATACTGCATTTTAAAACCTTTCAGCTAATGAAATAAGGAAAATAAACATCACAGTGGTTTCAAAATGAAACATTGCGTTTTTTAATTGTAATTCCAATAATCTGAAAAGGACAATCATATGATTTATCATCATATATACAAACTATGTGACAAGTCAATAAAAGGAAGTTATCTGCTTATATTTTCTATATGCTCCATTGTAAGTGTGTTTTTTAATGATTTATATTTTAGATTTCCGATTTTAGTTATAATCCTGAAGTCCAACAGAACCAACATCACTCATGCATAATATTAAAAATATTTGTGAAGCAGTTCAAAAGAAGTAAGGCATTATAAGAAGAAAACATGGTGCTTATTGAATGTCCTGTAAGTGTATCTAGTGCTTATCGGGTGTCCTTTCCAAGTATGCATAGCTGCAATATGTTAAGACAGTACAGTGTTAATAAGAGATTTTTTTTACATCTGCTTCACTACTTACTCCTTTAATCGATTTTACATCAAACTTTTAATATCAAAAGGGGTTCAACCTCTGCTCAAATAGGCAGATATCATTGACAAGATTATATTAAATTAAAATAAACTATGAAACTATTTATTACATGAGTTAAAAATGGTCAAGTTGGTATATTTACATCTGTTTCTACAGCATTTGAAAGTTTTCATAATTCAAGATTGTTTACATCGTAAATACTTAATCTATTAAGCTAAATATAAGCTAATAAATTACAATGTTCTCTAGAACACTTTTAGCCTCAGTTACAACTTTGGTCTAATCTATACTTGTGACCTGCGATACGAGACATTTCTGCTTCATGCAATGGATATTTTATATTTTACCATGCCTTTAAAAGCACAATACTTATTTCATATTTTGGGGGCAAATAGCCATCCTCTCCCTTTATCAAGTGCTGTGCTTATTATTATTTATTCATTTACATTATACTGATGTGATAGTTTTCAAATGTCACAACTACCTGTATAACTCATTTAATAAGTAGATATATATCAGTGTATATCTGTATTATGATAAATTTCTTCACAATTTTTCAATCAACAACCCTGTTAATAGCTCTTGTACTGAAGACAAAGCTAAATAAGTGAAAATACCATTATAAAAACAGTCCAGTATCTGAACATTTTCATATTGGTATTTTCTTTTTGATAGCCATTCAAAGGGAGACAAATCTAATCAATAACAAGATCCTTAATATTTACTTCAGCATTAAACTTGTAGTAGCCTGTATCAATTAACTTCTTTTTAAAACAATAATCTTCAAATTTTCATATAGAAAAAAGTTACTCTCAATAGCATATTCTGATTAACCCCTTTGGGATATGCACATGTCAGATATAACTTTCAAATAAAACATGTATATGTACAATGTGCATGATGTATATATGTGAATAAACTCTATATGACTTTCAGAATGAAGATATATATAAAAATTATGTGAATGAATTATAACTTTCAAACAGTGAATGAATCCTGACTTCAGACAAGATAGATGTATGTGAAAGTATTCTGACTTACCGAGTGAAGATATTTCAGTTCAGATCTACACTTTTTCTCTAATTTCTTTGCATCATTTACATCCAGTTTCTGGGACTGTGTGATCAAACTTTCTGCATTCTCAATGTAAATATCAAGCAGTTGTTCTATGCCAGTGGAAGATGGAGGGACAATACTTGTAGCCATCTGTAAACATATACACTAGAAATTAAATTAGAATAACATGGTAAATAATTTATTTCTGCACTGACCATGTTTGATATTCCATTGAACAAAGCTGTGAGATACTGTGGAAAGTTTCATATCAATGTTTTAGAAATTCTATTATCATGATTATTTGTAGTGTTTTCAGTATTATATATTGGAAAAAAGTCTGACAAAGCAGGTTAATAGTATGGCACAAATATGTTATTTAAATAAAATAAAAGAGAAATATAATTATTATTCAATTGCCAAAAGACTTTTTTTTTAAATTACTAATTTGATCAATTTCAAATCTAGTTTATTGTACAAATCCTGTTATTTTCATGATTATGTAGGTGAACTTTACTAATAACATACATTTTAAATAGGTGAATGTTAGTCGTTTCGTAACCTGGTCGATTTGTATGTACATGTACCATTTATTTGTAACTGAGATGTTTTGTATCTGCAGGTGTTACAATGTATGGTTATAAAGTGTTAGTTTAAATAAATCAGTTAAAGTTATTATTTAAAAATGATCAAAATGTCCATAGATCTTATTTAAATAATAACAATATTGTAATACATAATTTTAAACTTTTTTTAATTTTTGTAATTATTTGCTAATTGGTAATTACGCTAGTTGACTACTTTAATGGTTTTATGACAGCTAATAACATGTAATAAAAGTAGGTGAAAAGTGATTAAATAAAGTATTAAAATGGCACATGACATGAAAAAAAAATATTTTCTACTTTTTTTTCACTTTTAGATTATGCAATTACATAACCCTCATCCTTATTCGCCCGAATTAAGCAACATAAAGATCAGTGGTGTCAACTTGAAGTATTGGAGACATTTATGCATGTGGCAGATTGAGAAGACAAAATACTTTGGTAAAGACAGGGCGGCGTTTTGCATTTGCGCCGATTTGCACTTCATTTGCGCCGATTTTTTCTTTCATTTGCGCAGATTTTTTTTTTCATTTGCGCCGATTTTTTTACAGGTAAATTACAGGTAAAATACGTCAATGAGACAACTCTTTTTTTTAATTTTCATTAAAGACCTCTTCCGTTAGCCAGTTGTATACATCCCCTAGGTCCTAACTTAGAAAATGAGGTCAAGGTCAAAGGTCAAGGTCAAATTCTCAATTGTGACTTTTGCTTGTTTTTGCATTTTCTCAGACACTTTGAAAGATACATATAAGAGAACAATAGCAAAATGTCCGCTTTATTGTTATGAAGATATGATACATTAAGTCCGAAAAAATTGTTTGTTAAACTCTAAAGACTGCTAAAAAATCAAGAATCAATACATTCTGATGAATAGAAGCAGTAAAGTTATAATTTTGTATCAATTTTTATTGATTTTTCTGCCTTTTTTGCAAGAGTTATCTCCCTTTTCAATGCAAATCTCCACAGGAATTTTAAATGGTGATTTTTTTTAAGTCTTCCTCAAGTTAGATTTTATGGGACTTTTACGGTGTTTATTTGGGGTATAATGCTAAAGATTAAAACTTAAAAATCTTCTGATGCAATTACTTTCGGGTTAGGGTCAAATTTATGCTAGATTGACTTGACTAAATATATGGTGTTTTCAATCAAAAGACAGAGAAAGTGAAATGGGAGGAATTTGGCGCTCAAAGTTGTGAGAGTTAAATCATAGTCCGTGTGACGTCAACATGGGTCATTTGCATAGCTAGGTCAGTAGTCCCATTCATTGACAATGTGGCAGAATAGTGATCATTTACTAAAATGAGTGCAAATAATCGACATAATAAGATAAAATCGTTAGTGGATTACGTATCTAATTATACAGACATCATGGATAATCTACAGAATTAGATATTTAATAAGGAGCAACCATGGAACTAAGGAAAATGAGCGTGAATTTTCCAGATGCAATGGGTAGCAACGTCCAGGGATATGGGTTAGCAACACCCAGGGGCTATGGATTTTTGTAACACCTTGCGTTAACCAATCAAAATCCTAGAAATATATTAAGCCAGGGATAATATTATTTATCATATACTTACATGTAGCATTGATATGATAGCTTTTGCATATGTGTAACGAGCGGAAGTACACAAGCCATAATATCCCACCCGGGCTGCTAACCCATATTAGGGGCATCTCGTGCACAAAACCCATAATAGTGCCTCTCGTGCAAGTTACTTCCGGTATTTCCGGTATCGATTGTTTACTTTTCCATTGTGACGTCAAATATTTTTTACGACGACGTCAAAATTTATGGAACTTTTGTGGGGATAGTTTAGTACTTGCTAACAAATGCCATCGACAATTATGAATCATTTTATTAACAAACATGGAGTAATAATGATCATAAAACTCTTCCAAAATTTTAATGTTTCAAAATGCTTCTATCATGTCTATAGGAAATATTATAGTAACATAAATAAAAATGGAGGTAGTGATGTTATTGTTTGGGAATTATAGTGTATTTGTTGGATTCATTATTTAACTTTTATATTAAGGTTTTGACTGTTTTAGTTATTTTATTAATTAAGTTAATTTTCCATACATAAAACAACTGTCGGAAGTATATGATAAAGTGATTAATACACGACCTTTTCCGTATCGGCCAGGGTATCATCCCTCGACCCATATTAGCACCTCAACTACGTATCGGGCTGATATTGGGTCTTGGGATGATATATGGGCCGATATGGAAAAGGCCATGTATTAATCTCTATATATTGTTATAAGGTTACAAAACGTCTCAGTTAAGAAATTACCTACTTAGTTACGACTGGACTATGAACGAAAGGACCAGGTTACGAAATGACCTGCACCCTATCAGGTATATATATCAGTTAACAACAAGTGTGTTACTATTAAGTTAACCATGTTAATATTAACTGGTCATTTTAGAATTTATGATATTTACCATGGGGAAAAAATCAACATTTCACATGTTTCAGAGTGGAAAGTTCAAACATGTGATATAATAATGCTGTTTTCTGTCCTTCTATTTTATTTTTCTTAAACAAGCATGAGTAAGCTGATTATTTATAATTATGTATGATGCAGATTTACCCTTCATTAAGATACATGCACTAAGCTGTACAGTAAGTGTATAGGCAAACAATTTCATTATAATACAGCTCAAATGTACCTCTATTGTCACAAAATTTTGTGAAGATTAGCCTTAATTATTTTGTTCACTTCAATAACTTCATTTATCATAATAAATAATACTTATGAACAACAAAAGACAGTGAATGGTATAATTGTACCCCATAATCAAGGAAACTTTAAAAAATAAATCAGTCATGTCAGTATATACAAAATCTTGTATTTTTATACGTGTTGTAAACATTGTTTTTCACTATGTCCAGTGGCAAATATTTTATGCATATGTACAAGTCCATTCTACATGTAGTATGATGTACATGGAAAATAAAAATACATGTAACTACATTTATGTCAGTCTGATATAATTCATGTTTGTAATTTGTCTGTTTTTTTTCTTATAACAAAGAAGAAACTGCAAATATATGTTAATTGTAAATCCAATAGTGTTACTACCTTGCAAATATCTGAATACGGCAGATAGCAACCTAGTCCGAGATTACTCTGACGTCCAACGGCTGTTTTGCCAAACAAGCTGGGGCCGTGGGACGTCAGAGCTCGTCCCATATCAAAAAGTGGATATTTCCCCATCCAAAATAGATGCGCTACTTCATTTGCATAAATCATCACTTTTTTTCCCATGGTCACGTGATAATCTTCACGTCCTTTTGAAAATAAAAGTAAAAATGTCTGAATCATTGGGTCTCTGTGAAAACTGTTTAAATATGGAAAAATAAAGGGTGGCAGGTAGGTGAAGCTTACATAAATGAAGAGATAAATGAAAAATGAACAAATTGATAGCCTCACCGGACACAATTACGAACGATTTTTGAACTGTGAATAATATTTGTTAAAAAAGACTACTTTTCTTGAATTGTTTATACCATAGAATTTAAGATGTATGAAGGCTTTCCATTTTGCATCATATCCCACATAAATTTTTATTCACGTTAGGATACTTTAGTAAGATTTGCGTGACCCTGTTTTACGGGTCAAGAGAGCTACATATGGACGCAATTCCGAACAGCACTATATTGATATATCTTGCAGAAGAAATCAATGACAACAGTCTAGATTGATAAAGCATACATTAATCTTTATCTCAAACACATTTTCATAGGAAAATAACATGCACAAGTTTGTTTTTTACTGCAATTACTTCAGCAGTGGTTGCAGACGAAATGTCTGTCATGTGTAAAGGAAAGATTTCGATTTTTCTTTGCTTTTGTGTAAGTTCCTCCTTTAAAGGAGCACTAAATTCAAGTTCATCCATTTCGGTGGTGTACTTAACATTCATCTATGATTTTTTTTTATATAAGTCACATTTCTTTCGGAGTTCTCTGGACTTTTCAATAGAATTAACATATTTTCTTTTGACCATAAATAGGGTCACAAGAGTCTAAAAAACGTCAATTGTGGGGTTATTTGGGCAAGATAAAAGGCATCACGTATATGAACAGAATCAGCAGATATTTTTCTTTCCATATATTAACAAAAGAAGACAATATGCACTTACCTTTATGTTTTTTTTTATATAACATGCAGGCCAGATTGCCGTTCTTATAATATTTTCAGAATGATTTTGTCATCCCCATCAACATTCACCAAATGCACATAAATTGTATTATCATGAAAACAAGGGAATTTTAATAGGGTTTTTATTTATAAAAACATTTATTGATAAATATATATAAATATGATCTCAGAGGGCAAACATTGGAAATCGTTCGTAATTGTGTCCAGTCGTAATTGCGTCCTGTGGGGCTACCCGTTTAATACAATTCCAAGGTCGTTAGTTAGCACCAGAAGCGACGAAGCAGCGCATCTACATTTTTATTTTGGATGGGCAAATATCCACTTTTTGATATGGGACGAGCTCTGATGTCCCACGGCCCCAGCTTGTCTGGCAAAACAGCCTTTGGATGTCAGAGTAATCTCAGACTAATAGCAAACCAAGAACAACCGGGGCACCCCAACAACCGTTGAATTACAGCTGGGACATAATATAATTTGACACGACTTGACAGTCGACAATCCTATCAATTTCTGTGTCGTGATATTTAATTACTGATATGATACTGAAAAGGAAATGTATAAATAGTATACTATTTCTAGATTACAGTCTCCCGACTTGAGTCTGAGACAAATTATTAGATTTTAGCAAGGTTAAAAACACCTGTATGTTTACATTCCGCGTTGGTGACATGCCTTAGGTTTTAGCTAACTTGAAAATGATGTTCAATGAAACATTAAATTTAATGTATATACTTGTTTTCTTCCTTAATTGAACCAGAAATTGTAAACAGATTTATCTCAGCAGTGAAATGTTTTGGTTCCAACATTCACAGACGTTAGAAAGAAGGTTGACTGCATATGTCATATTTACCTAATGTCAAACGCAAACTCGACAAAATAAAATTTATAAAAATTGATCCGAAAAGGGTCAATTGTTGATTCCGGGATTGATGCATAATTTTTCTTCGCAATGTACGACAATGTGTAATTTTCTTTCAATTGACGTCACGACATTGTCTTTTTTTACAACACAAATTGTAAAAATGTACATATAATAAAAAAAATATCAATTAATAGTTATCAAAGGTACTAGACTGGTTCGCCTGTCTAGATCAATGTGCATATTACATATTTCATACAGGCGGTACCCCGACGATTCCACAGATCATGATGGGGTACCGGGCGGTTCTAAAGATACCAGGCGGTACCCGGACGGTTCTTAAGATGGGACACCGGGCGGTTCTAAAGCCTGATACCGGGCGGAGAATTCAGATAATTTATCCACCGTTCAGACACAGGCACTAGACGTTCTGTCAATAGTATAAAAATATTGGCAATTGGCAGAAAATAGTGTCCATATATATAATATAGAGTTATATATATGGACACTATTTTCTTCCAATTGCCAATATTTTTACAGTATAAAAATATTGGCAATTGGCAGAAAATAGTGTCCATATATATAATATAGAGTTTATATATATGGACACTATTTTCTTCCAATTGCCAATATTTTTATACTATTGACAGAACGTCTAGTGCCTGTGGTTCAGATAAACAAAATAGCGGGTGATAAGATATATCTTGAAATGTAATTTAACCCGAATGTATTAAAAAGAAAGACATTATATACATAATAAAAAATGAAACTGTCAAAACTAAAATCGCTACAATCCCCCAAACTAGCAATTTAAATTCCTATTTCAATGTAGTAAACAAAACTAGTAGGTTAACCACTGTACAGTGACATAATCCAAAACACGCTCAATATATCTCAACTCAAGTCAATGTTATAGGTTCACATCAACATGCACAATAAAGTTTATAACAGTAGATCCTTGCACTTTCAAATCACCACCACTAGCTGTGACGAACATGGTATCCAATGTCTTATTGAAAGGATTTCCCGGGGTTCCAATATTTGATTTAAAGAATTGTTCGGTGGTTCCAATGTTTTGTTCAAAGAATTATCCGGCGGTTCCAATATTTTATTCAAAGAATTGTCCGACAGTTCCAAGAATTGTCTGGCGATTCCAATGTTGTATTCAAACATTTGTCCGGGATTCATATATTTTATTTACAGTATTATCCGGCGGTTCCAACGTTTTATCTAAATATTTGTTCGCGGGTTCGAATGTTTTATTGAAAGAATTGTCATGTGGTTACTCGATTGGTATCTGTTTCTCCAGTTTAATTTCATGCATTCCCAACAATGTATGTCCAGTTTGCCCAACAGGGTCAGCAAATACACTACAATCTACAGTTTTGTAGACAAACCCTTTTATTATCGGCTTCTTTTTTTTTTAAATTATGAATACCGCTTTGGGACATCTTTTCCATATATTGAGGCAATATTTTAAAAGACGAATAACGATGCTCTACAATATCACAAACATCTTCATTTTCATCTTCTACCTCAACAGAATTACCCGATATTTAAAACTGGTACAAACACAGCAATATGTGTTCCTTTGTACAATATAATGTCTGTACTGGTTGGGTTAAACAAACTTGCATACACCATATACCTTGTGGTGCAGTAACTAGTACTCTTGCTAGCACTAGTCCATATTTTGTCATGAAATTTCTATCAGGAGACAAGACTTCATTTATATCTGCAGAACTTATACACATTTTCCTCGTTAATCCCGACCACCTTACAACTATTTCATGCTCAGCTGATACTGTCACTGTTTCTAGTGAAACAACTCTACTAGAGCGGGCGCATTCATTTTGTTCGTGAAATGGAATATTTTTACCACTTATTTCTAGAGATAAGGAATCCCAGTCATATTGACATCGAAAGGATTGGATAAAATGTTTACCAAGTAAATTATTTCTTACTCCATCAACAATAATTGAAAACACAAACTTCATCAACTGATCATGACATAACAGCTGTTCCTAACACTTTTAAATCACCACCACGAGCTGTGATGAATCTGGTATCCAGTGATAGGTCTACTATCAGGCAAAATATTTTTTCTCTTCATTCCAAGCATTAAGTGTCGCAAAGTTTTCAAAGTAACGTAATAAGTCTGCCAGCACACCACTAAATGTTCTCTTTACCTAAACTTCGGATCGGTTAACTTACAAAGGTGATGATGGGTTCACCGGTAAATCTTTGCATTGTCACTAATGTGTGGAAAGTTCTGGTCGAAGTTCAATTTCTGACGTACAGTATGGGTTGGCCTTCTTCTATCTTCATTTTGGTTGTCAAAGATTTCCAAACGTCTTGAGGTTTCATATATGAATAACTTCACAATTACCAAAACTAAAATGTTATCAGTAGAGTAACCACAAATAGTATAGAATTTTGCTTCAGCCAACAAACAATATCATGATCAGGAAATGTTACAGAAAACATTCCGATCACAAATATCAAACTTAAGACAAACCAAATTCAAGAACGAATTCCTTCATTTTATGATTAATTCCTTCTGTATTGGCATTTTGTTGTCTCTGGTTCATATCAGTCATCTGTGTGCTCGAAATAAAAGATTCATCCTTCAAATTCCTGCTACCGTCAAAACCACCCCACATGTTAGTTGTCGGCACCGTCGTCAATGGGGTCCCAGGGACCGTCCGATGTGCGGTTCTGGAATCTCCCGGTGTCCTTGGAATGGAATCTGGTACCCCTTCAGAACTCTTGGGATGGTGAAAATAATCCTGGTGAATACGGACTTCTGTTTTTAAAGTTTTGTTCTCCAAAAACAGTCTGCTCTTCTCCAACGTTCGTAAAATCCACTGGATAAATATTATGGTCAGTTCTATTTCGATCCAGCATTACGAATATATGAAACTTTGTGTATGGCTATTCCACCGCTGCCACCATTTGTAGCGTTGTCGTTTATTTTTTTATTCTTATTTGTCCGTCTATGTGTTATTTAAGGTAGCGTATTATTTAAAATTATGTAAAATCAATGTTCAATTGACACAAAGAAACAAACCACAACACAAAGTCTCAATTAAAATCATAATGTAATCTATTAAATATATAATATAAGTTTAACATAACTAAACAGCAGAACAAGAATCCTGATCTCAATAACACAATATCACTTTGACAGTGTCCTTTCGTTCTCTAACTATCCTCTTACCTCTTTTAACTAACTATCTATCAATTCTCTTTAAATTCTTATCTCTCTTGCATCCCATTATACATACATAATTACAGGTGGTACCCCGACGGTTCCAAAAATGGGGTACCGGGCGGTTCTTAAGATAACTGGCGGTGAATTTAAATAATTTAGGTAAATAAAATAGCGGGTGGTACCCTATTGAAATGTAATTTAACCCGAATGTATTAAAAAGAAAGACATCATACATAATTATAAATTAAACTGTCAAGACTAAAATCGCTACAATTGAAACAAAAGATTTCCTGACTTTGAACATGCAGATATAGATATCCCCCGCATACGAAATAACTAAAGGTACATATAAGGCTATAGCTCGTACAGAAATCATCACTTACTTTTATAATACCAATAAAAAGGGGTTAACACAAACAAATAATTTGAATCAATAGCAAGGGTGCACATGCTTTATTGTCTCTCCTTCTTTACTAACCTTTAATATTATGTTGATAGTCCTAAATATAAAGCGTTACTACAACTTTCCCATCAATTTAACATGGTTTAAAAAAATGAGGTAAAGAAGTTCAGATGAACCAAACTAGATATACATATACACCTTACAACCATTCCATACACCAAATATGCTTTAAATATAGTTGACCTATTGTACATTGAAGAAACAACCTTAACCAGGAGAACTTAACATTGACCAATGAACCATGAACATGAGGCCAAGGTCAGATGAACGATGCAAGACAGACATGTACACCATACAATCATTATTAGTACATGTTTTAAATATAGTTGACCTTTTGCATAACGTAAGAAACAAACGTAATCAGAAAAAACATTAAGATTGACCGATGAATCATGGAAATGAGGTCATGGTCAGATGATAATTGCCAGACAGACATTTACATCTCATTCCGTACACCAAATACAGTTGGCTATTGCTAAAAGTATTAGAAATAGAGACCAAAAATAAAATTTAACATTCAGCAATGCAGCATAAAAATGAGCTCAAGGTCAAATTAAACATACCAGACTGACATATACATCTTAAAATATTTTCATACACCAAATATAGTTGGCCTATTGCATACAGTATTTAAAAAAAAAAACAGACCAAAACAGAAAACCATAACTATAGCCAATGAACTATGAAAATGATGTCAAGGTCAGATGATACTTGCCACATGAACATGTACACCTTACAATTATTCCATACACCAAATATAGTATACCTATTGCATTCAAAAACAGACACAAAAAGTTAACTTTAACCACTGAACCGTGAAAATAAGGTCAAGGTCAGATGACACCCTGCCAGTTGGACATGTGCAACTTACAATCCTTCCATACACAAAATATGGGATACATATTGCTTATAGTATCTGATGTATGGACTTAACCACCAAAACTTAACCTAGTTCACTGATCCATGAAATGAGGTCGAGGTCAAGTGAAAACTGTATGACTGGCACGAGGACCTTGGAAGGTACGCACATACCAAAGATAGTTATCTTATTACTCATAATAAGAAAGAATTTAACATTACAAAAAATTTTAACTTTTTTTTCAAGTAGTCACTAAACCATTAAAGTAAGGTCAAGGACATTGGACATGTGACTGATGGAACTTCGTAACATGAGGCATCTATATATGAAGCATCCAGGTCTTCCACCTTCTAAAATATAATGCTTTTAAGAAGTTACCAAACCCCACTGTAGCTGACAAAAGTTGCAGGCTCTACAAAAACTACAAAATTTCCTTAAAATTACTAATTCAGGGGCAGCAACCTAACAACAGGTTGTCTGCTTTGGCTGTAAATTTTAGGGGAGATAGGTCTTGACCTGATTAACCATTTTAACTCGTCAGATTTGCTCTAAATGCTTTGGTTTCAGAGATATAAGCCAAAATCTACATTTTACCCCTATTCTCTAATTTTAGCCATACTGGCCATCTTTGTTGGTTGGCCAGGTGATTGAACACATTTTTTAAACTAGATACTACAATGATGATTGTGGCCAGGTTTGTAAAAGTTAATTGTCAATTGACCGTCACGGATGACAACGATGGATTTCAAGTGATGAGAAAAGCACACTTTGCCCAGTGGGGCAGGTGAGCAAAAAGGCATTGTCTGTTAAACAATTAATAACTGAAATCATCTACTATCACAAATTTTATTAAAGATTAAAAACAGCAATTCTTAATTAATATAAAAATTATATAAAAAAAAAAGAATGTTAATATTTATCAAACAATATAAAAATTAATAATTATATTATGGCATTAACTGAACAAAACTGGCAAGAAAATCAACAATTAGGTCACAAGACTACAAATACCTCCATTATAAAATATGATAACACCTGAAAGTTTATCACATGATATTTTTTATCATTGATATAAAACAATAAAACTTTCACTACAAAAAAAATATTAAAAAAATTAAAATACAAAAAATGTATATACCATTTGGCAACTTCTATAGAATAAACATTCTTGCGGAAACAAATTTTAAATGTCATGGTCTTGGGATAAAACAAAATAATGTAGGCTATAAATAGACTAGTTTATCCTGAAAATAAAAAATAAATGCATCTTATTTTGACTAGTTTTGTCATCAAATATAACAAATACTTCTTTCACGGACATTGTTTCCTTATCACAGATCTATGATCTTATCTAGGAATAAAACAGGCAATGTACTTAAGAGTACATGTTATGACTTTTGCTGCATATTAATTAGAAGAGAAGTTTTGCCTTCTTCCATTTAAAGAACCTTGTTTGAGCACTTTTAACCATAAATTTTAATCTAATAAAAAGAAATTATCTAAAAATTAAAAAAAAAAGATTATGAAGTTAAATGATTTAAAGTTGATCTTTATTTTTTTTTAAGTCTTTGGCATTACATATATGAAGGTAAAGGATAGCACTTTTATAAATGTAGTAAGCAATAATGTATTTGATTATGTTTTGAAAACTATCATAAAAACAATGGTTTGAAATGGAAAACACTCATATAAACATAATAAAACTCATTATAATTCAACAACATAATCAGAAAAACATATTAACTACAACATAACAAAAACAATCATTAACAAAGTCTCTTGTTCTTTGCAGCTACATTAGAAACCAGCTGTATTAAAAAATATAGGTATATTTTATAAACATGAATTATTTAAAAAGCTACCGTGATTTATTGATATTTTTGTAGGCAAAGGAAGACAATTCAAAAGTTTTTTTTATAACAAATGCATTATACTGATCTATAAAGGATACATGTCTTTGAAGTAGTGTTGCTTTACTTCTTAAGAATTCTCTATAACATACAGAGATAAAATAACTTTTACAATATTTTATTAAGAAAAAATACTGATAAATAATTCTAAGTAATAAACAAGGGACTTTGGTATTATGCCATGGTCATGAAAATATAATAACAATGCACTGAAGAAAAAAATCTTCATAAATAAATGATATGTAAATGTTAGAAAATCAAAACCATTCAATTAGTCTATAAATAACAATGTAAAATTGTTAAAAATATATAGCAGATATATAAAAACACTTCATATAACATATAACACTACTATATTGATCTCATTCAAAAAACAATATTTTAAAGCTTTGTATTTCATTGCAGCATTTTGATTTTAATCATTTTGATTTTTTTAACGAAACCAATAGGCAATTATTTGCCTTTTCAATAGTCACATATTGATTATTGTATTCCAATTACTGTAAATTCAGAAATGATTGCATGTATTTATTAATGTGAAAAATGCAACAGGGTTATAACCGCAATAATTTTAACTTGCATTTTGAAATATTTTATATGAATAAAATAGGATATTTCTCAATATCGCAAAAATTAAAATCGCAGTTAAGTCTAAAATGACAAAATTGCAGTAATAAGTGCAAGCAATAATTTTTGAATTTACAGTAATAATTAGAATTTTGTAAATATAAAAATTGCTGTTCCACTTTGAATTAACTAGCATTGAAATCATATCTATCTGATTTTCAAGCTAAGCCTGATAAATTTATGAATGTAAGAATGGAATTTTTTTTGCAATAGAATAGAATGAAATATGTTCAAAGTTAAATTGCCATTTTCATCATCTCAGTTTTCTATTTAAGTTTTTACACTAAATCTTTCCTACCTATGTATGTTTTACACTAACTTGAATTATCAACAGTACTTCAGATTGTATCTGAAAGCTAACCCTGTTTTATTTATTGACTAGATATGTATCATTAAATGCAGATATTTTACATCCAATTCACAACTTTTATACTCATAATCAATGGCATGAAATATAAGAAATTAAACCCAAACAATTGTACTGTGTAAGAAATAATGCTCTAATGCAAGCATTAACAATTACATACAATAATAAAATTGTTTTAAGAGAAACTAATTACCTTTATTTCTTGCTAAAAAGTATTCCTTAAATTCAGAATATACAATTTGAAATGTTTCCCATACTGACAACTCTCATTTTCCCTTTTTAAACAAAAATTTTTAAAGTACTGAATCATAATAGTCTTTTAAAGTTAGAAATATTCTTTTTTAAGTCAAATGAATATGTTAAAAGACTATGATAACAATCTTCTCTTTAAGAGAAAACTAATGACATATGAAAAAACAAATTTGGAAGACAAGTTCATGCTTAATTCACTCTTTGCCATCAGAATATTTATGTGTTGACAAAAAACATGAATCTGGTATCTGGAAATATTAATCGGCTCTCTTTACTTCTTCAGATGAGCTTCATCGGCAATCTGTTCAAGAAACGATTCTTTTCTCTGGAAAACAAAAATAACACTTTGTTTAAAGGGTCATTAGCTGTCTAATTCATGTTTACTCATTTAAATCATATTCTCATATTTTATATATAACATGCTAAAACGTTTCTCCAAATTATGAAAGTTCTAAAATAAACAATTAACAGTGCATAGACGCGATACTAAGTATTGATATGTTTTGTGTGTATTAATGTCTAGATGTCATCTAATCAACCATTTAGATGACCCCCGAAAACAGTCATATAACCTGATAAATTCACATATATAAATATAAATGGATAGCGACCCCATGCAATTGGATTTTCTAGGTCTGTTTGATTTCATATTGTAGCTTAAAAAGTATGTTTACCATCATTTTTACCCGTTTAAAAATGATAATTTGGTGGATCAAATAAGTCAACCAAATGGTTCATCCTTGTTTCACTTTCAATGTTAACATTCGTTTCCTTCAATAGCAGACTACATGTGTAATTCATCTCCAGCTAAAGGGTTAAATTAAGGTCACATGAATACAGATTCAATAAGGTTGAATCCTTCTCTTGCAACTGAATAATTCACCAGCGATGTTTCTTAGCTTATTTTGACCATTTGAACCATATTGGTCTTTAAAAGCATATCATTATTTCATCATTTTACATAAAATCTTTATCCCATCTTACATATGTTTTACCAATATGAAAATGTCTTTATTAATGGAAAAAGTTGCTCTCTCTCACTCTTTCTCTAGATCGATGAAGTGCAATTTCTTGTTTAATGCTTAATTACATACCGGAAGGTTCGGTAGACATCTTCCAAAACATTCTAACAGTAAATTATCGTCATGGATGGAGGTTTTAAAGTCTTCAAATGAAACTCTGGTGTCATGATCTTGGTCCTTAAAAAAAAATATATATTTGCTTTCATTTTGTATAATTTTAAAATTATAAACCGTACTAATTCATATTATACTGAAATATGAACAGTGATTCTGACCAATCTGTAAATAATTTTTAGTGTTACAATGTATACAAGTTCCATTAGACACAGTCACAAAGAAAAAAAACCAAACAAATATAATTTTTCTTTCTTTCTTTAAAAGTTTTACTAAGAATGTGGACATTTTCATGTAAAAGTTATGTTTGCTTAATTACCCTCCATGCTAATTGTGCAATAATATATACCCTCCATTAATTGTTTTTTTATAAAGTAAATTTTGATACTATAGGAAGTGCAAATTTGTCATTGATTTTTTTTAAGGAGTTTTTTTTTTGCACCAAGTTCTTGTCAAATGCTATAATTTAATTTTATCAAACGCTATTTCTCTTCATAAAGTAAAATTACAAACCAGCTTTTTTAGGGCAACTTCAACTAAATCTTTAACTCCATCATCAGGATCATCCTGCTCATTTCCTGGCTGTAAATATATACAATAGTCTTCACATTAAATAAAATTACCCCAAAAATTATCATTTCCTGGCTGTAAATATATTCAATAGTTTTCACATTAAAAACTTAACAATTACAAATATTTCCATAAAATTTAAGTTTTGTCCCAAATGAGCTCTTTCAGATAATGTTTCTTCTTGTTGTCTATAATTTTATTCACTCACACTTTAACTTAATCTTATCGAACAGTTTTGTAATTTAATCAAATGGATACAAACTTGACATATACATGGTCTTTCATCTGTGATGTTGGTTAACATGTTTAAATTTGTTTATCCTTTGAATACACTTACCATAATCTTATATTTTTACCGGTGCTAACATTGATTTGATTTAACCATTGCTTACTAAATAAACTATACTTATACTGCTATCCCTTATCAACACTTGTGGTCCAGTATCCAGAAAGTGAGAGTACTCTTAAATTGACACTTTAATTATTATGATAGTGCTATCTTTTTTTTTTGTGTGCCTCACTCAAACCAGGAGTCTGTAGTCATTCCACTTGTTGTTTGCCATATTTTTTTTTATGTAATGATATTACCTTAAATCAAGCCATAAATTTTCTCTTTTGAAATGATCCACATTTTGTAACCAAGTCCATGTGCCCTTTTATAGCTGAAGGGATTGGGTTTTCTTTTATTGTTGAAGCTGAGCTGTTGTTGTCCTTTAATTGGTAAATGGATAGTTATGATCTCATTCACAATCATATCACATCTCATTATTTTGATATCATCACTACTTACCACAATAAGACTTTGTTTCAGCAGGTGAAACATTTCTTCTCTTGAGATAAAACCATCACTGTTCATATCATACACATCAAAACAGTCTAAAATAGATTGAGGTTGGTACAAATATCAATGTTTGATAATGAACTATGACACACGTCTTGTTTTTTAAAAAAGTGTTTTCCATCCATGCTGTGTTATACACGACTTATTTGATATCTTTTGTACATATACATACAGTGGGCGAACTGGTGACAACATATTACCTCCCTTGTAAACAGTGCACTCTTCTGACTAGAGGTAATCGGTAAAGAAAAACGGATGATGCTGTAATTGTTTAGCTTGTTTAAAATGAGCTAGCACAAATGATTTTCTCCCAATTTGTAAAGTTGATTATGTTGCATAATGTATATTTATATCGGGGGGAAAATTGATATGCAGCAAAGATTGGCAGTTTTTAATTTGTGTTGCTATGTGAAAAAAAGGGACGTAAATTAAAGTAAAAGAAGGAACGCTTTTTCAAATAGTAAACAATTTAATTCAGATGCATAGTATTTTGTCAAATGATAAAGAACATCGTAGAAACTTACTAGAAATTCATCTTATTTATAAAAGATATGCAACATGACATACTGAAATCTGAAAAGGGGGTAAAACCACCATACCTTGAACAAATTCAGTTAAGGAGGTGGGGTGGGGGAGGAGGGGGTGAAAATGATACAAAATTTAGATTATATTTATCTGGGGTCGACAACCAAAAGATGATGGGACATGGAACTAACTACTTTTTCAATTTCATTGTGAAGTAAAATGGCTGGGTTTTTTGGGGTTTTTTTTTTTTTGCATCTCTGTTCAAACGTTGGTCAAATATTTTCAGGTTCTCTTTGGGTTGCCAAATAATATTGTAATCACCTAATTGATTGTTCAAATTATTTTGCAGCGATGTTCTGTATGGAAGGAATACTGTCATAAAATCCAACAGTTCCGGATGGCCCTTTAAACTAATTGCTTAACATCAATAACAATGTAAGATTCAAGTGTCTGATCCAGCACAAGGTTAGCCAGGTTTTCCTTGTAATTGTGGCAGAAAAACCACTAGACAGTATCTGGCATTGAAAGGATATCAAACGGATGTTTTATGGAATGATTTTCACGTACATATGACAATCATATGCATAGGAATGTGGAGCTAGTCTCTTTCATGCAGCAATTTTTAATTTCCAATATAAACTCCGAAAAGACAAGAGCATAGAAACATGAGAAATGTACATAAATGAGAAACATTCTTTGTAAATAAAATCATTCCAAAACTTAAATGTGTTATTAGTGTTGCCTTATTTATCAGTAGAGATAATTAGATTCCAGTAAGATTGTCCAACTGAAGGTCTTTGTTGGTAATGTTTTGTAAATCTTGGCTGCTTTGCAAGACAAGCTGGGCTGTGCAGGTTGCCCGGCAGCCCCTTTTAGTGTGAGACAATATTTTGTTTATTATATACGAAATCACTGACGCAAGACTGCAGCGGGCCCCCTTTTAGGCATTTAGTGCGAATCCCAATAGGTTTCAACTATTACATGCAAAACGAGGGGAGGGGGAAGGTTGTATAAAAGTTATATAATGGTTTTGTGTTTTAAGAGATATTCATCCCTATGCATATCGGTTTTTATGCGTAAATTGTCTCTCCTTTTTTTTACCTTTTCTATCTCTTTCATAAGAAGAGAGACTTTTCTATTGTTCTAGTGTCACTTGAAATCCCACTGCATACATTTTTGTATATATAACAGATATAAGAAGATGTGGTGTGAGTGCCA
This sequence comes from Mytilus edulis, assembly GCF_963676685.1. Taxonomy (NCBI): domain Eukaryota; kingdom Metazoa; phylum Mollusca; class Bivalvia; order Mytilida; family Mytilidae; genus Mytilus; species Mytilus edulis. The sequence continues at coordinate 71,361,894 of NC_092345.1, read as the reverse complement.
ATGAGACATCTCTCCATCCAAGTCACAATTACTAAAAGTAAACCATTATAGGTCAAAGTACGTCTTCAACATTGAACTTGTCTCACACAATATATATGTGTTATACATACGTATGTACAAAAGATATCAGGGTCTTCAACAGAGGGCCTTGTCTTTATAGCAAGCTATGAAGCTATAAAGGGCCCCAAAAATGACTTCAAAGTATAAAACCATTCAAACGGGATTTCAAATATATGAGTCCTTGTTTAAGGAAACAATATATTAAAAAAAAAAATTGCAAACAGTTAAAAAAACTTTACATGAAAATATCCCTTTATCCCCCTCACCTAAGAATTTGGAGTAATTGTACCAAATTTCCAATATATACAATAGAATGCTGTAAGTAATACCTAATTAGAATTTTATATAGTATATGCACTTACATTTGCATAATTCATCAATTGTGCCTCTGAGAAAAACTGACATTCCTAAAATCCATTCTTCTTCATTCAGGTGGGAGTCATTGTCTTTATCAAATGCCTTGAACACTGAAAATAAAGTTGTCTGTGCTATATTCATTTGTATTTAAAAAATAATTTGGAAGTCTTGCTTTCTAACTCAAAACTTTCACCAAAGACAGTAAAAAAATATCCAATCTGAAGTAAAATCTAAAGGCGATTTAAAACAATACACTTAAGAGAGCTGTCTTCATATTCCATTATGGTCTCTTCACAAGTCTTGTGGAGAGTTGTCTCATTGGCAATCATACCACATCTTTCTTTTTTATAATTTTTAAAATTGACTTAAAAAATCTGTCAGAGGTTCAAATTTTGTTAGAGATTCTTAATCAACATATGTATATGTATATATTATCAGTGTCATGTCACTTAGTTATTGTTTTATTCTCTAAATAATGAATGCACATCATCAGGTCCTTATTCAACTATGGAACTGTAATTACTCTTCTGTCCTTGTGATATTTATTTTACAATTTGCAGACTATGATCTGCACAAATAAAATAATATAAGGTTAAACTTAAGCAGCTAGTTCTTATAAAATGATGTGGAATAAATTATTCCTCATAGTTTAACTAATATAAATTAAAAGGAATAATAAAACTATAAATATTGGAATGCTGAAATATCAAGATAATATTTTATACCCCTGTCCATTATAAAGTCTTCTGTGATAGCAAATGTATTGTGGAGTAGATCTCTGAACTTTGACCTGTCAATTTTATTTCCCCTGGTACTTAGTTTTCTCTGCATCTCAAGTAACTTTTCTATCTCCAGTTTGCTAACTGAAAAACATTATAAATAAAGATCATTTATCAGTAAACAGGGGGAAATGAAAATACCAAAAGTGAAAAAAATAAGTAATATAAAAGATAGAATATTGATATGCTGATGCAGATGGTTAAAAGATTTTATTTTAGAACACATGTACTGCATGTATGTATGTTCTTATATTTCAGATTTCAATAAACCATCAAATATCACAATAAAATGTAGTAAGGCCACACCAATTTAATTTCTTGTTCTACGGATTTTTTTACTCCAAAATTTGGGGCGAGCGAGCGATTTGAAAATTTTAATAAAAAAATATTTAATTTGCAAATTTTTGAGGCGAAGCTTGAAAAGTTAAGGCGAGCTTCTTTTTTTTTTTTTTTGTAAACATAAAATAGTAGGTTTCGACATTTATTAAATCACTTGTACTTTGACATTTCTTTAATTTATGAAGTAATTTTTCCCTGCTCACCAAGAAATAACTGAATAATTAAATCTGGTCTATGTATGTGTGACTGACAATGAGACAATTCTCCATCCAAGTCATAATCAGTTTGGGAACAACCCCTTAATTTTATAAATATCCCTTTTATGAGGGGTCAATATAAGCAGGGACTTTCTATACTTAGAAAGTCCCTGATATGTGATGTAAGTTAAAATATATTTTTTTGTAAAATTCATATTTTCCCAATGAACTATATATCTATCTGGTATTATATGGTCAAAACATGTCCAAGAATTTTGTAATATTCCTGGACTTTTACCATGTTAACATATTTGTCATATTTAATTTTAAAGTAAAAACTTGAATAATATTGAACTGTTAAATTAACAGTTCAATATTATTCAAAATAAGTGGAACCCTCTTTTAGAAAAGTGGTTTAAAATATGATGTATTTCTCCTCTTTTTGAGTAAAAAATTCTAAGTTTTCAAAGGTTTTTTTAGTAATAGCACTATACAAATTCTTGGTATTTCTATTTTCATTTCTACATCAGTAAAATCAGAGACATATAATATGTCTGGCAAAATGACCGCTTGTCTGAGGGAGGGTTGCTCCCAACCTGATAATGACAAACACAAGTCAAAGTACAGCCTTTTACACAGGGCTTTGATCCAGACCGTCATCAAACAGCAAGTTATAAAGGACCCTAAAATTATTTGTGTACATAATTCGAACAGGAAAACCAACAATCTAATTTATATATCAAACCAGCAAACGGGAAAATACCAATGCAATGGCAATGAACCGCATCACGACAACTGCTGAACGACAGGTCCCTGAATCAATCAGGACAGGTGCATAAACATGCAGCGGCTATGGATAGTTTTTTTTTCCGCCAGCATACAATATAATTGCAGTTGAAGGCAAATTCTTCAGAAGTTCTTTGTACTTTATTCTAAACAACGAACATTTTTTGATAGGCCGACTATGAGTTAGGGGAAAAGAAACCAACGTTTTGTTCTTTGCATGTATTTCCGCTGTTATATATTTATATCTGAGCACCACTCCCACTTTGGATAAATTGGTTTCATGCTGAAACAAATATTCTCAGATATTAACACAGTGTGGTGGAAAAAATGTTGATATCTTTTTATATCATTTACAAAAAAAACAATGCGGGAAATGCACATGATTTCATTTCCGGATGCGGGAAGCGGGAATATAATAAAAATTAAAAAAATCTGTTTTGAAAAAAATATGTGCGGGCGGGTCCGTCGAACAAGGAATTAAATTGGTGTGGCCTAAGATCAGTTAAAAAATACAATTTTCTTTTTAGTCAGAAAACATACTGATTAAAATTTAATTCTAAAGCACAATTGTTCACTTTACCTGTAAAACTTTGTAAATTGAAATATACATGCAAATACCATGTCTTAAATAATTTTATTATTTGTCATAAAACTGTGGATTCATTATTATTTGTTGGACACCAACTTTTTCCATCTGTACTATACAAATGTACCTTTAAACATGAACTGACAGATCAGAAAATATCCTGGCAATATCAGAATATTACATGCACATGAACTTAAATTTATCCAATATACCAACATGAGGGTATGAATGGCCGTTAACACCTGGCGTACATCAAGCAGTCAATTTTGGCTACAGTTAATGCCAATTGGTAAAAAACTTTGAATTGTCAAAATATCTTTATCATGATTCGTCAGAGGTCTCAAATAATTATCATTATGTTATTTTTGGAAAAAAATTAACATAATTCGTTAAAATCAGCCATTATTTTTCATGAAGTTACCTCCATTACGATCTTCCTACATGAACTAATAAACATAAAAAAAACAAAATATTCTTTCAGATATCAAAACTTAGCTGAGTTAGCTTAGCTCTAACTTAGTTAGAACAACAAGGTATAACCTGAAATTGTTCTGATATTCTGCAGACAAATTATGGAATGAGTAATGCCAATCAACCCCTCAAGAACTGAAACCTGTATCTGATTATTGAGCTGAATTAATCAGAGGAAATAACAGAGATAACGAACACAATATATAAGTCTGGTGAAGGGGAACCGTGAGGATCAGGAACCATGAGGATCCTATACAGGAAAACATTATCAATATCCTCGTGAGATGTGTTTTCGTACTAATAACAATTTTCACTGCTTACGGTTTTCACTGTTGAGTTTTTATTCAGGTGTTTGCTGAAATTTTAAAAGCATGTTCTGTCGAATGTTTTTAGGTACATGTATCTTGATTTTTTGTCAAGGCTTACTGCTAATTTTTATTGTTTCCGATTACTTTGCAATTTTGTATGTCAAAAAAAACAGTGTCATATGTTTTCGTATGAATGCAAAAATTGGATCAGTACAGAGACGGGAAATGACTATAATATCTGGAAATTAACATTTTCTATAGTCATGGTTCTGGTGATTGCTTGAATCATAATACAAAGTTATTTAATACTTCTCAGTACTAAAAAAAATAGTTATTCATGTGCTGTAAATTGTAACATTGTGATTTATTTCAGATTGACACTTGGTTTCTACAAAGAACATTCTTTTTTTTTAAAGTGAAATGCAGTTTTCAAAATTTGGGATTAAATGTAAAAATTTTATACTGTTTTCATCATTATGTATCAAGGATGAATAAAAAGAAAATGTCAATAGAATATTGAATATTGAATAAATGGAATTTGAACAACCATTTTATATAAGAACCATGCTAATTTTAACTTGCTGGTTTGTAATAAAAATTACCAAAAAACACATGACGCAGTCACATACAACTTGAAGTCCGTTGTCTGACACAGTGAAAATATAGCTATACCTCAGAATTTTTCTCAAAAACTATTTTTGCCTTTAAATAAAAGTGGTTGAACAGGTAAGTTTAATTTAATTAGTTCTTGCGTCTTTAGTCTATAAAAGCGACTTTGAATATGTCATATATTTGTCATGTTATGTGTTGTTGTTGTTCCAAAAATAGAAACTGAAAAACGTCTTGCCACAATGTACCTGTGTGCAGTTGAAACTGACTAAATGTGGTTTATACGAAGGCATATATGACACGACAATATCTTTTTCTCAATTCAAATTTTTTTATGCTTTAAATCTCAGTACTGTGCAAATGTATGTATTTCTCGGTTATAAAAGATCAAAGAGCTAATATTATTGTTTTGTGACATGCCAAATTTAAATAAAGCTTTTGATTTGATAGATTAAGGTTCATTTTAAAAAAAAAGGGGGGGGCAAGGATGTATGGAACCAACAACTTCGGACTGACTGGACAGCCAGGCAATACATTATTGATGTACAATAAAAAATGTTTACAATGGGTCCTTTTCTTCAGTCTTTCTATCATTTTCTGTTTATCTTGTCGGGTTCTAAAGGATTTAACTCCTTTTGATGGCATTTTGATGGGTACACTCTTTGTTTACGTTCAGTCAGTAAATATTTCCAATCCGTTCTTGCGAAACGAACGTTCTTTTTTTTATGGAAATAAAAAGTATAAACGATAATTAATAAGGCATATCATTATTTTATTTTAGAAATAGGATAAAATATGAATGATGCAACATTCTAATTAAAAACAAGACCCCTTTTCACAAATAAAACTGAATTACAATAAGAATCAATCCGATAAATTACTAAGTGGTATCTATGATAAGTACGCCTGCGCACGGCGGGAAATTTAAAATTATATTTTCTTTATATTTTATGCGAATAGTCAAAAACTCGTTTAACTTCAATCACATGATCTGCTTATTGAGTTATTTAAATGTTTGGTATGTTTGAGGTATATTAGTTATCTGTATTAACAGTTATATTAGTTATCTGTATTAAAAGTAACAAATATTTTGAATCCTACAAATCTACAAATCTCTTAGTTTTTTCTTACAACTGGAACCTCGAGACTGGAACTGTCCGACTTGATCATGATATATATTTGCTACCAGGAATCTATTTAAAAAATAAATAATGTTAATAACATGTTCTTTCTTTTGTACAATTTTCAGTCAAAGTTAAACAAGCCACAGTGGCGGATCCAGGGGGGGGGGGGGGGGTCCGGGGGTTGGAACCCCCCTTTTTTGGCCGATCAATGCATATGAATGGGGACATATAGTTGGACCCCCCCCCCCCTTTATCCTGGGTTGGGAACCCCCTTTTTTAAATGGCTGGATCCGCCCCTGAGCCAATTTTGGAAAGTTGCCAGTTTTCACATTTTTACTAAAATTTATGATATATACATATAACGTTAGGCTATAGCCCATTTACCGTAACTTGACATTCAACTCATAAACGAATTCAATGACACCTGGTGATTTTATATAATAAAAACAGAAACTTTAAGTGACAATAATAACTTTTTATGACAATTTTTGAGGTGTTGAATTATTTAATATTTTTGATGATATATGCCGCGTGCATCTAATACTCTGTATTCATTCTATACATATCTACGACTGCATAAAAGAAACTTATATACTTTTTGATATTTCTTGTGCAGTTTCACTGGTGTTAGTTGCGGATAAAATGTAATAAAAAATCACGAGATTGCCCACTGAATATTGCGAACGTATTTATAACCGTGTATATCCGAACTATTAATAGACGTCATAATAGTTACTACGCGGTACATACGTTGGAAACAGTTGCACATGGAATGACTGAAGTATACACGATGATGTGACAAGAATGTCAAAGGAGGATCCACATTATCTACCTGTTCTGAAAATACCATGCAGGGTTATAAGGAATCCGACTTACTTTACTAAATACCTACCCGAGCTAGAGAAACGTGAACTTAATAACAGCAGAGCTAGTGGGTCTTCTCCAGAGCCTAAAGTCAAACTTCCACCAGTTTACGGAAAGGGCGTTCAAAAACATGACAGTGAGAAGAGGACATCAACGTTTCGGTATGATACAGCCTATGGAAATGCATTTCTAGTCAGACAATTATTAGAAAGACAGTTAAATTTAGATGATGTAGCAAACGTGTATGCGAAACATTGTCCAACACCCATAAATGATTATTATACATATAAACCAAAAGTTAAGAGAAGAGAGATACAGCTATGGGAACCAAAGAAAGGAGTTAAACATTATCAAGGTCAAATAGATAAAAGACTTGTGGAGGCAAAGCAAAGAATTAACAAAACATGGAAACGCGAGTTAAGGGAATATTTTCAAAAGGAAAAAAAGACAGAAAATGTAATTCTACGGAAAGCAGAAGTAGTGGATAAAGGATTGAAGGCTTATTTAAAGAATGTGGATAAGCAAATAAAAAAGTATGAAAGCGAAGGACACGTGATAAAGATAAAGGTAAAGAAAAAGAAAAGAAAATCTAACGATAAAGAGGATGTCACTAAACAATTGATTAACAAATGGAAAAGGAAGGTCAACTGGAATAACCTCGGTTAGTTGAAAAGTGATTTTGGAATACATATCTGTAAAGACGAAAATCGCAGTTTTCATTGTGTTTTTTTATTTGATTAATTATTTTACAATTTAGTTCTGTTGTACATCTTGTACAATTTTAGCCATCCATACTGATTCGACAAAAAGCACAAAACAACAACTTATATTTTGTTCAGGTGAATTTTATTACAGAAGCAGATATAGTGCATTTGAAAGAAGCTTAATAACACAATAGCTATGACAATAATGACAGTAAGCAAAGAACAAGATAATGAAAAATAAAAGTTTCTAAATATAATGAAAACATTAAATTAGATTTAAAGTAACACCACACATACGCAAAAATAAAATAATATATATATATATATATGTCTATTAGACAAAATGATAGATATAAACATAAATCCTTTACAATAAGTTATACATATGGATCTTTATTGTGCATGAGCATAAGTTTCGCCGGAAAATATTCAACATAAGTATTAATTTACATCTCTGTGGCTGGCAATCTTTTTTTTTTGTTGTTGAAAAAAATACTACAAATGGTCAATGATCTCATCGAAAAAAGAAATAGATATAAGAAGATGTGGTATGAGTTCAAATAAGACAACGCTCCATCAAAGTCACAATTTATAAAAGTGAACCATGAAAGGTCAAAGTATACGGTCTTCAACACGAAGCCTTAAGCTTGGCTCACACCGAACAGCAAGTTATAAAGGGCCCCAAAAATGACAAGTGTAAAGTATTTTTAAGATTTTTCTGATTTGCATTTTTCGAATATTGATTTTTGGATATCATACCTTTCTGACACGATGTAATGTGAAGTTTTACAATGCAACCATGCTTACTTGACTTGCACCGTTTGAATATATACAAGCTGCAGTATAAAGGTAACAGTAGCAGCCGAGTACAAATGCAATAAACATTACACACAGTGTTACATGCAATAAACATTACAGACAGTGTTACACTGTCTGTAATGTTTATTGCATTTGTACTCGGCATGATAATTATGCTCGACAAGCGTAAATTTCTACTGACTTCGAAGGTTTAACACATACGTTAAGACATCTTCTGGTTATACCATATATGATATGCACCACACATGACGAATGAACAAGTGTTACATCTTCTAATTCAGCATGTGTAATTAGATAAAAAAAAAAACCTTTATACATGTACCAATATATAATAAGAAGATGTGGTATGATTAACAAAGAGACAACTCTCATCCAGAGACCAATGACGTAGAAATAAGCAACTATATATGTTACCGTATGGCCATCGACGATGAGCTGTGTCGATTATATGTTAACCAGGAAATATAGAATCAATATCTAAACAAATTTTAATTATCGTTTGATTATTGTTTGTTTAACGTTCAGTTGCCAATATTTTATGCATTTTCAGAATGAGTACAAATTATCAATTTGCATAGTGAATCGACTAGGAAAAGGGATGGATATTTAGATGTATAGCTGACTAAACACCTATATATATGGATTTTCTCATTGTTGAAGGCCGTACGATTGTCTGCGACTTCTGATATCCACATATTTGAACTCTAATGGATAGTTTTCTCATTGGCAATCATACTTTTTATATAGTGTGCATATGAACTGGTCATCTACAAGTCCGATATTGCTCTGACGTCCAATGGCCCTTTTCTATACTTTCTCGGGCCGTGTTCTTGGCAACTACGGACCCTTAAAATGTGTTGCAAGAGTTCTTTCAAATAACGACAGCATCGTACATGTACTCACCGAACATCAACCCCGTTCCAACTGGACTGGTATTTATACATCCAACAAATCAAACGTGCACCCTTCTTAGCAAGGTAATTTTTTTGTAAGTTGACTTAACTTATGTAGTTTATTGTTATTCTTTGCCTGCTTAAATGATAGACGGATAAATGGGCATGTTCTTCATTTCAACATTTTCTATTGTTTGACTAAAGTTGAAAGGAGTTCTCAAACATACATTTCATAAATTGTCCTGTTCGTCAGTACAATCTCATAGTATCCTTACTCTTCATATGTCTTCTTTGTCCATACATATTCCCCGTAACTCTCGATATATAATTTTTATCAATAAATGTTACCGTAGCTCTTTATATGTCCATTTTGTCAGTACATGTTCTCGTTACTCTTGTGTTGTCCAGTTTGCAAGTGCATGTTCCCGTTACTCTTGATTTGTTTTGATTGTCAGTATATTTTTTTGTCACTCTTGATGTCTCTGGATTGTCAGTACACATTCTCGTCACTCATGATATGTCTTGATCATCAGTACATGCTCCGTCACTCTTGCTATGTCATGTTTGTGAGTATTTTTTCTTGTTTTCAATCAACATTTGTCCTCTTTGTCCGTCGATGTTCTCGTTACTCTTGGTATGTTCTATTTGTCCGTCTTTGTTCTCTTTACTCTTGGTTTGTCCTATTTGTCCGTCTTTGTTCTCGTTACTCTTGGTATGTCCTATTTGCCCGTCTTTGTTCATGGACGTCAAGTTGGTTACTTATTCCTTATTCCTTATTCGTTCCCTATTCGTTACTTATTCCTTATTCGTTACCTATTCGTTATTTATTCCTTATTCCTTATTCGCTACCTATTCGTTACTTATTCCCTATTCCTTATTCGTTACCTATTCGTTACAAATTTCTTATTCGTTACTTATTCGATTTTTGATATCCTTCCCCCTTTATAATTTTTATGCCCCACCTACGATAGTAGAGGGGCATTATGTTTTCTGGTCTGTGCCTCCGTTCGTCTGTGCGTCCGTCTGTGCGTCCGTCCGTCCGTTCAGGTTAAAGTTTTTGGTCAAGGTAGTTTTTATTGAAGCTGAAGTCCAATCAACTTGAAACTTAGTAGCCTTGTTGCTTATGATATGATCTTTCTAATTTTAAAGCCAAATTAGACTTTTGACCCCAATTTCACGGTCCAATGAACATAGAAAATGAAAGTGGGAGTTTCAGGTTAAAGTTTTTGGTGAAGCTGAAGTCCAATCAGCTCAAAACTTAGTAAACTTGTTGCTTATGATATAATCTTTTTAATTTCGAAGCCAAATTAGACTTTTGACCCAAATTTCACGGTGTACTAAACATAGAAAATGAAAGTGGGAGTTTCAGGTTAAAGTTTTTGGTCAAGGTAGTTTTTGATAAAATTGAAATCCAATCAACTTGAAACTTAGTACATATGTTCCCTATAGTATAATCTTTCTAATTTTAATACCAAATTACATTATTACCCAATTTCACGGTCCATGGAACATGGAAAAGAATAGTGCGAGTGGGGCATCCGTGTACTTTGGACACATTCTTGTTTATATTCTTATCTCTGGTAATAGTTCTAAATTTGTTGAGGTAAAATGACCCTTTTATCACCTATTTATACGTGTTTATGCTCAACCGATCCTGTTACTTTCTGTTCGATACCTATTCGTTCCTTGTTTGATTTTTGTACGTTCTACCTTTTAACTGCTTTATATTTGTATGTTTAAAGATGGTTCTTTGTTAGATGAGGTGAAATCACCCTTTTAGAGCTTGTATGAAAAAGAAGATGTGGTATGATTGCCAATGAGACAACTCTCCACAATAGACCAAAATGACACAGAAACGGTACGGCCTTCAACAATGAGCAAAGCCCATACCGAGAAAGCTTACGGCCTTATTTATATACAAAAAATAAACGAAAAACAAATATATAACACAAAAATAAACGACAATCACTTAATTTCAGGATCTTGATTTGGGACGGGCACACACTTTAATACTGTGGAAGGTTTAAACATGTTAGCTGGGTGTATATCTTTTCGGAGCTAGACTAATACCTTGTTTAATTCTTTCCTTACTCGCTTATGATACGCGTATTATACGTTGCACCTTTTTAAAAATGATTTTCAATTGTTTTCTTGTCTCTGGTGGTATATTTAGGTTGTAAGAGTTAATATAACCCTATAAGCGCGTATGTACCCGTTTCAGCGCTCGACTGTTCCCCTTTTACTTAGTTCGTTACTCATTCGCTCATAAAACGTTTGTTATACGTTGCACCTTTTAAAAAGTGATTTTCAATTGTTTTCTTGTCTCTGGTGGTAACTATGTGTTCTGGGAGGGGGGAATCCTGTAAGGGCGTATGTACCCGTTCAAGCGCGCGGTTGTTACCCTGTTACTTATTCGTTACTTATTCGCTTATACTACGTTTGTTATACGTTTCACCTTTTAGAAAAAAAGATTTTCAATTGTGTTCATGTCTCTGGTGGTAACTATGTGTTCTTAGAGATTAAATGACCCTATTATCGCGTATGTAATCGTTCCAGTGCTCGGTTAGTACCCTGTTACTTATTCGTTACTTATTCGCTTATAATACATTTTTAAACGTTGCACCTTTTAGAAAAGGTGTGCATGTCTCTGGTGGTAACAATGTGTTCTTAGAGATGAAATAACTCTATTAGCGTGTATGTACCCGTTCCAGCGCTCGGTTAATACCCTGTTACTTATTCGTTTCTTATTCGCTTATACTACGTTTGTTATATGTTACACCTTTAAATAAATCGCTTTTCGTTTGTGTTCATGTCTCTGATGGTAACTATGTGTTCCTAGAGATGAAATAACCCTATTAGCGCGTATGTACCCGTTCCAGCGCTAAGTTAATACCCTGTTACTTATTCGTTACTTATTCGCTTATACTAGGTCTGTTATACGTTGCACCTTTTAGAAAATAATTTTCAATTGTGTTCATGTCTCTGGTGATAGCAATGTGTTTTTAGCGCGTTTGTACCCGTTCCATCGCTCGGTTTATACCCTGTTACTTATTCGTTCCTTATTCGCTTTTAATACGCTTGGTATACTTTGCACCTTGAAATAAACCGATTTTCCATTGTGTTCATGTCTCTGTTGGTAACAATTTGTCTTAAAGATCAAATAATATAAAAAAGAAGATGTGGTATGATTGCCAATGAGACAACTGTCCACAAGAGACCAAAATGACACAGACATTAACAACTATAGGTCACCGTACGGCCTTCAACAATGAGCAAAGCCCATACCGCATAGTCAGCTATAATAGGCCCCGATAAGACAATGAAAACAATTCAAACGAGAAAACTAACGGCCTTATTTATATAAAAAAAATGAACGAAGCCCTATTATCGCGTATGTAACCGTGCCAGCGCTCGGTTAGTACCCTGTTACTTATTCGTTACTTATTCGCTTATAATACGCTTGTTATACGTTGCACCTTTTAGAAAAAAAGATTTTCAATTGTGTTCATGTCTCTTGTGGTAACAATATGTTCTTAGAGATGAAATAACCCTATTATCGCGTATGTAACCGTTCCAGCGCTCGGTTAGTACCCTGTTACTTATTCGTTACTTATTCGCCTATCATACGTTTGTTATACGTTGTACTTTTTAGAAAAGGTTATGTTCATGTCTCTGATGGTAACAATATGTTCTTAGAGATGAAATAACCCTATTAGCGAGTATGTACCCGTTCCAGCGCTCGGTTAACAACCTGTTACTTATTCGTTTCTTATTCGCTTGTACTACGTTTGTTATACGTTGCATCTTTAAATAAATCGATTTTCGTTTGTGTTCATGTCTCTGGTTGTAACTATGTGTTCTTAGAGATGAAATAACCTTATTATCTCGTATGTACCTGTTCCAGCTCTCGACTAGTACCCTGTTACTTATTCGCTTATAATACGTTTGTTATACGTTGCACCTTTTAGAAAAAAAGATTTTCAATTGTGTTCATGTTTCTGGTGGTAACAATGCGTTCTTAGTGATGAAATAACCCTATTAGCGCCTATATATGTACCTGTTTCAGCGCTCGGATAATACCCTGTTACTTATTCGTTCCTTATTCGCTTTTAATACGCGGGGTATACGTTGCACTAATATCTTTTTTTCACCTGAGAGAACACATAATTACCGCCAGAGCGGGAAAACAATTGAAAATCGATTGCGAATAAGAAACGGATAAGTAACAGGGTATCAGTTGAGCACTGAAACGAGTACATACGCGCTAATAGGGTTTTTTCTCCTCTTAGAACACATAGTTACCACAAGAGACACGAAAATCTTTTTTTTAAGTGCAACACGTCTTATAAGCGAATAAGGAACGAATAAGTAACAGACTATCAGTCCAGTATTAACCGAGCGCTTGAACGGGTACTTACGCGCTAATAGGGTCATTTCATCTCTAAGAACATATTGTTACAACCAGAGACATGAACATAATTGAAAATCCTTTTCTAACTGGTGCAACGTATACCAAACGTATTATAAGCGAATAAGTAACAGAGTATCAGTCCAGTATTAACCGAGCGCAGGCACGGGTACTTACGCGCTAATAGAGTTATTTCATCTCTAAGAACATATTGTTGCAACCATGGACATGAACATAATAGAAAATCCTTTTCTAACAGGTGCAACGTATGCCAAACGTAGTATAAGCGAATAAGTAACATGGTATTATCCGAGCGCTGGAACGGGTACATACGCGGTAATAGGGTTATTTCATCTCTAAGAACATATTTTTAATACCAGAACACAATTGATTTATTTCAAGGTGCAACATATACCACGCGTATTAAAAGCGAATAAGGAACGAATAAGTAACAGGGTATTTACCGAGCGCTGGAACGGGTACATACGCGGTCATAGGATTATTTCATCTCTAAGAACACATTGTTACCACCAGAGACATGAACACAATTGAAAATCGTGTTCTAATAGGTGCAACGTATAACTAACATATTCTAGGCGAATAAGGAACGAATAAGTAACAGGGTACTAGCCGAGAGATGGAACGGGTACATACGCAATAATAGGGTTATTTCATCTCAAAAAACACATAGTTTCCACCAGAGACATGAACACAAATGAAAATCGATTTATTTAAAGGTGCAACGTATACCCCGCGTATTAAAAGCGAATAAGGAACGAATAAGTAACAGGGTATCATCCGAGCGCTGGAACAGGTACATACGCAGTAATAGGGTTATTTCACCTCTAAGAACACATTGTTACCACCAGAGACATGAACACAATTGAAAATTCTTTTCTAAAAGGTGCAACGTATAACAGACGTATTATAAGCGAATAAGTAACGAATAAGTAGCAGGGTATTAACCGAGCGCTGGAACGGGTACATACGCACTAATAGGGTTATTTTATCTCTAAGAAAATATTGTAACAACCAGAGACATGAACACAATTGACAGTCTTTTTCTGAAAGGTGCAACATATAACAAACGTTTTTTAAAAAGCGAATAAGTAACGAATAAGTAACAGGGTACTAATCGAGCGCTGGAACGGGTACATACGCGGTAATAGGGTTATTTCATCTCTAAGAACATATTGTTACCACCAGAGACATGAACACAATTGAAAATCGATTTATTTCAAGGTGCAACATATACCACGCGTATTAAAAGCGAATAAGTAACGAATAAGTAGCAGGGTATTAACGGAGCGCTGGAACGGGTACATACGCACTAATAGGGTTATTTTATCTCTAAGAAAATATTGTAACAACCAGAGACATGAACACAATTACAAATCCTGTTCTAAAAGGTGCGACGTATAACTATAAGACGGATAAATGGGCATGTTCTTCATTTCAACATTTTCTATTGTTTGACTAAAGTTGAAAGGAGTTCTCAAACATACATTTCATAAATTGTCCTGTTCGTCAGTACAATCTCATAGTATCCTTACTCTTCATATGTCTTCTTTGTCCATACATATTCCCCGTAACTCTCGATATATAATTTTTATCAATAAATGTTACCGTAGCTCTTTATATGTCCATTTTGTCAGTACATGTTCTCGTTACTCTTGTGTTGTCCAGTTTGCAAGTGCATGTTCCCGTTACTCTTGATTTGTTTTGATTGTCAGTATATTTTTTTGTCACTCTTGATGTCTCTGGATTGTCAGTACACATTCTCGTCACTCATGATATGTCTTGATCATCAGTACATGCTCCGTCACTCTTGCTATGTCATGTTTGTGAGTATTTTTTCTTGTTTTCAATCAACATTTGTCCTCTTTGTCCGTCGATGTTCTCGTTACTCTTGGTATGTTCTATTTGTCCGTCTTTGTTCTCTTTACTCTTGGTTTGTCCTATTTGTCCGTCTTTGTTCTCGTTACTCTTGGTATGTCCTATTTGCCCGTCTTTGTTCATGGACGTCAAGTTGGTTACTTATTCCTTATTCCTTATTCGTTCCCTATTCGTTACTTATTCCTTATTCGTTACCTATTCGTTATTTATTCCTTATTCCTTATTCGCTACCTATTCGTTACTTATTCCCTATTCCTTATTCGTTACCTATTCGTTACAAATTTCTTATTCGTTACTTATTCGATTTTTTATATCCTTCCCCCTTTTTAATTTTTATGCCCCACCTACGATAGTAGAGGGGCATTATGTTTTCTGGTCTGTGCCTCCGTTCGTCTGTGCGTCCGTCTGTGCGTCCGTCCGTCCGTTCAGGTTAAAGTTTTTGGTCAAGGTAGTTTTTATTGAAGCTGAAGTCCAATCAACTTGAAACTTAGTAGCCTTGTTGCTTATGATATGATCTTTCTAATTTTAAAGCCAAATTAGACTTTTGACCCCAATTTCACGGTCCAATGAACATAGAAAATGAAAGTGGGAGTTTCAGGTTAAAGTTTTTGGTGAAGCTGAAGTCCAATCAGCTCAAAACTTAGTAAACTTGTTGCTTATGATATAATCTTTTTAATTTCGAAGCCAAATTAGACTTTTGACCCCAATTTCACGGTGTACTAAACATAGAAAATGAAAGTGGGAGTTTCAGGTTAAAGTTTTTGGTCAAGGTAGTTTTTGATAAAATTGAAATCCAGTCAACTTGAAACTTAGTACATATGTTCCCTATAGTATAATCTTTCTAATTTTAATACCAAATTACATTATTACCCAATTTCACGGTCCATCGAACATGGAAAAGAATAGTGCGAGTGGGGCATCCGTGTACTTTGGACACATTCTTGTTTATATTCTTATCTCTGGTAATAGTTCTAAATTTGTTGAGGTAAAATGACCCTTTTATCACCTATTTATACGTGTTTATGCTCAACCGATCCTGTTACTTTCTGTTCGATACCTATTCGTTCCTTGTTTGATTTTTGTACGTTCTACCTTTTAACTGCTTTATATTTGTATGTTTAAAGATGGTTCTTTGTTAGATGAGGTGAAATCACCCTTTTAGAGCTTGTATAAAAAAGAAGATGTGGTATGATTGCCAATGAGACAACTCTCCACAATAGACCAAAATGACACAGAAACGGTACGGCCTTCAACAATGAGCAAAGCCCATACCGAGAAAGCTTACGGCCTTATTTATATACAAAAAATAAACGAAAAACAAATATATAACACAAAAATAAACGACAATCACTTAATTTCAGGATCTTGATTTGGGACGGGCACACACTTACATACTGTGGAAGGTTTAAACATGTTAGCTGGGTGTATATCTTTTCGGAGCTAGACTAATACCTTGTTTAATTCTTTCCTTACTCGCTTATGATACGCGTATTATACGTTGCACCTTTTAAAAAATGATTTTCAATTGTTTTCTTGTCTCTGGTGGTATATTTAGGTTGTAAGAGTTAATATAACCCTATAAGCGCGTATGTACCCGTTTCAGCGCTCGACTGTTCCCCTTTCACTTAGTTCGTTACTCATTCGCTCATAAAACGTTTGTTATACGTTGCACCTTTTAAAAAGTGATTTTCAATTGTTTTCTTGTCTCTGGTGGTAACTATGTGTTCTGGGAGGGGGGAATCCTGTAAGGGCGTATGTACCCGTTCAAGCGCGCGGTTGTTACCCTGTTACTTATTCGTTACTTATTCGCTTATACTACGTTTGTTATACGTTGCACCTTTTAGAAAAAAGATTTTCAATTGTGTTCATGTCTCTGGTGGTAACTATGTGTTCTTAGAGATTAAATAACCCTATTATCGCGTATGTAATCGTTCCAGTGCTCGGTTAGTACCCTGTTACTTATTCGTTACTTATTCGCTTATAATACATTTTTAAACGTTGCACCTTTTAGAAAAGGTGTGCATGTCTCTGGTGGTAACAATGTGTTCTTAGAGATGAAATAACTCTATTAGCGTGTATGTACCCGTTCCAGCGCTCGGTTAATACCCTGTTACTTATTCGTTTCTTATTCGCTTATACTACGTTTGTTATTATATGTTACACCTTTAAATAAATCGCTTTTCGTTTGTGTTCATGTCTCTGATGGTAACTATGTGTTCCTAGAGATGAAATAACCCTATTAGCGCGTATGTACCCGTTCCAGCGCTAAGTTAATACCCTGTTACTTATTCGTTACTTATTCGCTTATACTAGGTCTGTTATACGTTGCACCTTTTAGAAAATAATTTTCAATTGTGTTCATGTCTCTGGTGATAGCAATGTGTTTTTAGCGCGTTTGTACCCGTTCCATCGCTCGGTTTATACCCTGTTACTTATTCGTTCCTTATTCGCTTTTAATACGCTTGGTATACTTTGCACCTTGAAATAAACCGATTTTCCATTGTGTTCATGTCTCTGTTTGTAACAATTTGTCTTAAAGATCAAATAATATAAAAAAAGAAGATGTGGTATGATTGCCAATGAGACAACTGTCCACAAGAGACCAAAATGACACAGACATTAACAACTATAGGTCACCGTACGGCCTTCAACAATGAGCAAAGCCCATACCGCATAGTCAGCTTTAATAGGCCCCGATAAGACAATGTAAACAATTCAAACGAGAAAACTAACGGCCTTATTTATATATAAAAAAAAATGAACGAAGCCCTATTATCGCGTATGTAACCGTACCAGCGCTCGGTTAGTACCCTGTTACTTATTCGTTACTTATTCGCTTATAATACGCTTGTTATACGTTGCACCTTTCAGAAAAAAAGATTTTCAATTGTGTTCATGTCTCTTGTGGTAACAATATGTTCTTAAAGATGAAATAACCCTATTATCGCGTATGTAACCGTTCCAGCGCTCGGTTAGTACCCTGTTACTTATTCGTTACTTATTCGCCTATCATACGTTTGTTATACGTTGTACTTTTTAGAAAAGGTTATGTTCATGTCTCTGATGGTAACAATATGTTCTTAGAGATGAAATAACCCTATTAGCGAGTATGTACCCGTTCCAGCGCTCGGTTAACAACCTGTTACTTATTCGTTTCTTATTCGCTTGTACTACGTTTGTTATACGTTGCATCTTTAAATAAATCGATTTTCGTTTGTGTTCATGTCTCTGGTTGTAACTATGTGTTCTTAGAGATGAAATAACCTTATTATCTCGTATGTACCTGTCCCAGCTCTCGACTAGTACCCTGTTACTTATTCGTTACTTATTCGCTTATAATACGTTTGTTATACGTTGCACCTTTTAGAAAAAAAGATTTTCAATTGTGTTCATGTTTCTGGTGGTAACAATGCGTTCTTAGTGATGAAATAACCCTATTAGCGCCTATATATGTACCTGTTTCAGCGCTCGGATAATACCCTGTTACTTATTCGTTCCTTATTCGCTTTTAATACGCGGGGTATACGTTGCACCTTGAAATAAATCGATTTTCAATTGTGTGCATGTCTCTGGTGGTAACTATGTGTTTTTAGAGATGAAATAACCCTATTATCGCGTATGTAATCGTTCCAGTGCTCGGTTAGTACCCTGTTACTTATTCGTTACTTATTCGCTTATAATACATTTTTATACGTTGCATCTTTTAGAAAAGGTGTGCATGTCTCTGGTGGTAACAATGTGTTCTTAGAGATGAAATAACTCTATGAGCGTGTTTGTACCCGTTCCAGCGCTCGGTTAATACCCTGTTACTTATTCGTTTCTTATTCGCTTATACTACGTTTGTTATATGTTACACCTTTAAATAAATCGCTTTTCGTTTGTGTTCATGTCTCTGATGGTAACTATGTGTTCCTAGAGATGAAATAACCATATTAGCGCGTATGTACCCGTTCCAGCGCTAAGTTAATACCCTGTCACATATTCGTTACTTAATCGCTTATACTAGGTCTGTTATACGTTGCACCTTTTAGAAAATAATTTTCAATTGTGTTCATGTCTCTGGTGATAGCAATGTGTTTTAGCGCGTTTGTACCCGTTCCATCGCTCGGTTTATACCCTGTTACTTATTCGTTCCTTATTCGCTTTTAATACGCTTGGTATACTTTGCACCTTGAAATAAACCGATTTTCCATTGTGTTCATGTCTCTGTTGGTAACAATTTGTCTTAAAGATCAAATAATATAAAAAAGAAGATGTGGTATGATTGCCAATGAGACAACTGTCCACAAGAGACCAAAATGACACAGACATTAACAACTATAGGTCACCGTACGGCCTTCAACAATGAGCAAAGCCCATACCGCATAGTCAGCTATGATAGGCCCCGATAAGACAATGTAAACAATTCAAACGAGAAAACTAACGGCCTTATTTATATATAAAAAAATTGAACGAAGCCCTATTATCGCGTATGTAACCGTGCCAGCGCTCGGTTAGTACCCTGTTACTTATTCGTTACTTATTCGCTTATAATACGCTTGTTATACGTTGCACCTTTTAGAAAAAAAGATTTTCAATTGTGTTCATGTCTCTTGTGGTAACAATATGTTCTTAGAGATGAAATAACCCTATTATCGCGTATGTAACCGTTCCAGCGCTCGGTTAGTACCCTGTTACTTATTCGTTACTTATTCGCCTATCATACGTTTGTTTTACGTTGTACTTTTTAGAAAAGGTTATGTTCATGTCTCTGAGGGTAACAATATGTTCTTAGAGATGAAATAACCCTATTAGCGAGTATGTACCCGTTAAAGCGCTCAAATGATATCCTGTTACTTATTCGACCTTTTGAAAATAAATCTTTCCAATTGATGTCTTGTCTCTGGTGGTAATTATGGGTTCTAACAGGTGAAAAAAAACTTGAAGCGCGCATGTACACGGTTCAGCGCTTAGCTGATACCCTGTTACTTATTTGCTTATATTTTGTCAGTTATACGTTGCACCTTTTAAAAAGAAATCTTTTCAATTTGTTTCTTGTTTGTGATGGTAACTATGGGATTTTACAGGTAAAATAGCACTATTAGCGCGTATGTTTCCGTTTCAGCGCTCGATTGATAGATACCCTGTTACTTATTTGCTCTTAATATGTTTGTGATATGTAGCGAATAAGGAACGAATAGGTAACAGGGTATCAGTTGAGCGCTGAAACGGGTACATACGCGCTAATAGGGGTTTTTCACCTCTTAGAACACATAGTTACCACCAGAGACACGAATATATATTTTTTTAAGTTGCAACGTGTAACCCACGTATTATAAGCGAATAAGAAACGAATAAGTAACATGGTATCAGTCGAGCGCAGAAACGGGTACCTATGTTCTATTAAGGTTATTTTACCTGTAAGAACCGGAAGTTACCACTAGAGACACGAAAAAAATATTTCCTTGTAAAAGTGCAACGTATAACACACGTACTTTGAGGCAATATGGAACGGGTACCTATATTCTATTAGGTTTATTTTACCTCTAAGAAGCGAAAGTTACCACCAGAGTCACGAAAATATTTCTTTTTTTAAATTGCAACACATAACACACGTTTTATAAGCAAACAAGAAACGAATAAGTAACAGGATATCAGTGTAGCGTTGAAACGGGTACATATGCGCTAATATTTTTTTTCACCTGAGAGAACACATAATTACCGCCAGAGACATGAAAACAATTGAAAATCGATAGCGAATAAGAAACGAATAAGTAACAGGGTATCAGTTGAGCACTGAAACGAGTACATACGCGCTAATAGGTTTTTTTCTCCTCTTAGAACACATAGTTACCACAAGAGACACGAAAATCTTTTTTTTAAGTGCAACACGTCTTATAAGCGAATAAGGAACGAATAAGTAACAGACTATCAGTCCAGTATTAACCGAGAGCTTGAACGGGTATTTACGCGCTAATAGGGTCATTTCATCTCTAAGAACATATTGTTACAACCAGAGACATGAACATAATTGAAAATCCTTTTCTAACTGGTGCAACGTATACCAAACGTATTATAAGCGAATAAGTAACAGAGTATCAGTCCAGTATTAACCGAGCGCTGGCACGGGTACTTACGCGCTAATAGAGTTATTTCATCTCTAAGAACATATTGTTGCAACCATGGACATGAACATAATAGAAAATCCTTTTCTAACAGGTGCAACGTATGCCAAACGTAGTATAAGCGAATAAGTAACATGGTATTATCCGAGCGCTGGAACGGGTACATACGCGGTAATAGGGTTATTTCATCTCTAAGAACATATTTTTAATACCAGAACACAATTGATTTATTTCAAGGTGCAACATATACCACGCGTATTAAAAGCGAATAAGGAACGAATAAGTGACAGGGTATTTACCGAGCGCTGGAACGGGTACATACGCGGTCATAGGATTATTTCATCTCTAAGAACACATTGTTACCACCAGAGACATGAACACAATTGAAAATCGTGTTCTTATAGGTGCAACGTATAACTAACATATTCTAGGCGAATAAGGAACGAATAAGTAACAGGGTACTAGCCGAGAGATGGAACGGGTACATACGCAATAATAGGGTTATTTCATCTAAAAAAACACATAGTTTCCACCAGAGACATGAACCCAAATGAAAATCGATTTATTTAAAGGTGCAACGTATACCCCGCTTATTAAAAGCGAATAAGGAACGAATAAGTAACAGGGTATCATCCGAGCGCTGGAACGGGTACATACGCAGTAATAGGGTTATTTCACCTCTTAGAACACATTGTTACCACCAGAGACATGAACACAATTGAAAATTCTTTTCTAAAAGGTGCAACGTATAACAGACGTATTATAAGCGAATAAGTTACGAATAAATAGCAGGGTATTAACCGAGCGCTGGAACGGGTACATACGCACTAATAGGGTTATTTTATCTCTAAGAAAATATTGTAACAACCAGAGACATGAACACAATTGACAGTCTTTTTCTGAAAGGTGCAACATATAACAAACGTTTTTTAAAAAGCGAATAAGTAACGAATAAGTAACAGGGTACTAATCGAGCGCTGGAACGGGTACATACGCGGTAATAGGGTTATTTCATCTCTAAGAACATATTGTTACCAACAGAGACATGAACACAATTGAAAATCGATTTATTTCAAGGTGCAACATATACCACGCGTATTAAAAGCGAATAAGTAACGAATAAGTAGCAGGGTATTAACGGAGCGCTGGAACGGGTACATACGCACTAATAGGGTTATTTTATCTCTAAGAAAATATTGTAACAACCAGAGACATGAACACAATTACAAATCCTGTTCTAAAAGGTGCAACGTATAACTAACATATTCTAGGCGAATAAGGAACGAATAAGTAACAGGGTACTAGCCGAGAGCTGGAACGGGTACATACGCGATAATAGGGTTATTTCATCTCTAAGAACACATAGTTACCACCAGAGACATGAACACAATTTAAAATCGATTTATTTAAAGGTGCAACGTATACTACGCGTATTAAAAGCGAAGAAGAAACGAAGAAGTAACAGGGTTTAATCCAAGCGCTGGGACGGGTACATACGCGCTAATAGGGTTATTTGATCTCTAAGAACATATTGTAACAACCAGAGACATGAACACAATTGAAAATTGATTTATTTCATGGTGTAACATATACCACGCGTATTAAAAGCGAATAAAGAACGAATAAGTAACAGGGTATTATACGAGCGCTGGAACGGGTGAATACGCGCTAATAGGGTTATTTCATCTTTAAGAACACATTGTTACCACCAGAGACATGAACACAATTGAAAATCCTTTTTCAGCGGGTGCAACGTATAACAAACGTAGTATAAGCGAATAAGTAACGAATAAGTAACAGGGTATTAACCGAGCGCTAAAACGGGTTCATACGCGCTAATAGGGTTATTTCATCTTTAAGAACACATTGTTACCACCAAAAAAATAAACACAATTGAAAAACTATTTATTTCAAGGTGCAACGTATACCCCGGGTATTAAAGGCAAATAAGGAACGAATAAGTAAAGGGTATTATCCGAGCACTGGAACGGGTACATACGCGCTAATAGAGTTATTTCATCTCTAAGAATACATTGTTACCACTAGAGACATGAACACAATTGAAAATCCTTTTCTTACAGGTGCAAAGTATAACAAACGTAGTATAAGCGAAGAGGTAACAGGGTATTAACCCAGCGCTGGAACGGGTACTTACGCCCTTATAGGGCTATTTCATCTCTAAGAACACATTTTTACCACCAGAGACATGAACACAATTGAAAATCCTTTTCTAAAAGGTGCAACGTATAACAAACGTATTATCAGCGAATAAGTAACAGGGTACTAACCGAGTGCTGAAACGGGTACATACGCGATGATAGGGTTATTTCATCTCTAAGAACACATTGTTACCACCAGAGACATGAACACAATTTAAAATCGATTTATTTCAAGATGCAACGTATACCACGCGTATTAAAAGCGAATAGGGAACGAATAAGAAACAGGGTATTATCCGAGCGCTGAAAAGGGTTCATATATTGGCGCTTATAGGGTTATTTCATCTCTAAGAACACATTGTTACCACCAGAGACACGAAAATATTCCTTTTTAAAAGTACAACGTATACAACGCCTATTATAAGCGAATAAGGAACGAATAAGTAACAGAGTATCTGTCGAGCGCTGAAACGGCTACATACGCGCTTATAGGGTTATATCATCTCTTACAACCTAAATCTAACACCAGAGACAAGAAAACAATTGAAAATCATTTTTAAAAAGGTGCAACGTATATTACGCGTATCATAAGCGAAAAAGGAACGAATTAAACAAGGTATTAGTCTAGATCTGAAGCGATGTACACCCAGCTAACATGTGTAAACCCGACACAGTATGAAAGTATGTGCCTGCCCCAAGTCAAGAGCCTGACATTAAGTGGTTGTCGTTTATTTTTGTGTTACATATTTGTTTTTCGTTTATTTTTTTTATATAAAAATAAGGCCGTAAGTTTTCTCAGTATGTGCTTTGCTCATTGTTGAAGGCCTTACCGTTTCTGTGTCATTTTGGTCTATTGTGGAGAGTTGTCTCATTGGCAATCATACCACATCTTCTTTTTTATACAAGCGCTAAAATGGTGATTTCACCTCTTCAAACCAAGAACCATCTTCAAACATACGAATATAAAGCAGTTAAAAGGTAGAACGTAAAAAAATCAAACAAGGAACAAATGGGTGTCGAACATAAAGTAACAGGATCGGTTGAGCACAAACACGTATAAATAGGTGATAAAAGTGTCATTTTACCTCAACACATTTAGAACTTTTACCAGATATAAGAATATAAACAATTAAAAAGGAGGAAGGATATCAAAAGTCGAATAAGTAACAAATAAGGAATAAGGAATAATTAACGAATAGGTAACGAATAAGGAATATGGAATAAGTAACGAATAGGTAACGAATAAGGAATAAGTAACGAATAGGTAACGAATAAGGAATAAGTAACGAATAGGTAACGAATAAGGAATAAGGAATAAGTAACCAACTTGACGTCCATTCTTTGTTCTCGTTACTCTTGATATGTCATGGTCTCATTACTATTGGTATGCCATGTTTGTCAGTATTTATTCTTGTTACTTTTGTATGAAATGTCCTGTTTGCAAGTCCATGTTCTCGTTATCTTCATATATGTGCTGCTTGTCAATACACGATCTCGTATCTCTTGACATGGCTTGTTTAATGGGACAAATTTGTCAGTACGTGGTGTTTGTTTCTCTTGATATATCTTATTTGTCAACATAAATCATTGCTCTGGAGATGTCTTGTTCGTTGATATATTTTTGCTACTGTTGATACATAAAAATAATTAGATCTGGTATGTTTGCCAAAGAGACAACTATCCACCGAAGTCCAAATGAAGTAGATGTAAGCAATTAAAGGCAACCATGCGGCCTTGTTTGTTAAAACACGTTCTGTCTGTCAGTACATGTATATATATATACCGTTGCTCTTGTATGTAAAATGTTAACAACAGTTAATTTATTTTTGATGATATATCAACGATTATTCATGTTAACACTGAATTCTTTACCTTGTGGAGATGCTAGTCCTTTATAAAAGCTAGCTTGTAAATATAACAATAATAAGATGTGATATATGATTGTCAATGATAGAACTCACCAGGGACCAAATGACATAGAAGTTAACAACTGTAAGTCCTACATGTTTTATTGTTGTTGAGATGTACACCATTTTATATACGATATGACTTGATTTAGGTCTACTACATATTTTACAATCATTAAGGTAAAGTTTGTGACAGTATTTATCATTATATCGTTGAAGCAGTTGACAAATCCCTAAAATATATATAAATACTAAATTAGTCATATTCATTATCATCATTAGTGTGCAGGTTATAGAGACGTTTTTTATCATACGGAATTTTAAAGCGATCAGACAATGCCATGAAAATAAGTTGCAGAGCATCACTTTCTTCTTTTACCTCTTCATTCTCAGATATTGAATACTGTAGATATTGTGCTATTTTTCTGACGTTTGAATGGAGACTTACAACCTTGTACCTTGGAATATCAGCCAATATATCATTAATACTTTCATTACCCAGGTCTAAATAACTGAACGGTAAAATTATCGAAAACTTTTCATAGTCTATGAAATCTTGAAACGCATACGGATTGGTTGATTTTGGTATAATTACGGGAATACATCCACTCATCACTGAATCATAGAATGATTTTCTGGAGTCTGTGTCCCCACGTGGTTGTAGACAAAATACCGAATGTTGCATCCACTGTATGACGTATTGGGTAATAACCTGGGGACACTCTCCGGTGATATATTGCACGCACTCAAATGTTTTATTAATGTTTTCTTCCACAAAGTAGTCGTAAGATGCATCTGTAACCATTGTTACATCTCTTAAAAGATCATAACGTTTAGAATGCTCATAATAATTTTCTCCAATTGGTATCAAAATGAATATATTTCTGGATTGTAAAGGATTAGTATAAAGAGTTCTTTCCCTTGAATGTAAAAAATGTCCATATGAAGGATAAGGAATAACTATTTCAGACAGAGAATCTGTCGATTTAGTGTGCACTGATTCATAAGTTAAAAATGTCAACATTTGCTTACCATTCTTTTCAAAATGGGCCTCTAGATTTACGTCAGGAGGCATCCAAACATACAATAAACCAAGTGTTGATATATGAGGTTTTCCACTATGGAAGTAAATATTCTTTCTCATAAGTTTTCGAAGAACTTGAAATTTTTTACGTGTAGATTCTTCATAGCACAATTCTAGTAATCCAAAATATGCTGGCACGTAAAACACATCAGCTTCATCTGGGTTATACGTCCGTAGCCTATTAGTCTTCAGTTTATTATGGATAATCATCTCTATACTAAATTGACTTGTGGCTCGGAATGATATCTCCTCATCTAAACCATCTACAAACATTTCTGTGCCAAAACCTCTATCTTGAAAGTCAACACACATAAACGGTTGTACGAATTTACAATTTGTTATATTTGTATTCAAAAGTTCAGGTATATCATAAATATAGAATCTGAAAGCTTTCTTATGTTCTTGATCGGAATCCACACGTTTTGTCACCTCTCTAGGGGTTTCTCTATTAACCAATCTCATGATGTGAGAATGATGACTATCAGGTATTTTTCGTATAGAAGTTTTTTTACTTATGATTTCCAGCAGCGGTTGTTGGTTTGGCAGATTTTGTATGCACCTGTGAATAGAACAAATGCATACGTCAATGTTAAATCTATCAAGTAATAAATGAGTTTGTTTTTGATAAAAAAAAAAACTAAAAAAATA
The DNA here is from genome assembly GCF_963676685.1 of Mytilus edulis. Lineage (NCBI taxonomy): Eukaryota > Metazoa > Mollusca > Bivalvia > Mytilida > Mytilidae > Mytilus > Mytilus edulis. Next base: position 71,334,792 of record NC_092345.1, on the reverse strand, counting down.
CTTTAAAAACTGGCGTACCAGTAAAGAGGTATTCTGTAGAATAACAATACGGAACACTAGAGATGTGACAACCAGCACCATTGTAAATATAAATTCTCTATAAGCCATACCAGGACTAATCGTTCCTGTAGTTAATCGAGCATCTTTGTGAAAATGATTAATAGATAAAGCCGACGAGGAAAGGCATTATATCGACCACCGAAAGTTACATTCTTTTTGTAGCCAAGATGGTCGCTGGTCACGGTGCAGGTTAATATGTTGCCATGATGTCACAGAAGCTAGTGTTCGAATCCCGCTGAGGGAAGAAAAAAAATAATTACATAGCAAATTTGAAGATCGAACATTGTTGGGCTAAATTTAAGTAGGGGTATTTCATTTTAAATTCAGAGTGATAATTTAATATGGAACAAAATTAAACCTCAGTGCAAGTAAAAGTCGGTCACTGGCATTAGGTCGAGTAAAAGTTCTTAATACACTACATATTCGTGTCGGAGAAAACATAATATATACCAACAAATTAAGAGATTATATCGATGAAATCTATCAATGAATGACCATGATGTTACAAAGAATCATTAATGTATTGCTTATAAAATGTCAGCATTATATATCATCGTTATTAAAAACAAACACGTTCGAATACTGGATATCTAGACGCTTATCCTTCCTGGTCCTATATTCAAAATTGGAACAGAGTGCTAGACTTCATCTGATAGTTACAGACTACTAGTAGTTATTTTACTGTCCTGTATCTTGAAATTATTTGAAAAAGTCCTGTATCTTGAAATTATTTGAAAAAGTTATCAAAGCTCGGGTGATTCATTTTGTGCTCTATGTCAAACATTCCGAATCCCAACAAACAATGATTACGACAGTACCATAGTTGCATTACTGCATTCTTAAATTTATATGAGACAATTTTATTCATAACATGAGTAAAGTAAGTGTCGCTTTAAACAATCTTTTGATACTTTCTGGAGAATTGGTGTAATGTACAGATTGTATAATTAATTTAAAGCGTAAGGGTAACAGTTAAACATGGTCTGTCATATTGATAGAAGGAGTTCAGTAAATACAAACCAGGCCCATTCTTAGTTTTTTGTCGTATTATAAGGTTGAAGACAAAAAGACGTAGTTAAAAAACAAGCTTCAAATTGTATCAATACATTGAAAAAAAAGATGGACGAAAATTCTTCTGAAAATAGGACACTCTCTATCGCAAAGTGTCTCAATACACTTTTTTGTATGACATATTTGAATAAGTAAATGAATATTTTATTTGCAAAAACATAAAGTACATGCTATGGCATTACATGGAAAAAATATATGTGAGCGAAGAGAGAGCCGAGTGAGTGAGCCTCTCCTGCCAGTACATAGCCTCTGCACTGTCAAGACTTCTACAGTGCCTCCCCGCGATAGCACATGGTAACTAGGATCTAGTATTTTAGGCTTTACTGTAGAAGATCTTGCAGCAGCAAGGGCCATAAAGATCCAGAGTGTAGACCCACCGATGTGTGGACACGCCCTTACTTTCATCAACCTTGCCCTAACTATGGGTAAATAGCCAGTTAGATGATGAACGGTTACCTTGCAAGGTAATCTATCTAGGAGGAAAAAAACTCTGATATAAAAACGAGCAGATAATGGTTCGTCCGCGTTGGTCTACAACTTAGCTAGAGGAAGGAAACTTCGCCAAAAAATCCCTGGCACTATATGTAGGGATTCGGCAAAAGGGCCAACAGCTCTCTCGTGTAAAAAGATTTAAGTTACAGAAACAGCAACAAAGGAATCAAACACAACCGCTGTGCGAATAGGCCTTCAAGAAAATAGTATGATTGTCAGTGATGAAAGTCGCGAGGAAGCTGCTGGCAGGAATGAAGTGCTGAGCGCTAAAGCAAAAATCAGAATAGGATTTTCGCACGTTCTATGTATGAAATTGGGAAACTTGCACAGGTCACATCAGAAATAAGGCGATACAGCTTGAACATTTTGGGAGTAAGTGAAAGTAGTTGGACATGTTCTTGTAAAATAAAGACAGACACAGGAGACACAGTTCTTTACTTTGGCAGAGTTGATAACCATCATTTTGAAGAAGTAGCCATCATCCAAAAGAAAGACACTGAGAAGGGACTTACCGAATTGAAACCTGTTAATAATAAATTTATAACTGCAAAATTGAAAGGAGTTCACACCAACAAATGGCGGTGATGAAACTGTGAAAGACACCTTTTACGAACAACTTCAAGCAGAAGTGAGATTGGTACCACGTCATGATCTTCTGGTGGTGATGGGTGATTTCAATGCCAAAATGGGAAACAGCAACACTGATGTTGACAGAATATTAGGTAAACATGTATGTGGTAATATAAAGGATAATGGAGAAAGACTAGTAGAAAGATGTACAGCTTACAATCTGGTAGTAGGAGGAACACTCTTTCCACATCAAGATATACATAAATTAACATGGTGTCTCCGAATGGAAGGGATAATAATCAGATTGACCACCTTATGATAAATGATACTTGGTGAGGTTCATTACAAGATGTTAAAGTTAAGAAGGGGAGCAGATGTTGGTAGTGACCATCACCTTGTTTATACTGCAAATATCAAGATAAATTTGAAGAGTGTAGGACTTAAAACACTTCTCCCTACACGTTATGGTATTGAATAATCACAAGTTCACATTGTAAAGAATGCATTCATTCTTCAATTGAAGAACAAGTTTCAAGGTCTGACAGATAATCCTAAAATGATGACAGCCGAAACAACAGAAGTGAACTCAAATAAGAACAATATACAAAACAACTAGCGAGGACTGTCTGGGTTTTAAACAAGGTAAACAGATGAAGAAATGAATAACACCAGGTAATTGGAAGGTTACAGAAAAAAGATGTCATATGAACAAGAAGATACTAGACACAAAATCTGAAAGGCTACAAGCAAGAGACATAAAACAAGCTATATAATACTAGACAAATATGTTAAGCGAATGGCTAGAGCAGACAAAAGAGCTTACATGGGTCAGGATCCCTAATAGACCTTGAGATGAGGAACTCAGATGACGTAATTAAAAAAAAAATATTAGTCCGCCATACAATTGTGGATGCTGTGATTTTAAAAATGGACATACATGAACAATAAGAACTGTTTTATAGAGCTGATGTGATGAGAAAAGAAATATGAAGATTCGTCCTGAAATAAATTATTAGAAAGGACAATTTTTTATTGAATTTTATGATCAGAATTTTGGGATTATTTCATGAGGAGAGTGACATTTTTCACCATCTTCCGGGGTCCAGCAATTTGCGAAAAAAGTAATCTCACTTGCCACCGCGAAAATTTAACCAGACATGTATAAATGTATCAGCTTCAATATGAGCCATCATACATGTTCAAGTAAATGATATGGACTGAGCAACGGAGGAAAACGTTACCATTACCGCCTATGGAGAATTAATTGTAAATGTTGACCCACATGGAAGATCTTGCTAGACAAGCAAAAGAAGCAGAAGAAGCACCAGAAAAGGGTGAACAGGGGAAAATTTACATGTGGATCAAGATCTGCTTACCCTTCCGGAGCACCTGAGATCACCTAGTTTTTGGTGGGGTTCGTGTTGTTTATTCTTTAGTTTTCTATGTTGTGTCATGTGTACTATTGTTTGTCTAGTGTCTTGAATTTCATCCAAATTATTTCTTAATTTTCGGAACACGTTTTAGAAATTTAAATGTGACGTCACTTTGGGCGTTGCATTGACTATGGCTAACAGGGGCTGTTCTTTTGTAATGTATTCGTTTTTATTATATAGCTAGTCACCACTTTAGTTTAATCACGTATATCTATTATATAGTCATTTTATAAAACTTACTGTTTGCAAAACTATGTATTATGAAAATGGCCATTGTTACATTATAGTTCGTGTCTGTGTGTGTTACATTTCGGTGTTGTGTCTCTGTTGTGTCGTAGTTCTCTTATATTTGATACGTTTCCCTCAGTTTTAGTTTGTAACCCGGATTTGTTTTTTTCTCTATCGATTTATGAATTTTGAACAGCAGTATACTAATGTTGCCTTTATATGTCCTTTTCATTTTTAGTCATGGCGTTGTCAGTTTATTTTCGATTTATGAGTTTGACTGTCTCTCTGGTATCTTTCTTCCCTCTTTAATAACCACTGGGTCGATGTCTCTGCTGGTGGACAATTTGTCCCCGAGGACATCATCCGCCCAGTAGCAAAACTTAAATTGCATGAACTTACAAATATCAAACAGGAAACTGGCTCGGACGTCGCCCAGTATAAAAAGGTCCGAAACAGACGTTACCGTGGACACGTCGTCGTCTGATATGGCAGATGTCCTCTCATCACCAGACATGAAAAATATCTCAAACAGGACTCATTCAGATCATCGTACTAGTGAAAATGGCAATATTACACATATACAGCCATGTTCAGTTCTCCTTAAAGACATTTTGGATTTTTATGACACAGAACAATACTATCGTATTTCGAAACGTGAGATCAAAGGCTGCAAAACTTGTCAAATTTTAATAACAGATGCTGAATTCACTAGCAATTTAATTTATCCGGGTGCGGGAATTTCTCGCTGAATTAAAGACCTGTTGGTGACCTTCTGCTGTTATCTTCTCTATGGTCGGGTTGTTGTCTCTTTGACACATTCCCCATTTCCATTCCCAATTTTAAGAAGTCATATTATACCAGAAGTTACGATGATCTGAATTCTAAATCGAATAATGTCGTCTACGGATTAGATTGCAACCTTTACGGATTGGTATACGTCGGTGAAACGAAAGCAAGGCTAAGCAAACGTATATACGGTCATAGATCAGACATTTACCTCAATGCTAACGACATTCTTTACCAGCATTTCAATCAGCCCGATCATTCCATCGTTTCTATGACAGTACGCATTATCAAAAAAATATACAATAGTTCTAACAATCCTAATCTTGCAACGCCTCTCCGTAGACAAAAAGAGGACTACTGGATTAGACAATTAGGAACTGCGACACCATATGGTTGCAATGACAAAATTGATGGTAAAGGTATTCTATCTAGTCCTTCGTGTAGCTAGGTGAATGTGACGAATATTTTTAACTCTACTCCTCGACGTAGACGCAGTCATGGTCATCGTCATTATACATCACCTACTCTGCATGATGTCTCTATTAATGACTAGCTGCCATTTATACAAAAGCCGTTAGGTATTTATCACATTCGCACGAAACTTTATTCATTACCCCTTTTAAACTTCATTCTCTGTTCCATTTATGTTTGGAAACCAATGTTACAAACCCTCATTCAAACCAATGCAAACTTACAGCTATAATTTCGGATATTGCAAGTCACAGACTTTTCAAGCCAGTCCGCATTGGAAAAGATGAAAAAGAGAAAAGATCTTTCCTTAATCTTGCCTTTGCCAACAAAGGTCTAGATGGCGTCAACTTAAGCAATATCCTTCATCATAAATTGGTTCAATCGAAAATACCTCCTTATTCCAATCATTTCTTATACCTAGTATACCAACTAACATTTTCAATTACAAACACGTTTTGCAGGATCTCAGTATTGACGACTTCAAGTCTAAACATCCTGATTGCACGTGTGCTAGTTCCTAATTCACATGTGATCCGGCTAGCCACGTTATAACCGGTGACCTCAACATTGTTAATAACACTTCCCTACGAAATGTGTTATCGAAAGGTCCAAAATATCGTGAGCCAAAATCCATCAATTGGAAATACAACTTTAAAATGTTGATGGATTTAGTCGAGGATTATGCCAGGCAATGGGCTAAGCGTAAGAAAGAAGACGTAGACACTCTTTCCGAATGGATTAAGGCAGTGAGGTCGTTAATACAAATCAGAATTAAGAAACTGAATGGGTTTATCAATGCCCATGCATGCTACATCAATCTTTAAAGACCCTAATGTTGCAAAGCACTTATTTTACCTTCATGACAACTATGTTGTTGTCCCCGCAGATAAAGACCCAAACAACATGTTTCTGTGTATAAAACTCATTACATTAACTGCTTGATAAACGAATTAGGTATTTACAATTCACTTGGAAACCCAACATATACCCTCACGACACTTACCAAAAAGGAAATCTTGGATAATCATAGGTCTGTTCTATGTTTCTTTGGAATTTCAACCAAAGATGATGAACTGGATCTTCCATCACTGTATTGGATACCTAAACTGCATAAGTGTCCTTACAAACAACGCAACGGTATATTGCTGGGTCTTCCAAGTGCTCCACGAAACCTCTTTCTAAATTATTAACATCAATTTTATCAGCAATCAAAGACGGGCTTCAAAGTTATTGTGAAACTGCCTATTCTAGAGGTGGCGTGAATAAGATGTGGATACTTAAAAATTCCAAAGATCTTTTAGAATACATACAATCTAACTCTCTTTCATCTTGTAATAGTATTAAAACATTTGACTTTTCTACACTTTATACAAGTATTCCACATTCTAAACTAAAAGACAAATTGAAAGAGTTGATATTGCTTTGTTTCATTAAAAAGAATGGCCAACGAAGATACAAGTATCTTGTCTTAGGAAGGGATAAATCATACTTTGTAAAGGATCACTCTGATTCAAACAAAAAATTCTCTGAAACAGACATTATCAAGATGCTTGATTTCTTGATTGACAACATATTTGTTACGTTCGGAGGACGTGTTTTTCAACAGAATATTGGCATTTCAATGGGAACGAATTGTGCCCCTCTTCTTGCCGACTTGTTTCTTTATCATTATGAGGCTGACTTTATACAGGAACTTCCTAGGAAGAAAGATAAGAAGTTAGCAATATCCTTTAACTCTATTTTCCGCTATATAGATGATGTTCTGTCACTAAATAATTCAAAATTTGGTGACTCCCATTGAACTAGAGATAAAGGATACAACAGATACAGTTAAGTCGGCCTCAAATCTTGACTTACATCCAGAAATTGACAATGAGTGTCGATTGAAAACAAAACTTTACGACAAAAGAGATAATTTCAGCTTTCCAATTGTGAACTTTCCATTTCTAAGTAGCAACATTCCAGCAGCACCTGCATACGGTGTATATATCTCCCAATTGATACGATATTCACGTGCTTGCATTACCTATCATGATTTTCTTGATAGAGGGTTGTTGCTCACAAGGAAGCTATTAAATCAAGAGTTCGAAAGGGTGAAGTTGAAATCATCTCTTCGTACATTGTACCGGATGTGTAATATCATAAGCAACACGACGGGTGCCACATGTGGAGCAGGAACTGATTACCCTTCCGGAGCACCTGAGATCATCCCTAGTTTTTGGTGGGATTCGTGTTGTTTATTCTTTAGTTTTCTATGTTGTGTCATGTGTACTATTGTTTGTCTGTTTGAATGCAGAACTGTTCAATGCCGACCCAGAAATTGCAGCTGAAATTCTTTAATCACTATTAACTTCAATATGAGAAGGGAAAATAATACCTGACGATTGGACCAAAGGCATGATAATAAAGTAAGCCAAGAAGGAAGCTCTTAGTGACTGCAACAACTGTCGAGGGATAACCCTCTTTGTCACTTCCCAGTAAAAACATGGCAAAAATTGTTATTCAAAGAATAATAGATACAGTTGATAAACAGATAAGAGAGGAGCAAGCAGGATTTCGTAAAGGTAGAGGATGTTTTGATCAAATTTTTGCTTTACGTAACATCATCAATAATGTACAGAATTGCAAAGGCAGCTTTACATCAACTTCGTGAATTTCCAGAAGGCTTTTGACAGTCAACAGATAGAGCTTGTGGTGAAGACTTAGACGATATGGAATTCCAAAAGAAATAATTGAGCTTATCATAAGTTTCTATAGGTTGCACTTTGTAAATACAGCTGTTTCTCAAAACACGCCTCTTTTGGGGAGATCTTGAATATTCATAGAAAATTAATTTTGTTTACATACTGGTTCCCAGTTATGCTCTCTGTGTTCCATATCACAGAGACATAACTTGGGAATGTTACCAGTAAATACACATGTGCATATTTTTTACATTGAAATATGTGGTAAACTTTCATTCGAGGTAGGGGTAGTTAAGAAAATTAGTGTTAGTTTAAACTCTGAGCAGTTCAGGGCATATAAACGTTGAAAATATGCCGCACAGCCCTATATTTTGACCTTTGAAAAAACATGTGGTGCATATGAACTTTCAATTCTAGGATAAGATTTTTTTCAAAACTTCATAGTAAAAGTGGTACAGTTTTAGCCGTAAAAGGAGTTCCTAGTATGGGAAATTGCATTGTCAATATTTACAGAAATGCAACCTAAAACAATTTCACTTGCAGTGTAGGGCATATCAATATATGGTTTGAGGTAAAACAGGAGTTAGACAAGGATGTATGATGCCTACTATTCTTTTCAATTTGATCATTGATTGGGTTATGAGAAAAACAATAGAAGATGCTCCAAGAGGAATAAGATGGAACATTTCATCAATATTAGAAGATCTTGATTTTGCTGATGATCTAGCTCTTTTATCAAATATCCACCATCATTTACAAGAGAAGACAAACCGCCACAATACTTTTACCAGTCAAGTTGGAATTAAAATCAGCCAAACGAAAAAAGAAGTCATCATAGTATATCGAAAAGATCTTCCCATCACTGAAACCTTTATATACCTAGGAAGTACAATAAGAAACGATGGAGCTGAAGGAAATGACATCATGAACAGATTAAACAAAGCCAGAAATATATTCAGATCACTTAACAATGTATGGAAATAATCACAGTACAAAAAGCGGACCAAACTAAAACTGTAGACCATGAATAACACATGGGGTACCGTAGAAAAGATGGTCAAAGACAGACAGAAATGGAGAACCTTTGATGCTGCCCTACATGCCAATGGCATACCGGGCAGTTAGTAAGTAATTAATTAAAACTCAAAACCTGTGTAATTTTAAAAACATGCATCGTTGTAAATATAACGGAATTTGATGAAACTGATATCAAAGTGAGAGGTTTAGCGCTATAAAACCAGGTTTAATCCACAATTTTCTACAGACAGTTCTTGTCTATTCGTTTTTGATGTGTTTTGTCATTTGATTTTGCCCTGTGATTATGGACTTTTATGGACTTTCCGATTAGATTTTCCTCTGAGTTCAGTATTTTTTTTTATTTTACTTTTTATGCAATTGACCGGATGCCAGTGACGCGCGTGTGCAATTCACTCTACACTCTCTAAAACAAACATACATTTTTTACCTATTTTGTTAATCTTTATGCACGATATCGGCCTGGTTGTTGCAGGTTTATATAATGTACATGCACATTCTTCATTTTGCGAGAGGTAATTGTTGATGGTTTGTACTTACCAATGTATTACTGAATAGAACAGACACACAGACACAACAAACGTATACAGGGTTTGTCTAATATTCATGTTGTAGTCAACATGCATTCAACTTTTTGTAAGTTTTCCGTTACAACAAACCTTTGAATTATAATTGATGACCATGGATAAGTAATAAATGATAACGATAAAGAAAATTATTTACAAAATGGAAAACAAATGACCATTTATATTGAAATTTAGTAACATGTGTTGTATTACTTCGTCATTACAGCATATGTGTACTAGACTAAGTATTTAGCGAACGTTGTATGTATGCAATTATATAACTTGTGGTTTTCATGTTTAAAGGAAAATTGTTCCCATATGCTTTTATTGGAAAATAAAATAATATTTTAGTGGTATCAGACAAACATTCTGAGATATTGCCTCATGTAATTTTGAGTATGAATAGATTTTTTTTTATACTCCCGCTTTAAAATAGAAAGTGTAGTATATGTTTTACGTCTCGGCCTATCAATCCGTAGGTCCATCCATCAGTCCATCAGTCAGCTCGTTCGTCCATCCGTCAGTCCGTCTGTTCGTACCATGAATATTGTTCGTCGCATCTTTCTCAGGAACTACATTACAAGATTTCAGAAATTTGGTTTCATGGTTTACATCGTTTATATGAGTCAGCTATACTGTGTGATGCATTTTCAGATTCATCACTCAACATCTTCCTGTTTACCGAAAACTAACATCAGTTATACATATGACATCCAAGTTGAAAATTTTCGTCGCGTTTCCTCATGACCTACATTACAAGGATTTCTCAAATATGGTTTCAGGGTTTATAAACTAAGTAAGTTATACCATGTCATACATGAATTACATATATTCATCTTCAACAACTTCCTGTATACCGAACACTTACACTATTTTTCACATCCAAGTTGAAAAAAGATAAAGGGAACAATTTAACAAAATGGAAAACAAATGACCATTTATATTGAAATTTAGTAACATTTGTTACATTACTTCGTAGTTACAGCATATGTGTACTATTGATTAGTGAATGCAGTATAAAATTGAGAATGGAAATGGGGAATGTGTCAAAGAGACAACAACCCGACCAAATAAAAAACAACAGCAGAGGGTCACCAACAGGTCTTCAATGTAGCGAGAAATTCCCGCACCCGGAGGCGTCCTTCAGCTGGCCCGTAAACAAATATATACTAGTCCAGTGATAATAAACGCCATACTAATTTCCAAATTGTACACAAGAAACTAAAATTAAAATAATACAAGACTAACAAAGGCCAGAGGCTCCTGACTTGGGACAGGCGCAAAAATGCGGCGGGGTTAAACATGTTTGTGAGATCTCAACCCTCCCCCTATACCTCTAACCAATGTAGAAAAGTAAACGCATAACAATACGCACATTAAAATTCAGTTCAAGAGAAGTCCGAATCTGATGTCAGAAGATGTAACCAAAGAAAATAAACAAAATGACAATAATACATAAATAACAACAGACTACTAGCAGTTAACTGACATGCCAGCTCCAGACTTCAATTAAACTGACTGAAAGATTATGATTTCATCATATGAACATCAGGCACAATCCTTCCCGTTAGGGGTTTAGTATCATACCATCATAACATATATGAGAAGAACATAACCCGTGTCATGCCAACAACTGTTTTTAGAATAAATGTGTTTAGTTCCGATGCAAAGACCTTATCAGTGACTCAATATTAACGCCAAAATATCATCGCGGCAATCTTTAATGACTTGACAACAGTATCGTAATTATATCCCTTCTTAATAAGTCTATTCAAAGGTTTTGTAACTTTCTGAGGTGAATGAAATTATACAACGTGTTGTTTTCTCTATTTAAAAAGGGACCTAGTTCTAACCCCGCTCATGCGAGTGCATTCGACTCCAATCTTAATTGACTAGGATTGTCACTTTTCCCTATCGAATGTCTGTAGTTTCTTCCGGGCACTCCAGCTTCCTCCATTAATAAAAACTGGCCGCCCCGAAAAAGCCATACAGCGATGCTTAACAGTTCCGTTAAATACCAAAAAATAAATAAAAGTAGGAATATTTTTTTAAAGGAAAATTGTTCAGAAATGCTATTATTGAATTAAAGTAATTAATTGTATTCTTATTGGGAGTATCCTTCGTGGAACCAGACAAACATTTTGATATTTGACCTCAAGTAATGTTGAGTATGAATAGGGTTAATTTTTTATATTTTTTTTTATCACAATTGAATATAGAATTTCAACTGCACATTAATCTACAAAATTGTGATTTAAACTTTTAAAGTACATGGGACATGACATGTAAATCGTTCATGACAAAGCTCCATGTGAAAGTATCCTTGCATCTTTTTCAACTGATACTATTTGAAGAACTGTAACGGGTATCCAACTGCATGGGTTCTCATCCACAGGATTCATATCATAATGCACTATTTTGGACTTTTTAGTATTCAATGCATTCAACTCCGCAATCGATTTGGCACTGGGTTTTTTTTCGAGCATTCCTGACGAGTCTAAATTGTAGACGCGTCTTGCGTTCTTAATTATAGGCCTGGTATCTCTTTAATGGTTATTTTTCTAGTCCAAATTTTTAACACCTAGATTATTTATGTTTCGTGATTGTACATTAAATCACCACACAGAACACATTGGTAACATCAAAGTCAGAGGCATACAACAAAAAACATAACACCTACTGGATTTCCAAAGATGTATGATCAATTTCCCCTGAACATTAGCATATTTTCTGTTCTATCAAAATGTCTTCAACAACACATAGTACTGAATACCATTTTGTTTTATGGAAATATGAAAATAGGTGATAAAATATTTCAAGTTTATGATAAAAAAAGGTTTTGCAATGAATTTCCAGTAGAAAAAAACAAAGTTTCGCCTTGTAAGAGAAACAAATACATGGGGAATGGCCCTATAATGGTTGAGCATGACTGCGTGTATATTAATATAAAACATATTTATCAGTATAAACAGATATTTAATTCAAATTTTATTTTCAAATGTATATAAAATATTATGAATAAATAGGTAAAACATATGACTAGTAGTAATAATCTGTCCTTTCGGGACTATACGTAACATTTGAAGGGTAACCATTTCCGTTTATGCGTTGTCTATTCATTTGAGCAGGTGGGGGAAAGTTATGTGGATGCGTGCCTTCACATTCTAGTATACAGTTGTGTTGTGGCAAGTAGCCTACTTGGTGTCTCTTAGGTGATTGACCTTTGGTTTCTTGCGGCCGTTCAGCACCTGAATGCGTATCTGAAACGTGATGGTCACACGGAGAAGTCCGAGAATTTGAGGCACTAGGAACATGATCATACATTGGATTATGAGCTTGTTTCAGTTTTGGCACTACTTGAGGTTTTCGTTTAGGTTTTTGCACAATAGCATAGTCATCGTCATTAATTTGATAATGCTGAACTCCTTGTTCAGTAGCACCATTCTGATATGCAGTGTTCTCTTGATGGTAATAATCATTATTCTGATTTTTTAGCGGTGGGGGTGGAGTAGGGGGTCCGGCATTTTCCAGCAATTCTGGAGGTGGAGGAGGAGGAAAATCAGATATCGTAGAAGTTTGCATATTTGAACTAGAATTTGTATTTGTACCTTCTTCTGTATCTTCAAAGTCTAAACTATCATATGATGCATAAGGATTTTTTATTTTTGGTGGTCTGAAGCTTGTTGTTCTATTATTTACCACTGAATTATCATTTGAACTATATGTAGATTTATCAATAGCGGTATACGGTCCTTCTGAAGACACAGATGTAAACATTCGCGTGTTGCGTTTTTCTATATGATTAAAACACGATTCTCGTTCGGGAGATTCTTCAATGCCCTCTGAAAATGTTTGCATAGACGTCCCGCCTGGGTCAGTCCGACGTCCAGAATGTCCTGAGTCTGTATCGGACTGTGTAGCCAATTTGTATTGTCCAGTTTTTCTTAATGTACAATACCTAAAATAAAAAAAACTGTTTTGAAAATATTCAAAAGAACAAATAGATGTAATTAAGATTACAAATGTCTACAAAATACCAAAAGAAAAAAGAAAAAAAAGAACGGTCTCTTTTGATTGTTTTTCTACAAAAATGTACACATCAATTGACATACAAAGATCTGATCCTACAAATAAGTAAGGATATTCTGTGTTGTTTTTAATTTCAATTTTAGTTTCTTTTTTATATTTCGAAGTTGTGTATGCCGTTCATTATCGCTGAACCAGTGCACATTTTTGTTTAAGGGCCAACTGAAGCCCGCCTCCGGTTGCGTGAATTATTGCTGTGTTGAAGACCCATTAGTGGCCTTCAGCTGTTTTCCGCTCTTTTGTCGGGTTATTGTCTCTTTGATACATTCCTTATTTCCATTCTCAATTTAAATGTTTAGCTGGCCAATTACAACGTCATAATATATGTTTAGAATTTCAGTTGGTAATGGTGAGATTTAGAAATTAAAATCTTGTGATGAGTGTTCTCTTTTTAATACGACTGTTTTAAACTAAGCGGTCGAATTTATTTATCAGTATTAAAGTTATTGGGGACAGCTATGTACTTTCCAGCTATTAAGCTAGCCATGTCTATCACTTACCGACAGCAAACCAGACAAATCGCCATTACTATCCAAAACGCAATAACAAACAGGAAAAAATTGATTACAACTATTTCTGAAATTACAAAAGAGAAGAAATACGTAAATTAAATAGAACTTTTTCCAAAGGACATAAATTAGAATGCAACATGTACATTTATGTAAAAATAAATAAAAAAAGTTCAGAATATATCACAATTCATATATAAGAAGCAACATAAAAAAATAAACAATTTAAAAAGTGGCCCAACAGGAAATACAACTTATTAAATCCACACTGAAAAATAAATGTTCCTTATATCAGATGCTGTATATATCATACATGTACGTGGCTAAACTTTCACCTCGCATTCATTTTTTTTTAATTCAAGGAAAACTTACTGAAAATATTATAAAATCTTTCCGGGTCAAACGAAGATATCGTCACTTCATCTGTGTTATTATCTGAAATAGATTAGAATTATCTCTCTTTGATCAAGACTAAATATATTTCCAAAATTCCGCGAGATCATATTTTTTTTACTTTAATTGAAGTTTTGCATTAAAGTTACTTCTCAGTCTGAGACCAGACTTTTAATATGACCACTTCATGGGCAAATCTTTTTCCATAGCATGCTTTTATATAACTGTAATGTTAAAATTTGTACTGTACTGTTCTTTGCATAAAAAAAGTAAGAAAACAAATTCTGATTTTTGATGCGACTGTCATACAAGTGAGAGGTTTAACTAGCTATAAAACTAGGTTAAATACACCGTTATCTACAAAAGAAAATGTTTTTACTAAGTCAGGAATATGACAGTTGTTATCCATTAGTTGATGTGTTTGATGTGTTTGAGCTTTTGATATTGTCATTTGATTAAGGACTTGCTTTTTTAAATTTTCCTCGGAGTTCAGTATTTTTGTGATTTTACTTTTTTCTGTTTTTAATATCGTCTCTTCAAACACATCTTGCACACAGCGAAAAGAATGTTTTATTAATATCGTTTAACAAGGATTTTACTGCAAAGTGGAACCAAAATGGCGGCTTCAAATTACATTACACATACAAAACATGTTGAACATGGTTTAAAATCGACGGTTGTTGAGCAGAAAGAATATATTTGTTCATGTGAAAACTTGATCAATTTACTCACAATTAATTGAATTAAATCCGAATTTGTGAGTGAATTTCTCTGGTTTCGACATAAAATTACTCTGGCAAAAATGTTTTAACCTTTAAAGGGTCCGGAATATGAAGACGGGTTGAAACGATATTATGGTGTCAAATTTTTTTTCTTCCCAGACTTACATGCTCAACCATTCACAAGATTTGCTATTCTCTCATTTTTTACACTACTATACCTTTGCTATGCCCTCTGTTATCCTAATTAAATATTTCTATGACCTTTATCGACTCGATTGGCAGTTCTATTAGTTAACATGGTGAAGCATTATAGACAAAGTAAGATAACTAAGCTTTTATTCCATGTTTTATTTAACATGTTTGAAACAAAACAGATATTGAGAATACTGCTGTATCGTTTTTTGCAAAAACATGTATAAGTAAAAAGCAATTAACGTTTCATTGCTATTTTTTTACATGTTTATCACATAAAGATATGTTTGCGATAAAAGGAAAGTAAGAACGTCATGTTTTATTATAGAAAAGGTTATGTAGTGTTGGAGAGTTCCTTTGCTCTTAAATTCTCTGGAATATTTTTGATCATAGGAAACAGTTCTGAGCAAACTGGTTGATGCTGAAGTATTAAAGATTTATGCCCTAATCAACGTTCTGAAGAAAAATGTTTTAAGCAGAATTATACATTTTGTGATGAGGTAGAGTGTTGATTTATTTGTAGTTAATCAGATCACCACTAATGGATTGTAAATGTTTTATGTAATAGAAATGGTCTCTCTGGTATATAGATACGATTACGTAGAAATTCATTTAAAACAAAATGTCATGGAATCGTGGTAAATAATCAATATGAATACAATTTTACAGAAAAAAAGAGCAGCTGCCAATCAGGGTTCACCTGGAGACTGTTATAGATTCAAATGCTGACAGGAAAACATTCTTTTACATTTTTATTAGACTATAACTCAATGATAAGAGAAACTGCCAAATATCATTTGAAACAGGAGTTATTAATTCAACCTGCGTTTGTTTCATTAATGTTCCTATGTATGTTTTACAACTTAAGGGTATGCAAATTAAGAATTCCAGTGATGCCATTCTGGCACATGCCATTCGAAATATGTTGCTGTGCAGTTATCCAGATTTTTAAACAGCCAATAGACAGATTCATGTGAATGCAATACAACTTTTTTTTTTTTTAATTTTTGCATATGTTGTAGATAGAAATTACATCTTTAAAAAAAAGTATAAACTATTCATTCACTTTAAAACAAAATTTTGCGTGATTGTAATAATGCATGTTCTAATACTGGTTGGAATGCTAGACTTTCGGGTTTTTAAATATCTAAAAAGTAAAATCACAAAAATACTGAACTTAGAGGAAAATCAATTCGGAAAGTCCATAATCAAATGGCAAAATCAAATAACAAAACATATCAAAAACGAATGGACAAGAATATCTAATTTTCTCATATATAGTTTAAATATGTGGACTGCTAAAGGGACCCATAAATGAACTGGTATGAAAAAAGAAATATCCACATTACCGCTAACTCAACATGGAAGCGAACATTTATTTGTATTTGCAGGATACATCATTAGTACATTCGAAGTATATAAATTCCAAACTGCCCGGTTAAGGAATATAGGTAGACTTACTTGAAACACTTACTTAACATGTGATCAGGAACTTAAAATTCATCAAGCAAAGTTTGTTTTTGTAAAAAAATAAAATAGAATTATAAAATGCTTCGCTGAGCGCAGCCTTATACGACCGCAGAGGTCGAACCCTGAACAGTTGGGACAAGTTTGGACACAATATTCAAGCTTAGAATGAAATTCAAAACAGTGTGGCTGTGGCCATTGATTGACACATTAAATTCATCCATTGACTGGGACAATTTAGGTGAACGTTTGTATGTAACGACCATTGCTCACTGTGTACTTTTTAAAGACACTTAAACTATGGGGTCACCAAAGGTTCTCAACACCTTAATAAAGTAATTCAAAAAAATTAATCAGAAATAACACGATGTTTTAAATTTGATTTATATCAATTATATAAATCAAAACATAAAGGTTATTCCTGATTAATTTTTCGAATTATTTTATAATTAAAGGCGTTAAGAAACCTTTGGTGACCCCACAGTTTAAATGTCTATCGTAGGTACGTCGTGAACAGTGGTCGTTACAGACAAACGTTCACGTAAATTGTCCCAGTCAATGGATGATTTTTAATGTGTCAATCAATGGCCACAGCCACACAGTTTTGAATTTCATTCTAATACTGTCTGAATTTGGATTGCTATCACATTTTTGACACAATATAGGTTTAAGACCCAAAATAAATGTGATCAAAGTTCGTAAAAATACGCAATACTCTGCAGTTGAAGATTTCTTCTTGAAACTTTAAAAAAAAATTAAATTCAAAAAATTTGAAAAAAAAAATCCCTTTGTAATATTGACCTTGTGGTACAAAAATGCTTTTTCTTGGTCCATTTCTTGGCCCCCAATACCTAAACTTTTGGTACCATAACTCCCAAAATCAACCCCAAACTCCCTTTTGTGGTATTGAACCTTCTTGTAGAGATCCATTCACTAAAACTAAAGTTATTCTCGAAAACAAATCATTATGTGTCTTCGGACGACGACGACGAAATCATACAATTATACGACTCCCCCCAAAAAATGTTTGTGATCGTATAAAAACAACTAAAAGTCTTAACATCCCAGGTTTGAATTTCCTTGATGGAAATAATAAACACTGAAGCGTTAGTTCGATTGCATTTTTCTCTTCATGATTTAGTTAGATAATACATACATGTACCACCACCATTGACTAGAAATGTTCTGTCCCCTCTAGTTGTATAAGCCGATGTTTGGTTGTATGTGGCATATAGTGATGAGCATGGTGTCACATAATGGGCATAAGATGGACGTAGAGGTCTGTATTTTAGTACTGTAATAAATTAAATATGCAATTTACAATAAAACTCGATCAAAACTAGAGTATGGAGCGGGCATGTATCTGCATCTCATCATTGAAATACACTTGTATCAATTGTCATAATCCAACACACAATAGGTATAAAGGGAAAGCGTGCTGTTTTATATATATTTCCAATACCACTTGATAGGAATATATGTTTCTAGACACAATTTATGCGTGCAAAACACAGAACATTCATTTTTTATGCTGCCTTAATTCAATTACTGGTAAGGAAAAAGTATTATGATATTTTGAAGTTCCGTTCTCTAAGGGAAGATTTTACTGAGTGTGCAATTCCTAATCCATGAATAAAACATTATTTGCCTTAAGATCTTTTCAAGAAACAGATTAATCGTCCATGCTAAAACGAAGATTACTGTATTTTTGATTTTATTTATACCAAGGGAATTTTAATGCATTTTACTGCATCTAAATAAGTGTATCATTCTTTAAGCAAGGACAATTTCTCATTTACATAAAAAGCTTATAAGGAATTGACAATTAATTATACAGTATCCCTAACTGTAATGTTTAATGGCATCACTGCACACGGAGATGTTATGGCATTCTGTTGTATTGCGCTTCACATTGAGTTGCTTTCTCTGAATACCGCTTGTACAGTGTACTTGTTCGGTCTTGAGTGTACTATAGCGGGTGTGGTTTGTGTTTTCGTCTTTTTATGGGTTTATATTTTGCCATGGCGTTGTCAGCATGTCTTCGACCCCGACGTGAGTTTGAATATACCTTTAGTATTTTCCGCCCCATTTTTACTTCATACTAGTACTCCTGCAAGGTAATAAGAGAACCACAACCCATTTTTACTTCATACTAGTACTCCTGCAAGGTAATAAGAGAACCACAACCCATTTTTACTTCATACTAGTACTCCTGCAAGGTAATAAGAGAACCACAACCCATTTTTACTTCATACTAGTACTCTTGCAAGGTAATAAGAGAACCTCTACCCATTTTTGACGCAACAGGAGTTTAAGGACATTAATTTTGTTCATTGTGAAAAATATACTTTTAAGCCGATCTGTTTCGTCAATAGAAATAAAATCCATATTATCTCTGTTGAAAAAAATAGTACCCTAATGGCATAATGTCTACATTAATCTTATCATAATTTCAAGATGTCCTGATTTCGTATGAAAATGTTGTATGTGAATTCAATTCCTGGCTTAAAGCAAAGTACACATATTGGGCGATTTTTTAGGATTTAGATGAAAATTTGTTTCATTTAGAACTCGTTAAACGAAAATAACTCGCGGCAAAAGTAGAAACTCTAGGCCCACTACAGGATTTGTATACAAGCAGACAGAGTTTCCAACAACTATACATATTCTAGATTGTTGTTTAGCGCTATACATTGAATAAGATTTTGTTTTATTCCATGTTGCAATTTTCACATGTCTCTATTGTGAACTTTTGCATCGAAGACTTGCAAATCATAGCTTGATTTTATATCTGGAAGACAATATATGGCACATTATATTGATAAGATTGTTTGGGGATTTTGTTATTGTTTTATTTTCAAAATCTCTATCTCTTTCAACTGGGTATAACTCTGAGGATTAGTAATTTTTACCACTAATATTCTGTTCAGGGCTTGCAAACGCTCACTATGTAGGCGTGATATATATAATGATACCCTTTTTAGTATGTGCATTTTGCCAATGTTTCTGATTTGGATAAATGATGATACCTTAGTATTGCTTTTTTAATTATTTTTTCTGGGAATGATATATTACCTTGATACGATATTACAAAACGATTTCCATGTTCTTCCCCGGCAGGGTATTGGTTGTGTCGGATATACAATGCACCACAAGACTTCTGTACAATGCTTGGTTTTGTCGTCATACAACAATAATCTTTCTTTTCAACTTTTTGCGTTGGACAGTCAGTATATGTTATATGTAAAAATCTCGCACTATCGCGTGAGAATAAAACGTGAATTGTTACTTCCACAAATTGATTTCTTCCTGGAACAATTGCCCAGAAACATCCTTTTGGGTTTCCATAAGGATTGCTAGGAAAACCAGGACTTTTAATTATGCCAAACGCATTTGGTAATGTCAACATCTGTCCTGTGCATAAATCGTTTGAAAGGGTCTCTGAAAATATAAAAAAAAAAGGATACAGACAATCAAACAATATTTATTCAGCGGTTTGAGGTCAGTACATGCATATGGTTGTATTCCTTATACATCAATTAACCAGTGTACGCATCATTCGCCCGCTAAAAATGTTACTAGCTTTGAATATTGGTAATTGCAGTGTATATATACATTTTTCGAATGATGATTATTTTTTACTGTCTAAAAGGAAATGATAAATCCCGGAATAATATTAACGGTTCAAATGTCCTGTAAAAGGTACTGCACCAGATAAGTTATTTGATGACCTATATGTCTCGTCAGTGCTGCTCAATGCCAAACATTTTAAAAATTCAAAACGTTTAACTAAAGCCGAAGAAAATAATCAAGATTTATGCTGACTCTGGTTACGTTGTTTTATTTCTTCTCTTCTGTATTCTAGTTATATCATCAGTTTTGATTTATTTTGATTTTGGTTTAATGTTGATGTTTTACCTCCAATAACTGACCAATGAATTTCCCTTACCTGGTATGCAAATGTAGTCAACTAACAAATTAGCATTCCGTGGAAGACTATTAAGACATGTGGAATTAGGCATAAACAGTCTTAATCCAGACGCATAACATACAACTTTTCCTTCGCAAAGAATGTACAATGTGTGTAGTATATTCCAATTACACTCAGTATCAGGGTTAACACAAAAGGCCTTCCGAATATGAATTGCATTTCCAGGCTTACAGAATAGTCCTTCGCTTTCGTCACTGCATAGATTTGTTCTGCATGGATGTGGTGATAGAGCTGAAAAGAAAATGACTAATGACAATTGCACAGCGAAAAAATAAACAAAAAAAAACTACAAAACTATTGTGCGCATTTAGCAAACGAAATAATATCTTCGACCTCCAACCCATGTTTACCCACACAAGCTGGGGAGTAACTAATTTTTACCCGTTATCAATCAAGATTCATCTCTTGAAGGCTAAAAGCGAAATTCGTCAATATCGAACTTGGATCCATTTCTTCATGCTAGATTTGAAATGAATTGGCTGAACGGTTAATGCACGGAAAAGACATAGATAAGTGACATTTTCCAATCAAATTAAGACCATAACTCCTAAACGATTAAAGTGAAAAATGTGACGTCAATATTGGACCTTAGTATAACTTTCAAGCTTGACAAACATAAATCAATGACATATGCATTTTCAGCGATAATGACCTGCACGACCAGTCGTAGAAAATCTTGATTCTTAAGAAAAGTTTTGAGAATGTGCCTTTGGCCAAAGACAACACATTTAAAATGACCCCAATAAAGTGAACTGCTTTACTGAATATAATAACCATGAAAGATACAATATTTACGAGAGACAAGTAAAAACAGGACGGGCTGTCAAAAAATGGAGAAAAAGGGACCTAGCTAGATCTTCAACTGCTTGAGCCCACTAAAGGCTACTAGAGGTCAACTCATTAGTCTCTATTGATGAGCAATACTAGTGTATGTCTGTTAGCACGATGCAGAACCATGTAGGGGGGATGAAGCAATCTGATACCCATATATAAAAGTCGGGTGTTGGCGAGGAATGAGAGTGCCTGTTTTTGATGTTCCCTGGAGGTATGTACAGGTACTGGAGCAGGCTTATAGGATAATGTACTAACTCTTCCTCAAGTATCTCTGGATCATTGTCTCATTGGCAATTAAACCGCTTCTCCTTATTATTTTTTCAATCGTTAACATAAGTCATTGATAGATGAGAGTGATACATTCCTGATAGAGGAGAGTGATACATTCATGCAGATGTCAGTCAACTTTTGAGTTTACATGATTTCTAACACATATGTAAAGAAAGTTTTACCATAAATATTTTCGGTTTCTTACGGCATTATTTTATTGCATCGCCTATGCAGATATGCTTTCTTATTTTTTCTTTTAAAAATATACCACATGTTGCATGTGCAAAGGGACTTTACTAATTGATACTATTTGTTAACTTTTAATCTGGATCATAACGCGTAAGTCTGTTTTATACAAATATACATGAGAAAATTATTGGCATTAAATGTGTATTGGTTGGTTAACAAATATGTTACATGAATAACTATTAACTATCTGCATAATGCAAAGAAGCTTTCGGAAATAAACCAGGAGCTAACCATTTAAATAACTGAAAAAGCTGTAATTTCGATTTAATACCAAATGATGGAAAATAACAAATTGAAAACGATACTTGAATATAAAATATGTCAATAAGAATTATCTGATACAAACCTCGAACACATCTGTACGATATAATCATCTGTTTAAGGGTAAAACCTTTACAGTAAGACCAGATCTGATCTTTAAGTCCGACAGTTCCGCATGAGTTCTGTCCATCACATATACTAAGGATTCTTGGTTTCTCTGGACAGGTATAGTTGTGAGGTAGACAGGTTACATCAATAATTCTCAAAATACGACCAGGTTCACAAACAAGTTGTTTTCCACTGTTTTTACATGCATCTGTGGTAAGTATGTCTGTTATTTCTGGAAAAAAGAAGGCTAAATATTTCAAACCAAATAGTAGTTGTACAGGACAACTGTTTCTTTGCAGAAATTAATTATGTACCTTCTAGAAGCTAAAAAAAACCCACCAAATAAGTAACTCGTGTAAGTAAAACGAAAACAAAATGAAAGTATCAATATAGTTGATACTACAATAGTGGGACAGAAAAGAGACAAACAAAATATTATCAATTAGAAATAAGAATATGTGATATAAGTGACAATGAAAAATATAGAGGCCAAGGTACGGACTTCAGCACGAGTCTTGGCTCACACCTAACAGCAAGCTATAAAAGGCCCAAAAATGACAAGTGCAAACACTATTCAACAGGAATACAAACGGTCTGATCTATATAAAAACGAGTAACGAGAAACACTTATGAACCACATCAACAATAAACGACAACCACTGAACAGGTTCCTGAATTATGACAGTCACAGGAGCAAACAAATGATACAGATAACTGCTTTAGTAACACCTTGTAGTTCTTTGAAAGCTGTACTGACAACCCGAGACCCTCGTGTTAATTTTGCATATAAGTAACATACAGCTGCTGTGTTGTATACAATGATGATAAATATAGAAAACCTGGTTGCCAGTTATCCGGATTTAATTGTAAGTTTTGTTTATATCATAGCAACAATTAATGCAAACTCTTTTATTTTTATTGTTCCTTATTGTTTCGCTATAACCTTGCTACTTCTTTTAACTTTAGTGCTTGTTTGTGCTGTCTGTTTGCAGCACGACGGGAACATAACAAATGGTTACTGTAGTGTTTTGCATGTTAATCATGGTCATGTCTTGTAAATATAATGCTATATTGACTGTCTGTGTTGTAACTTAATTTCTATTTTACAGAAGAGCAAACAGAATGACATTTCACTAAAAACAGAGTCGATTCCAATTATTGCTGTTTGTTTGCATAGAAAGTTAATGTTATTCTGAGTTTTACAGGGAATGATTTTCGTGACAGAATCGATTCCAGTGTCAGTGTGGTTACATGACGTTTACCAGAAAAGTTGGAAATTGTTTCTCGAAGTGCCGTGCTACTAGACCAATTTTCTAGAGGATTCACACAAACATTATGTAATCATGAATAACACTTTAAAACATAGAGATTTAATCACAAAAAAAAACCCAATCCTAAATCAATACATTGATAGTTTACTTAATAGACTGAAGAGAGGAAGACTTTTAATTACGTTAATATAATTTTATTTTGGCATTGCTGCTTTTATCATTGGGTCAGTGCTTATTAGTTCATTTTATCAATTAAATAATTTTCTTATTTCATATTTTGTAAAGAAGCATGAGTTGAAAATAACGTTTAATGTAACAACTTTATATCCTTTAGTAGCACAAGACATCCAACCACGACAATGAGATATAATTAAAAGCGAACAAGCATAAGAGTTATCAGAAATTTTCAGAATAAAAAAGATTAAAGCCAATAACATTACTTAATAAAACTAATTAAATACACTTTGGTATTTAGAAACTGTTGTGTTTACTTTTACAAAAAGTAAAACATCAATCTAAGCTTCGTGAAAATTTATTTAACTTTAACTCAATCTTTTAATATCCTGAAACTATATCTGTCTCCATTGTATCATCTTTTGACACAACTACTTCTGGACACCACAACTGCATGTTCGACTATTGACAATCAATTCGCCCGGTCGTCATTTTGTGTAACCCAAGTGTTTTCGAGAAAAATTTTTTGCAAATTGTGTACAAAACTACGATTGCAACTTACTCAAGCAGATATGAACTTATATTGTTTTTTCTTGTATAATTAAAATCCAATTTTACCATACTAAGTACTAGTATTCAATCTACATATATCATTCGAGGAATCGTGGCTTAGAGTATCCCGGTTGGTGATATTTTTAGATTTTCTTTTAATTTTTAACGATGTAGCAAGACAATCCTAATACATGTAATAGTTAATTTTTGATGATATCAACTACTGAGCTATGATTTGTATAATTAAATGAATTTGAATATGGCGTCAACATGGTTGTTCGGCTGAAAAAGTGACTTCCTTTCATTACTTCTTTAATATGCAAGTTAAGTGCCAATCGACAGTTAATTACGTCCAAAATAATTATAGCAATAAGACCATGTACTGCCATGTATAATAGGAAACAATTATATATAGTGTTATACTATTGAATTATTTACAGTGCATGCAGATAATTAAAGGCTTATTGATCACTTACAATGCATGTTGTACTTCAAAGTTAGTGTAACCATTGAGGAAGTTAACGGTACAATGGTACAAAGTACTAACTCGTCATAATACCAGAATGTTTTTATACTTTTATGAAATGCTAAGTGATCTATAATACATTTGTCCACCTACACTTCTAGGTCTGGTGCGTGCCGGTGGATAACATTACAGAAAACCCGTGGAAGAATTGAGTGATACCTGTTGTAATTTTTGGAAAGGGTTATTTATCTTAAAAAGGGAAGGGGGTCATAAATAAGAAATTTTTAAAAATCAGATGACCAAAAAAAAAAAAATTATTCTGAATCAAGAATTTTCCCATGCCTAATTATAGTGCAGAATTTGAAAAATACATTAATTTGATTGAAAGCGTCGTAAACAAAAAACAAAATGTTTTACTCAGACAAAAAAAACATAGCCCTTTCCGCCCCGCTTTTGAAGTTAAAATGTTGCTCCCTTATTAGCTTATTTTGTGTAGCGCTTCGTACAGAATCATTCTCTTAATTAAAGAATCAGCACAGAATATTTGTAACACAACTAAAAAAGCTGGCGATATTTGAAAATGTTTCCGGTGACTAGAGAATAGTCATCATCTTAATAACGTTTTATAGACATGTTGAATATTAAAATATTTCTTCCGTCATCCATTTTCTTTTGATTTTTCATTTTTGAAAAAAAGGAAGACGTTTGGGATGTCATTGAACTATTTTATTGTCGGCTGGTGAGAACACATAGTATCCTTAAATGTCGGAAACGAAATTGATGACACCACGTGATGCGATCCTAGAACTAATTCCAGGAGAATATTTCCCTAAGGTGCAATGATCGGTATAAGCATGGATGAGTTTTACTGACGATGACGTGCTGTGTTAACTTTGTGAAGATTGTACGTAATAATTCTTACATTAAATTTCTTTCTGACTACGATATGGCAGCATGATATAGTGTACTACCGGTAATGTAATAAAACTCTTATCAAAGATTATGTAACTTTCTTTGCAAATGTCTCAATACCCGGAGCACAGATTTAAATGAGAAACAAATAAGAAGTACCTATTAACGTTTGAGTTCAGATCAAAACTATTCCTTCATCAATCACAAACTATCCATACATTCACAAACTACCCATGAAACCACAAACTTTCGCTGCAATCACAAAAAAAAAACACCCTACAATCACAAACTATCGCTGTAATCACAAAATACCCCTAATTGCAATCACAAACTTCCCCTGCAATCACAAACTTCCCCTGTAATCACAAACTACCCATGCAATCTCAAACTATCCCTACAATCATAAACTGACATGGCCGATACCATCACAAATTATAAATACAATCAATTACTAGTTAAGAAGTACTGTAATTTAAACAATAAATCATTTCAATACAAATGACTTTTGGATATTCCTTGCATTGATTATTACTTAAACACTCTAATAGTCGACTAAACTTAGCATAGATACAAGGATTAAAATTAAATGCACATCTGTTGCAGAAGAAACAAATTATACATTTAAAATTATCCTTTAACTTAATTTAGTTACATCCTATCATTACTCAGTTAAAAAGTCATTAATGAGTCAATCGACAACTAAATGTCCACGATACTTACTGCAATAGGACCATGTATAACGGGGGACATTTATAAGATACTTACTGCAATAGGACCATGTATAACGGTGGATATTTATAATGCTATTTATGTTTACAGTATATATACAGATAATTGAAATTATATTGACAAAAAACAGGTATTTTAAAGTTGAAATTTATAGTGTCCAGGAAATACCGTTTGATTATGTACATGTATATTTATCATAAAACCAGAAGAAAGGCATAAACAAAATGTGTAATTATAAAATGTTTACCAATAAAAGTTCATAAACAATATAAAAAATAAGCACCTATAGGTCACCGTAAGGTATTCATCCATGAGCTAAACCACATCGTATACTTTAGCTTGACAAGGTCCCGACATGGCAAAATGCGAAATATTTCAAAGAGGGAAACCAACGGACTTATTTATAACAAAATGCATAACGAAAAACAAATATCAATGAAAATAACCACCGATAACCAATTACCCGGTAATTATAGGCTCTTGGTACAAACTTATAACAAGTGGTTTTGTTAAACATGATTGCGAGCGTTTAACTCCATCACATAACCTAGGAAATTAATATAACACCAAAATGAAAGAACAAACAGTAAACATGCATCATATAGCAATGGCTTGCTTATAAGATTGCCACGAAACTCAAACCAACAACAAACAAAGGGATGATTTAAGCTTCCAAATATTTAATTTTCTATTTCTATCATCTATGTAGCAATATCATACGATTGATACGATATTCCAGAGTTTGTGTTTCTTGTAATGATTCATTGGCGATTGCTGTTTTCAAGGAAGTTTTAAACCAAGTGTTCCAAGTGGTAAAGTTGTCGTCATCCCTCTACAAAGATTTACGGACTCAATCACATGTTGTTTGACAATAATGAAATAATTGTGTCACCGATGACTAATGATATGTTCTTATTGTGGCGTAACTCCCGTCCACTCTTTCTCTATTGTGATATCATTGACTGAGACTTATCACTGGAGTTGTACTTAAAAGAGGGACGAAAGATACCAAAGGAACAGTCAAACTCATAAATCTAAAATAAACTGACAACGCCATGGCTAAAAATAAAAAAAGACAAACAGACAAACAATAGTACACATGACACAACATAGAAAACTAAAGAATAAACAACACGAACCCCATCAAAAACTAGGGGTGATCTCAGGTGCTCCGGAAGGGTAAGCAGATCCTGCTCCATATATGGCAGCCGTCGTGTTGCTTATGTGATAACAAATCCGGTAAATAGTCTAATTCGGTAGTTACGACGTAAGGGACATATCCGATATCATTTGTGAAACGGTTATCCATAACGGTAAACCAACTCGTGATGGCGTCCGTAAAATTTACGAAGGAATGATTTCAACTTCACCATTTGGAACTCTTGGTTTAATAGCTTCCTTGTGAGCAGCAACCCTCTTTCAAGAAAATCATGATAGGAAATGCAAGTACGGGAATATCGTATCAATTGGGAGATATATACCTAAATGAGCAATGAGACGACACCTATGAGCAAGGAACTGTCTACAAATCCGGAGCACCCGAGTTAGCTCCTGGTTTTGGTAGGGTTTGTCTTGCTCATTCCTTGGTTTTCTCTGTAGCGTTCAGTTGACTTGTTCTTCTTTTCGTCATTTTTGTTAATTTTCCCGGGCGTTGTGAGGTTTTCTTCGACTTATGAGTATTGAATACCCCCTTGCTATCGTGTGCCTCCTTTTACTACATAAAAACAAAATACACAAAGTACCGATCAAAAAAGCTTGCAGTTAATGAAAACTAGTTCAAAGTCAATACAAGTAATAAATAAATCAGGTTCTCCGAGAACAAAAACATTTCTCTAGACGTTTCTTGTTCAATCGGCACGTGTGCCTCGACATGTTTACTCTATTCAATGGCATCATTTTTTTCATAACTATAAATGCTTAAAGATGTCTCAAAACTGAGATTTTGACAAAGAAATTCGTCGTATAAATAAACTAATTTAAAACCAAATGTATACAAAAAGTATAGCTATGAATTTTCTTTCAGATAAATTCTGAATTAAAACACGTAAACTTTAGATTAGTATTAAGACTCTTCAATAACAAATTCTACGTTACCAAAATTTTAATCCTGTGATGGAAAAAAATGCTCTAGGGAAATTGATCCTATCTATACACCATTCAATAAACGTTCAAGAAATCCGTAGTATGAACTAGGTAATTGTTTTCGTAGGTTATGATCTTGAATTAAACAAGACTATCAAAGAAGCTTAAGGAAATATGCCAATGATAAACCGTATTTCAATGTCCTTGAAATCTTACAATATTTTGAAAATGTGTTTATTGTCATAGTTGTTAGTTATCTCGTTGTCAATAATATCAAATCTCCTTATTTTTATATTGCTTCATTCTTATAGTACATGATAATTTTCGTTATCATTTCTTTCGGTATATTTCTTCTGCTATTGATTAAGCCGTCAAATTCTCACCGAAATGATTGTCTATCAAATTACTACTGACAAATGGAAGTTCGCCATTCTACATATTTATTGATTTTTATATCTAAAAGCGAAAATCCATGTACAAATTAACGTGTTCCCTACTACTGTTGTATCAAACTACAGAATGTTTCATTGGTTTGCAATGAGTAGAATTAGAATAAAATTGAGAATGGAAATGGGGAATGTGTCAAAGAGACAACAACCCGACCATAGAACAGACAACAACAGAAGGTCACCAATAGGTTTTCAATGCAGCGAGAAACTCCCGCACCCGGAGACGTCCTTCAGATGGCCCCTAAACAAATATCTATACTAGTTCAGTGATAATGGACGTCATACTAAACTCCGAATTATACACAAGAAACTAAAATTAAAAATCATACAAGAATTAGAAGACAATCTGACTCTTAATAGACCTTATTTTCCAATTTATACAACCATCTTAACCTTTTCGTGATTAATAAGTCATATGAATAATTAGGATTCTCTATATAACCAAGGGTGGTAGTCTTCTGACTTTAACAAGTCGATTAACAACCGAGAAGGCTACAATTACTATCTTTATTCAGTTTCAGACGATTCTACTTGAATGTAAATTTGTTACCACATAATTGCTTGTGGACAACTTAGATGAATGATAAATGATAAAGCGACAGTGGACATGGTAATAATGTCAAATTGTATCAGGAAATAGTATTCCTGTCATTAGAAGGATGGTTAGTATACAATCAGATACAACAAATTGTCTTGTCTTTTCTCTATAATTTATATGTCTGAAAGTTGTTCAGGCAAAAACGCTTAATGCATTTCGCATTGACAATCGTAATTACTGCAATTCAATTCACTCGCTAGGTTTCTACAGCCCAATATTGGTCAATTGGAATCAAGATCTGGCGCTTACGACCGTGATTCTATGAAAAGATGAATTTTACGATTTACGGTCTACCTATAATGGTTTAATTTTTAAATTGTTATTTGGATGGAGAGTTGTCTCATTGGCACTCACACCACATCTTCCTATATCTATTTACATTATTGCTGATAAGTTTGGTTTGGATTGGCCATTTGTTTTCATGGGGAAATTGGTGATACAATATTGGATTTAATGAGAATATGTGTAGCAATATTGCGCCCTTGTACTGTACATCAGACGATCAGGAAATAAATGCCTCCGCTTGCATATAACGTTATAAAGGGACATAACTCAATAACTAACTAGGTTAGAGAACGGAATGTAATTTTGGGACTGAGTAAATAAGATTACTCTTTAATTATCTTTTTAACGTCAAGCTGTTTCAGCCATTTAGCAAATTTTTTTTATGACAGGATAATATAGAAAAGTCTTTAAGTAATTCAGGCACCGAAGTTTTCTTTGTTGATCTTTAGTTTGTTTACTCACATTGCAATGTTCTCTTATTTAACCTGTGGTTGGATGCACATGTGTTGTTTCTTTCTTGTGTTAATTATAAGCCAGTAGATGTATTATTTTAGTGCTATGTGTTGATTGTCATACAGATGAGAAAATTATCTCCGACTAGTAATTTACATTTTTATTAATTGTTTCTGTCTTTTTCTTTCTTGTGGATGCCTCAAATATATAGCTATAATGGTCTTTCGATGATATTCCTAGAGATGTGTCTATTGTAACTAATATAAATGTTTATTTACTTTTATTTAAGTTGAAGTTGTCAACGGTCACTTGAAAAAGTTATGTATATGAGCTAATAGACAAAACAAGACAGCCAATTAGAAGACGCGTTACCTCCCAAATTAAATTATTTCAAATTGTTGTCTCATTATTTTTTCTAATCTAACTAGTAAGTTGGTTTATGTCATATTTGTTTTTCGGTGACTATTTTGTTATGCATTAGACCGTGTTTTTTTCTCTCTCAATTGAATTGTTTCATATTTTCCTTGTCAGAACCTTTTACAACCCACAATACGATATTTGTGTATTTTATCATTCTTGAAGGCCGTTCGGTTGCCTTTAATTGTTTACATCCACTTTGTGTGAACTTTGGTGGATAGTTGTCTCATTGACAACCATACCACTCCACAATATCTAGTCATTTTTATACATATAAGTTTAAAGCACTCGAATTCACTTCAAGAAACTTGAACACCAAGTAGACTGGCTACAAAAGCTGTTAATTTGTACACGGCCACTGTGGAATATTTTAGGGCACTCAGATACTAATTAGATTGTCTGTAAAGCCGTCTTTCCTAGGTAACGTCTTATATATATAAAGATTATCTTAACAAAAATTAATGATACAAAATAGTTTTCCATATAGGATTTTTCTGTTTTCAGTTTTTATTTTGAGTTTTTTTTTAATGTGTTCATTTTTCGTATAGATACATTGTGTATATTGCGTCATAATTAACAAGTATTTTCTAGAAGTCATGTACGTTGTAATACTAGACACGATATGTTGTTACGTGTATGTGTAAATTATGTTATTGTTTGTACTTTCATGCTATTCTTGGTATACAAATCATAACCAATTATTAAGACTATTCTTGGTAAACAAATCATAACCAATTATCCTATATTAGAAAAATATGAATGTATTATGTGGTACATTTTAGAACTACTATTTCAAATGGGTCCAACTTCTCTAGCCAAGGGTTACGATCCATATAGGATTTTTCTGTTTTCAGTTTTTATTTTGAGTTTTTTGGATCGTAACCCTTGGCTAGCGAAGATGAAATGGGTCATACTCATTTAGTTGTCCATAATGAAAAAAATACGCAGCTAAGTCCGAACTAATCGGGAACAATACATAAACATACATGTGCCCATTGGCGTGGGAGTACATGCAGGCTATGATTTGGGTACGCATAAGATGCTTTTGTAGTTGTTTTTTCCGTCAGGCGTCCGTTTGGCTGTGCGAGATCTGTAACTATACATCTACTTTGGGTGTTTAATTACAAAGCTGCGTGCATTTTTGTCGGATTTTATTTGTCATTATTACGGATATATATATAGCTAGTTGTATTGTAATTGTGTTTTTTTTTTCATCTTAAAATCAACCACTCAACCTACTTAAATTTTTTGCCGTTCACTGGTCAATGTGGTTTACATTGTGGCTTACCATTATATATCTTTGTGCAGAAAATAAAAAAAATGTATGCATATATATTACTGAGATGAATGTGTGTTATTGTAACGTGCATATAAGAAGAGCGTTATCCAATTTTATCTGAATATAGCTCCAGTGTAAACATAATTTATTGTTGCATCTAAAACGGACATGTAGGCTATTCTTTGATTCAAATCAGGCTTATTGTGGATTAACTACTTGTATATTAGAAACATGCACTCAATATCGAATGTTGCTAACAGAGGTGCCGACAATGAAAATTATAAATAGTATTAAATGTTCTTCAACCAGTTCAAGGCAGCACGCGTTCTTAATATAACGCAACACGGGTGAATCAATCTAAAAGAATAGACAATCATACCTGATAAAAATACATTTAGCTGCCAAAATACAACTTGAAATTCTTTAATAACTACTAGGTACGTAAATATGATTCAACCTTCATAAATACTTGATGTGTTAGCAATTATATGTCTAGGGTGGAGCAACACACTTACACTGAGTCTTATAACTCTACAATTATATGTCTAGGGTGGAGCAACACACTTACACTGAGTCTTATAACTCTACAAATTAAATCACTTCATGTTATGTCTAGTTTTATTTTTCTAATATACGGAGGTACAATGTATGTTAACAAAACGTATTGTTAGCTGACCATAAACTAGAGGAGTGACGTCTTTTAATTAGAAAAAACAGAAGGATAAAAACCAAAGATGAACTGCTCTAATATGACTTTCAAGCAATCTGGTCTATGAAAAGAACTGGAATTAGACTGTTAACTTTTTCTAAGACAGCGTGTTGCATAAAACGTGTGTACATTTGACAGTCACAGATCATTTTAAATATTGTCTTAAACTTCTGTAATAAAATATTTTAAATCATTATTACTGAAAACATGAAAACGGGCACCAAGCAAGTTTTATAATAGAATTTAAAAGATCAATAAAAAATAAATAAAAATAAACCCACAACAATGATTTATAATTATGAATTATTAACTAAACAGGCGAGTAGATTTATAAGCATTCCAAATTCTCCTGTGTACAATTATTTCAATGTTTTCTGATTTGTTTCACTTGATACATCAGTTAAATAGTTTTGCTAATGAATCATCTTTACACTGACGTACTATAGAAATCAATGGTAGACGTTTAAAAAAAGCAGAAAAATATTAACATTTAATTATCAAATCTTATATGTACATTACATGTCTACTTTGATATAGATCAGGTGGAATAGAATGCCAATAGCACATTCGTCACTTCTCTATTTGTACAAAGAAATGATGTTATTCTTTTGGTCATCATTATTACCGTGGCATGGCTAATGTTTCAAAGAACTTTCATTATTCAGTCAATTTTGCATATTTTCCAAAAGTATAAAGAACCTCCAAATTCCAAAAATAACACATTTTCAAATTAAAAAAAAATATTTTCGCTATTTTTATGAATATTTTGGTTTTCTTTTACAGAAAATTCTACTGAAACACTAAAAATGTAAGTAACGGAACAATTACAGAACTGACCTAAACAGGATGAAGACCAAATCAAATACAAAGTCGTAAAAAAATAATTCAAAACAATTGTACAAAATTACATATCTTTTTCTTACTTTTGTTTCAATGTTCTTAATAATATGACACTGTTTACCAGTTTTGGCATAAGCCACCTCTTTATATACTTTACCATGTTAAGTGGAATATACTTCCAGAAAATTCATTACAGACATTTAAGTCAAATTGAAAGATTGACTGATAATCAAACGACATTGGAAACAGTGATTACATGGGAACTACATTTAGAAAGCTGTTAGTTGGTAAAGTGTTCATGCATATAACATTCTGTGTATTAGGCAACCA
Source organism: Mytilus edulis (assembly GCF_963676685.1). Lineage (NCBI taxonomy): Eukaryota > Metazoa > Mollusca > Bivalvia > Mytilida > Mytilidae > Mytilus > Mytilus edulis. Next base: position 71,300,768 of record NC_092345.1, on the reverse strand, counting down.
GGAAATTTGTCTAGAAAAGAATCGACAATTTGTCTGACAAGTAACGTTCAAACAACTCATTTAGAATCATATAAATAAGCAAATATATCTACGTTTATCGTTCAGTTTTAAATACAATTTTGAATAATGCAAAATGAATTGGCATTCTGGTTTTGTTTAATAGGGAGAAGATCGTCAAAAAGTTAAAAGCAGTTCGGTAAGTTTTTCTGCAACATTTTTAACTGGTCGTCGAATCGAAACAGACAAAATTAAGACCGAATACAACTATAAGAACAGCAGCTTGTTTTTAACATATTGCAAAAAGCTTTAAATTTTCTTCAAATGTATCTAGATAGTGTCGGTTTTTAGAGTCTATATTTCACTACCAAAGATGTCATTACACACACGATAAACACTAATGGGGTTTTAAATTCACATTCACGAATAGGATTCAGAAACAAGCGACAAACCTTATGAATACCAAATTTATACTTTAGTAAATATTGTTCCAAATTGCACTAGTTTCGAGGATTCTGGGTTCTTTTGAATTCCAATTTGTACTTTAATACTATACCCTTTAGATAAGAGACCTTAACCTACTGGTTATAGAACGTTGATGAGATGAGACAATGAACCTCCAGGCACACTTTTTTTTTAAATGGTTGACGAGAAAAAAAGTTATGTTTTCCAATATTGAAGTCAAATGTTATTTTAAGACAATTAAAATTCTGAAAACCTAATATTTACTTTTTTGTTGCATAACAAGAGAATGCTTCAAGGCGATTTGTATATATTTGTGAATACTTGGAACCAGTTTGTTTCTCTGAGTGACAAAGAACCTTTGTCAAGAGGATGAATGTGCCTTGCAAAAGACGATCAGTACTTACTTATAAACTTTTTACACATCTATGGTTTCAGTTAATACGAAAATAATGAAAATACAAGTTATAAACTGTATTTGTCATAAGCCATTTTCTAGAACGCTCTAAACCAAAAAAAAATGAAAATCCCTGATGTACAAGTACCGAAACAAGTGAAGAGCTATATGGCCAAAAGGGGCCTCAAATCATACACTCATTCATCTTAAGGTCAACTTTGCATGAAGGGATTGTAACCTTATAGTTATATAAATTCTGAATATATCAAGTAAAAAAAAGAGAGAACGGTTATGGGTATATTATAATTCCTGTCATTACTGTTTAATACATTGTCAATTTATTGGTATTATTTAATGAAAATCTATATGCTTAATGATAATGGGTACATGTTAAATTCAAATATGGATCGAAGGGTAATGTGAAATGACCTTGCGGACTTCATGTTATATATTCAGATACCCACACGTCAATGCATTATAAAATTGATACATTTTTCATGTCTTTCTTCCAGTTACTTCACATCCTATCTCAATATGTTTAAAATTAGCATATTAATCTAATTTCGCTAGTCTGTCGAATAATAACATTTATTTAGTTTGCTTTTTGTTGCTGTAAAATGTTCTCCCATCACTAACACTTGATTGTCATTTGTTTACAATTCTATTTGAAATAACAGCAACATTAAAGCAAGTCAAGCTTACGTCTCAATCCAACAGTTCAATTTGAATAAAAATATTTTACAGGTCATTTAAAGGCGTGATAAAAAGTGATTTCCTTTACCCTATTATCGATTTCAGATTTATTTTATTCTTAGCAATATGAAGTAGAAAATCTTTTCTTTTAATAGTAACACTTTGTCGGTTCAAATGAGTTCTCAAGCTGTGACCAACATTAAATTCGTAAAAATAAATCTGATTATATTTGAGTTAATGTTTTTATTTGCATTATATTATATTCCCTTTTATGCATAAAGAATATATTTCGCCTTTGAATAAAATGTTTATGACATGTGGCAGATTGCTAGTGGCCTATGCACGTGGTCATCTTTGTACCATTTTCTTATTAAAACTTTTCATTTATCCTTATGCATTCATTTTGAACATTTTTAATATCCAGTTCTCATATTAATCTAATTGTTCATAAAAAAATGGAAAAGACTTGTAAAAGGTGTAACATTTGTACACCAACCGATATTTGATATGGCCGATATCCGGGAAGCCAAAGTATCAAATTCTGTAACATCGGCTCATTTGGCGACTGTCTCAAACCATGTAATAGTATATAATAGATACGAAGAAGTTTACTCCTATATATAAACGATCTTTAATGATCACTGTCATAGCGTAATAAGTCAGCCTAAAAGTATTTATATTGACATCGATTGGAGAGGTTCCAATTAAAACGATGGCATTTGTAATTAATATTTGATCTCGTATTATTGATAAATTAAATACAATGTGGTAACAGGTTAAACCTTTGTACTCTTGAATTAAACTTAGCTAACATTGTGTGACTTCGTGTTACAAATGTCTTAATAATCTGTCGATAGTCATTTGATTTGAAAATCATTTTGCCTTACGAAGCAATCATCATTTAATATGGGTATTTTTTAAAGAACAGCTTAAAATTAACATATGCCCATATAAACCAATTTGCTATACATTTTTTTTTTCAATCATTAATGAAAGTGAAAAAGTGAAAACATGATCGCTTTTAGCAGTCAGTTTAGTTCTATTTCGCCAAGATAAGCAAAGAAACATCGCTGATGAAATATTCACTTGCATTTCGTCCTCATTTAATCCTTATCCAGATGACCTTCAATTTAACACATTGGCTAGAGTAAGCTACACATGTATTAGGCGTATTCAGCCATAAAAAGGAAAACAATGTCAACACTGGAAATAAAAAAAAAGGGGAACCATTAGTTGACTGATTTTATCCACAAAAAAAATCATTCTTCAATACAAGTTAAAACGATGATTTTCTTATATTTCGACTTACAACATAAAATCAAACAGACCTAGAAAAGTCCAATTGCCCGAGGTCGCTGTTCATCTATAATAATGTTTTATTATATTGGATTAACCGTTTTGTGACTGTCGACAGTCTTCGGAGGTCATCTCGATGGGATGGTTAATTAAATGGTGTTAGACTAAACTACACAAGAAATGCTGGTATATATTATCGAGTCCACGCGTTGAAAATTGTTTATCTTAAACTTATTGTAATTTGGATATACGTTTTATAAAAAAAGAAGATGTGGCATGATTGCCAATGAGACAAGAGACCAAAATGTCACAGAAATTAACACAATAGGTCACCGTACTGTCTTAAAAAATGAGAAAATCTTATACCGCACAGTCAGCTATAAAAGGCTCCGAAATGACAATGTAAAACAATTCAAACGAGAAAACTAACGGTCTCATTTATGGATAAAAAATGAAATTTTGTATGCTATAAATCCAATTTGAGAATTTAGTCAAATCGTTGAACTTTGACAGCTAATTAATTCCCCTTTAATCAGAATGAATGTGACCAATATATATTCAGAAAGGATAGAGTGAATCAATCTTGATTGTTGTGATAATATCTTATTATTAATGGATATGTTATTAATCTATATATTTCATGTATCCTACGTTAGTTTATATCTAGGGCATCCCACTGAGAACGCCAATACTATATAATTCGAACTGACCTTAAACTATCTCTTATCAGAAATCCCATTTTACCAGTAATTCTACTCATTTATTTATATATTTCCATATTCCATAAAAGTATATAAGCTGTCTCCCTACATTCGTAAAAAAACTACCTTCCACATATACAAACAAGAAATATGCGTCCAAAAGATACCGGTTTTTTTTCATGTTAATATACTGGAGTAACTCCGAGTTTGGCATATATTTTAAACAGCTAACATATATATTAAGAATACACATGTGTACTAAGTGTCATGATGACAAGAGCAAAGCTCCAAGGTTGCCCACATCTAGCCATAATCTTTAGCCTACTTTGGCTTGATATGGGCGAGGATATGGGCAGATAAAAGAACAAACAGGCAGACATATTATTTCCACGTACTTTTATGTGTTGGTCATTACGAAGGAGATCTAATATTTTATGTTATATCCACACAGTTCATGAAAAAGCATATAATAAATACAAAGATCTATTGAATATAGGTAGTAAAAGAGGTAAATACAAAGATCACAACTATTGACTATAGGTAGTAAAAGAGGTAAGGCCAATTTCCTCAAATTTTGTTTCATTCCAATTTAAAAATGTTTAAACCTTCTGATAATCGAAAAGTGGGGAGTCCTTCTCGAGTGCACAGTGAGTCCTTATGATATACTCACACAAATTATCATCAATTTTATCTACCAGTTATTATCCAATTGTTTTGCTTTTAGTTAGTCTTATAGTTCAATACTTACAGTGCTCCACTTGCATTATTTATTTGTTGTCATTACATGAGCAAATGATAAAAAATCTTGTATTTAAGGACAATCAAGTTATGAAAATGATTACATAGTTGTCGAGTGAAATATTAATTGACTTTAAGTCAAATACACTCAAAATGATAAACACAAAATTCTGAACCATTTTTTAAATTACATAAAGGTATTCCTTCAAAGTTGTGAACCCTTTACCCATTGCGATCTTCCTTAGATTAACAACGTTCTATCCTTGAAAGTAAATGTAAAAGGTTAAATCTAAGAAGAATTTTGTGTTGAAGTAGACTGTGTATTGATTTTCTTGGAAGTAGATTATACACCATGCATATTTAATTTTGGTTCCCTATCATGTCATGTCTTCCTCTAGTATAATTTAATTTTAAAAGTAAATTAACAATTTTCAAACCGACATTCACATTCTGCAGCAAAATAAAGATGTAAAAACCTCAGGCTAAAAATGTGAACTTTTTTTTTTTTTTTTTTTTTTTTTTTTTATCATTTTTAACTAGATGTATGCTAACTTTCGCATAATCCTATTATTTAACTAGATCACTGGTGAAAATCTAATAGAATTTGAAGTCGTGTAAAAGATTCGATATCTAAATGAAATTCTAGTTTACAAATCTAAAGTCTGAAGTGAAGACATTTTTATCCCAATATGTTTCATTTTTAAGGTATCATAAAGACATTTAACGATAAATACACCCTTATTATTTAAATTGACCAGAAATATAAGTCTATCTTACACCATCATAACATTCCGATGTACAGCGATACGTATCTGTTTTATCATCATTGGGGGCACATAAGGGGAGGTTACAATCGTTTTCAATTTGTTTTCTGTGGAATTAAATGTTTATCCTTCAACTTAACAGTGATTCGTGAAGTGAACGGATTAATCTTGTAGTAATTCCTATACAACTACAAGCTTATAGTATAGAATATTTTTGTTTATGAAAATTTTAATTCACCTTTTAAATATCTTAGGCACACATATTTGGCTTTATAACGATATAGAATTTCAATTTTATATATTATCCTTCCTCGTGGTTGTCAAAAATAAACATTCATAAATGATTTACCTGACATACAGTAAACAAGATAATACATTATATATTGTTTAGTATCTATACATCCGATTATCGAAGTTGAAACGAGAAGGTTTTTGATAAATATTATTACCCTCTGTAATATCCCATGATGAATGTTATCCAAACTTATTACAAATGTCTCCTCAATGTAACCATTTATCAAAACTATTGGCAATTAAATAGTGAAACAAAGGACGTTTTTCTACAAAATGTGGTACTCTTCCTCAAAAATCTTTGTAGAAGGAATATGAAGTATCGCATTAAACTGGTACACTTGAAGTCAATCGTGTAGAGTTGAGTAAGATTATAGTAATGTTGATGTCAACGAGGTGTGTTGAGTGAGATTAGTACAGTTGATGTCAACGAAATGTGTTGAGTGAGATTAGTAATTTTGATGTCAACAGTGTCTTGAGTGATATTGGTACAGTTGATGGCAACAGTGTATTGAGTAAGATTGGTACAGTTGATGTCAACAGTCTGTTGAGTAAAATTTGTACAGTTGATTTCAACAATGTGTTGATTAAGATGAGTACAGTTGATGTCAACGAGATGTGTTGAGTGATATTGGTACAGTTGATGTCAACAGTGTGTTGAGTAAAATTTGTACAGTTGATTTCAACAATGTGTTGATTAAGACGAGTACAGTTGATGTCAACGAGATGTGTTGAGTGATATTGGTACAGTTGATGTCAACAGTGTGTTGTGTAAGATTGGTACAGTTGATTTCAACAATGTGTTGATTAAGATGAGTACAGTTGATGTCAACGAGATGTGTTGAGTGATATTGGTACAGTTGATGTCAACAGTGTGTTGTGTAAAATTGGTACAGTTGATGTCAACAGTCTGTTCAGTAAGATTGGTACAGTTGATGTCAACAGTCTGTTGAGTAAGATGTGTACAGTTGATTTCAACAATTTGTGTTGAGTAAGATTGGTACAGTTGATATCAACGAGGTGAATTGAGTAAGATTATAACAAATGATGTCAATAGTGTGTTGTGTAAGATTTGTACAGTTGATGTCAACAGTGTGTTGAGTAAGATTGGTAAAGTTGATGTCAACAGTGTGCTGAGTGATATTGGTACAGTTGATGTCAACAGTGTGTTGATTAAGATTGGTACAGTTGATGTCAACAGTGTGTTGAGTAAGATTGATAGAGTTGATGTCAACAGTGTGTTGAGTAAGATTGGTTGAGTTGATGTCAACAGTGTGTTGAGTAAGATTGGTACAGTTGATGTTAACAGTGTATTGAGTAAGATGGGTACAGTTGATATCAACGAGGTGTATTGTTATATTTCATGTAAACAGTGTAGTGTTGAGTGAGATTTGTACATTTGATGTAAACGGTGTAGTGTTGAGTGAGGTTGGTATATTTTATGTAAACAGTGTAGTGTTGAGTGAGATTGTTATATTTGATGTAAACAGTGTAGTGTTGAGTAAGATTGGTACATTTGATGTAAACGGTGTAGTGTTGAGTGAGGTTGTTATATTTGATGTCAATAGTGTAGCGTTGAGTAAGATTGGTACATTTGATGTAAACGGTGTAGTGTTGAGTGAGATTGTTATATTAGATGTAAACGGTGTAGGCCTAGTTTAAGTGAGATTGGTATACTTATGTCATCAGTGTAGTGTTTAGAAAGATTGTTACATTAGTGCCAACGGTGCGTGTTTAGTGAGATTGGTACATTAGTGCCAAATGTGCGTGTTGAGTGAGTTTGGCACAGTTTATATCAACGGTGTAATGCTGAGTGAGACTGGTTGATTTGATGGCATTGGTGTAATGGTTTTGATGTCACACGGTGTAATGTTGAGAATGATTGGTACGTTTGATGTCAACGGTGTACTGTTTAGAGAGACATGGTGTACTAAGTCGTTGGGTTGGTGTATTATTGACATATATGCCAATTCTCCTTTACTTCATGATATAATATAGCATGTAGTATATCTATATGATAAGTATTGATAACTTATGTAGTTTTATTTGTTATAATTACATTTACAGCATATGCAATGATATTTAACTAAAAATATTTAATATTATGGAAATTAATAAATAATTTGTAAAAAGGACATGCGTTTTTTCCTCTAAATTACCTAAAGCATTATAGTAAAAGTCATTTTTGATCTTCATTTAATTTTATTACTCTAAATTATCTAAAGCATTATAGTAAAAGTCATTTTTGATCTGCATTGAATTTTTTACTCTTAATTATCTAAAGCATTATAGTAAAAGTCATTTTTGATCTGCATTGAATTAAACAATTGAAAGACAATTTTAGGGTTTTCAGACAATTTTACGAAAATATACAAAAATAATAGAAACAATAAAATCTGATTCCCATCGTTCACTACTCCTTGAATATTTTTTCTGTATCTTCGTATAAAAAAGCACAGAATGACAACGAATAGTTAAATGAAATTATCATTAAACAGGTTATCTTGTTCATACTAAATATTATTAGTGATCGAGTGTCGCAATTATTGTGTTGAATTAGATGAGATACGATACGTTAAAACGTGACGTCTTTACACTAAATCCATTAGATGTGGACTGATTGATTGTTAGTCTATCATGGTACATTATTTGTTAACTTATACTGCGATGTCAGCTTTGAACTAGCTTCAGTAACCACTAAGAGTACTCTCAAATCGATACTTGATTTCGTTAGTGTTTGCACAAGTTGTTTTTATTTCTGTTTCGATCTGATATCAGTCAAGCGCATTCAACTGATTTGTACATAAAGTTACATTTGTTCTTATGTCGGGTAGTTACAACACTGTCCAATAGCTCTTATTTTATTCTATTTTGATATGATTAGATAACTTATCTTGTCACAGATATGGCAAAAACCAAGAAATTCTTATCAAATCATTGTTTAATTGCCAAGTCCTGGAACAGTTTATTTTAAGTTCACAATGCCTGTTGAATTGGATGGGATACAATTTGCGTTTACACGTGATTTAGATATACTTTATGTATGCAGCAAATAAAAATTGGTTGATTATATTAACACTTTCTGATTATTATCTCAATCTTTATGACCTCTTTGACATTTCTATAATTAGGCTAGGAATGTTTCTTGTATTATTGATTATGCCGTTACAATCTCATATCGAGTAGTCTTAAAAATGGATGCTCATCAAATTATTTTTGACAAATAGAACACCATCATTTTTATTTATATTGATTTTGTATCTAAACAGTATAACACTGTCTGTCCGAGAGAAAAAAGGAAATTTATCTGAATAATTGCTTGTCAACTATCTGTCTATCAGATGTATCTTTATATTTTACAAATTTCGTTATCATGGGATTGAAATAAAATAATTTCGTTTGCGTGACGACTCTATAAGAAAGGTGGCGATCTTGCAACCTCGTTATGCCCCATTTTTTTTCTCAGAGACATAGAATCTTGTCCAAATTTAACCCTTTGAAAAATGATTATTGGAAGTCAAATGTGATATGTTTTGTGTTGAACTGAGCGGCAAAACTAAACAGCTCATTGTTGAAGACCGTACAGTGACCTAATGTTATCGGACTGTTACTTCAATCCACGTCATTTTGGACTCTGGTTAATATTTGTGTCAATGCAAATCTGACTTCATTTTACCTTTTTATTATAGTTTTTTTTACTATCATATTTTATCGTAGGGTTTGTTGTTACTGCTGTGTGGATGGTAGCATGTCTCCTCCTGCTTTGTGTGAACATATTAAGTTTTTATCTTATTAGTGCTGTTCTATCACTTTAAATTTATTACCTAGTAATAATATTACAACCCTACTTATCATCGACTTTGACCACTGGCCTATACGACGAAGAGTGTCGTCTGCGATCAGAATATGCTTAGTACTCTTCCGATATACTTGATTTCACTGCTGGTGTGTTTGATGTAAGTACCCATTATTTAAATAGTTACATGTAAGTTTTAAGAGCTCGATGTTTGCAGGTGTCTTTTCTTGTTTGACCTAACACCTGTCTTTGCAACTTTTGGTACGTCTAGTGTTTATATTGTTTAAATGACATTTTCTACAGACTTTGTGAAGACAAGATATGGAAGTCAATGACAAAACGAAAGCAACTTGTCCAATTAAATTAAAATCAGACCAACATCTTAAAAAGTGATACATACATTTAGCGTTGTTAATGTTGAAGTTGGCTTGGGATCGTTCGTGCCACTAGGCGTTTCAAAGAATTATCATTAGGGCAGAAGAAATAGTTTTGTTACAAATATATGATTGAACTAGCACTAGTCAGCAAAAGAGAGTCTTATTGTATCTCATATAGTAACCCTATACCATGGCATGCATGTAATTGTATACGCAAAACAAAAAAGATAAAATATGTGACAGGTGTACTTTTTATTGTAAAAGTATGTACTTGTAACATTATATTGTGTTTTTCCTGATAAATATTTTATAGGGAATACAATAATAACTTCCAAAACTTACTAATGTAATACAAAAGTAAACCAGTGGTCAGTATAATCAAGGAGGTTTTATGAGGTATAACTTCCATGGTATAATGTAACTTTAAATACTTTTAAAAGTAAGCATTGGTAAGGTGAAGAAAGAAAAAAAAACTTTACAAAAAATGTTAGCGATTGTAAAATAGAAAGAGGAATATGTTATGTCAATCTCATTTGCATTATTAATAAAAGAAGAAAATTTAATCAAATATGCAGCTGTTTGTTGTCGTTTTTTTTACTTATTACATAATCGATGGCTTCATAACAAATGAAAAAGTAGTGGAAACGTGCGATTTCTGTCTAATTTGTTATTCATATCAACACGTGATAGCCTCTTTCTAAGAACAACTGTCTTAAACAATCAGACGAATATTGATTGCCAAATAACATCTCAGAAATGCTTCTCTGCAAAAATTGTATAAATGTTATGCAATTATTAACGTTTCTACCAACACTTAACTAACAGTTGTTAACATGCAAGATAATAGACAAATGATTTCCAAGGACAGAAAGCAATTATATGCCCCTCGAGATATGCCCCTTCACACGTTTTTCAAATTATAAAAGTTCAGCAAATTCATGCTACAAAGTGCAAACATCTTTCATATATCACATTTCAAAATGGGTAAAATGAAAAGTAAAAAAAAAAAGTAAAAAAAAAAAAAAAAGATGCCTCACACACGGTTTTTTCGAATATCAAATACAAACGCCACAAAGTCTACAGTAACACCAACAGTTATTAACAAAATGAAAAAGAACATCGCAATACAGAAAACTGAATACATCACAAAGATCAAGATTTACGATATTATTAGAGAACAAAATTGGAAAAATAAGCATATGACAATGTGAAACCCCTGGTGTTTTATGTTGATGAGAGAAACACATATTGCGTGTAATGATAAACATCAACATCATTGATTCAAGGTTTGTGTAGTTTGGAATTAATAAACACAACAAATTCCTCCTTCTCAAACAATCTATTGAGTAGAAATAACTCCTGTGGATTTCTGCCATCAAGTCAGATGAATAATGTCTAACAAATTTCTTGTTATTATATTCTATCAGGCTTTGTAAGCTAAGCACGTTCAGAAGTCAGAAAAAATCCATTACTAACATCGACGTCTTCATTAAGCATTATTTTGCTTCCTACATTTTGTGTGATGTTTTTTGGATATCACAAAAGAACAGAAGTAACATTAAGGGAGCTAGGAAAGGGTAAATTCATTTGTTATTGGTTCTGTTTTGGAACAATCATAGATAAGACGTACGTAACGGTTTGTATAATAATACGAACAATCAAATTAATGATCTTAATTATTTTTATAGGACTTCACATTTTGTCTGTTTGGATTAAACGCCGCTTACCATAATGTGTGGTATGATTTATCAGAGTAATAGAAGTAAATTACCTTCAAAGAACATAGTCAAAGAGTGTCTGTGATCATAAATATTTTCGAACAGACTATGTGATCATAAATATTTTCGAACAGACTATGTTATCATAAATATTTTCGAACAGACTATGTGATCATAAATATTTTCGAACAGACTAAAATATGTTTTTGTTTTAACGATAGATTGTTGAATCGTAAATGACTGTATACTATTACATGAATTTAATAGATACACAAATTATAATTTTTCAATTTAATACTGCCGACTGAAATTAATGTATGAATAGTCATTTGTCTAGTATTTAATCTTACTGGAACGAAATTGGCTCTTTAAAATTATTCTTTAAATTAAATCTTTAATTTTTAATCTCACCATAATGCATATAAATATATGATACCTTTCAGACATTATTAGTTCAGTTATGTATAATAGTAAGGATTACAAGTAACGATCTTGTTCAGTTATTAAAAGCATATTTAAAAAGGAAACATGAAATAGTTAAACAATCTTGAATTGAATGTTAATTTCACTTGAGGCGGCAGATATGTATCTTAAAGCTGGTTTTGGATTGATGCAATTATAGTCATTATAGTTTAAGCTCGAGTTTATGCGTGTGATCTAGATTAAAATGATGCGGTGCTTTAAGTTGAAAGAAATGTGTAAACATGCACCCATTCTCTTTGTTTACAGAACAAAACATGTCATACTGAGATATACCGTTGTCTTTGTGTTTTTCTAGGTTTTTCGTTGTTTATCGTCTAAAGATGTCTTCTATTTATCAAATTCGGCCATGATAGTAAACATCATCTGCATTTACACAATAAATGAAATATAAAAAAAAATCATGAACATTTGTAAATACGCTTCTTGTGTACCCACATGTAAAATATTCAGAATTGAAATTACGTGTGTATTGACAGATGTCACACGAAATACAAATGTAATCTTCGCATCAAACACAGTAGGTTAAGCAGTGTCAATTAAAGTTTAAGTGTTTCTGCCCATGGCAAGATTTTATTTCCTCGCAAAGCAAAACTCATATGTTTTACTTTTTTTACGGTAATATCATATATAAATGTGTTTTCTTTTCTTTTATCCCACATATATAACCATAGGCAGTAGTCTCTGATTTTTATACATTTGTTGTGTAAATGCCAAGATACAACTCGCAATTTTGATAAATGATACTCGGTCGCAAATTTTCGTTGTATTTCGATTCGGCAGTTGTTTATCCCACTGAAAATTTAAATATAGTTATGTCGTAAATCTACATTGAATAAGTCTCAAGATTATGTATAGCACGCTTAATTCTGTTGTCGGAATCAGTCTTCAGTGGGATAGACAACCGCGGGATCAAAAACAACGAAACGCGACCGAGTGTCATTTCTGAAAGATGCGAGTTAGGGGACCATGATTTTTTTCAGAGATAAAAGCCTGTGCATATACACGTATGTTTAAGACAAGTGTAGTCCTCCCATACGTATAATGGTAGACATTATTTCATATTATGCGTCGTGTCGTAATTCCTTGTCCAAGTTTTTGGTCATCGTTAAGTTTTGTTATATATATCTGAACTGTGCTGCGTTTGTTTTACTTATATGGTCCAGATATGCAAAAGCTTGTCCGCACATTTGTGTGTTAAAAGGGCATACGATACAGTTTTGATCCTGTATTTACAGTTTGATGAAAATTTCTATATAAGTTATTTCTTGCCTGATTAAATCAAATATGTAATAAAAAATATACCTCCATGTGCTACTTTTGAGGAGGTCGAAATTTTGTATATTTGCTCAAAATTCGGATTTGTGGCCGTATTTTCCTTTCGAAAGAAAGACATAACTTTTTTGTTTTAAAAGATAAACACAAATAGTTTTTTGTTAAATAATTTGTAATTTCTGTATTTTATAAGTATTCTAAAATTTATGCATTTTTTATTCAGAAATAACTCATATTTATCAAATGGTCATGAATTGAGAAAAAAAACGTCATTTTTTGCTGTACATTTATCAAAATAAAACAAATTGCACTATTTACAGTTTTATAAAACTTGGTCCACATAATCTCCCTGGAAAATGAAACAAAATGTCTTTTTGAAAAATAGGGGTCCATGCACTCGTTTTCAAATTAAATCAGTTTGAATGATAAAAATCAGTCGAAAAATGCATCTTTTCCCGATATGTCACAGTTTCATTTTACGTTAGCAACGTCATTACCTCCCCTGTAACTGTATCGTATGCCCTTAAGTTTAACTGTCCGATATTTTCGTTATTCCTGTGTTGTTCTTATTCTAAAAGTTTAAGGGAATATAAAACGATACACACATTATAAAACTTAAATTCTTTAACTTGTTCATTTTAAATCTGGCATTATTATGTAATAAAGTACAAATCAGCCAATATATGGTCTAAAATGTTAGCAAAAGAATGATTTTCTAAGGGAAGTTGGGTGATTTCCTTTAGTATAAGATGGAAGTAGATTTTACTAGATTGGATCGTTATGATCCCCTTGTGCATTATACATCAATAACAGAAGAAAGGAATTATTGATAATTTATAAAAATCGTCACTTGAGGGCGGGATAGAAGATCTTAAGTCAATAATTGTATTTATATTTCTCTCAACTCAAATATTTTGTATCACAAAAATCATTATGTCATTAAAATAAAATTTGCAATTTGTCAGTCTGTTATTTACAGTTGTAAAATTACAAAAATGGCACTCTGTAACATAAGGCTCATTCATTTAAATTATGTTTGTTTTTATAAGTCAAAAGCTTTACTTATTTTTAAATTTTCTCCAGTTATAAGTTTCAATCGAAACATTAAGAAAACAGATTTTGATTATTAGATAGATATTTCAAATCAGAAATTTTCACCTTACACGAACTTACATCATTCAAAATATTTTTATAACTTGAAAAGAGTTAGAGTCAACTGTTGCAAAACTACGAAAAATGTACTTAGATATAGTACATTAAAAATCAAAATACATTATACATTGTAAATCTACATGTTAAACTGGGGTGTAATGGACATTTATCGTTGGCCTTGTGCTGCTTTCTACATGCTCGTCGGTCGCATTGACGCATTCCCTGTTTCCATTCTCATTGTTATATGGTCATTGTTGGATTTTTTCAGTCTCCGATTGAAAACACTAGCTTATATGGGAGTTCTTAATTCGTTAGACTGCGAGGGATCATGTATATAAACTTACACGTCTTCTCGGAATTTAAAAGGCATGATCTGATACTCTGAGAGAGCCTCTGCACTCTACATGTTAAATACCTGTCATTTTTCTGAAATGTATCTTAGTGGCCTGCTGCAAGGCAAACTTTCTGACCCTTTTAAACATATCCCAATTTTCAATTGATTGTCTAAAGTTCCCAAACCTACATCTGATTACCTTACAGGAACATCTTTAGTGTTAATTGTAGATTTGTTCTCGTCCTGGACATGAACTATTCTCCACTGGACGTTAAGAATACAACGATCAATCAACCCATAGTATGTATTTGTTAATAACTGTGTAAAATTAGGGCAGAAAGCCTTGAGCATGTTGAGAGGTTTAACCTTTAACATAATACATTGTTAATTCTACATGTGTAGGTCAATCTTCTTAAAGCAGATTCACTGTTAGTGTTACTTATGATCTTTAAATAAATGGGAGAAAACAGCACAGGACGAACATAAATGGGCGAAAACAACGATAGGACTTAAAGAAATGCATTGATTGATAGGATACATGTATTCACATATATTTAAAATATCGATGAACATCCAAACAGGACACATTTTCACCTTCATGTTTTTAATTTTAGTGCATATTTCAATAAATGGCTTTCTTAGTTTTATTCATTGAAAAAGCAAAAGTAGGAAATAAAACATATATTTTTCAAAACAGATCTACTTTTTTCGCTCACCATTATCAAGATATTTGTTCATATAATACATACATCTGTAGTCCTTATGAGTACACACAAATTGATATATTTCCATCCACGCGTAACAGATTGTATCGAAAATTCAAATTTATTCAAATTTAATCATTAAAACTTGATTCCTCAGGTTATAACACAAAAAGCCATGATTTTGATAACGAAATTAAAACATAACAAAAAGGTACATTTTTACTTCAATGGTATAAATATTACAATCATCGAATGATGATAAACAAGATTCAAAACGCATTCACTGTTATAATTCATCCTACAATGAATGCATTCAACCACGAAATGTTTCTTATTCATGCAGCAAAGCTGTTATAGAAACATTCGCTCACACACTAAATGAGGTCAATTTAAGTGGCTTGATATTGTCCTTATATTATAACAAAAATATTCTACAAATCTGCATAAGCTTTGGTCGGAGAATCTTAATATTTTACATCATTGCGTCTTCTGCTTCCCCTTTTTTTTAAAGTGCAAGCAACGAATGGTTTTAATCATAGATCTTCTTTCTATCTCCTCACCCTCTCGTTGTATGTCATAATAAAATTTGCTTTTTGAAAAAAAAACTTTCAACATAACTTTATGGTTTTATATTTCAATGCATGATATTAAAATTGAAGATATATATCTAAGATGTGTTTTGTATTTTATTAGCAGCAATATACTTCAGAGGGCATCAGAGGAGATTCGTATTGTACTAAATGAGGTTACCTCTTTAAATAAAGTATTTATTGTTTGTTATTGTTTATTATTACTATATACACTATCCTTTCTGTTTGATATAAAATAAACCGAAACTGACAGGGATACAAAGTTGGTACACGTTTTAAAAAGGAGATATCTTGGAGTGGTCTTTTTACTTTCCTTTCATAATGGAATTTAAGTTAATAGACTTAAATTCAGTTATCGCCGGGGCCACTCACGGATTGTGTTTCATGTTTTAGATTTACCCAACATGTGTGACGATATATTCTGTGACGTCATTTAGTCCTTTTTAGAATTTCCTCGCAGCAAGCAAGCTGTTTAAATTTTGTAAGCGGTAAACTTGAAAATTGAAATGATAAATTAAGTAAACTACTGTAAGAATTTGTATGGTTATAACCTGACTCATGCTTCTAATGTTTATTAGAAGTACTAATCTTAGAAAGAATTCGTTTTATCGATCCATTTTTTAACCATATTGCATCGCCACGTGGAGAGCACATGCAAAGACTGAATGAGAAATTGGTCCCATGAATGAATGGATTATTCGTTTTCATTTTTATAATTATTTAATTTTTACAAGTGTGAGTAATTAGATGCAACATTGTCCCAAGATTTGCAGATTATAATCATGTTTACCATGCGTCATTGTATATTTCTACATAAATTAGATGCACGACGAGTTTAATTTGTTTTTAGTTTAATTTTTTTATATAATACTTTTTCCCCATATCTTATACTATTGTAATTGAGTATTGACAGATCGTCTACTGCCTATGGGTAAGCCTAACAAATTGTATTTTGCGCTGTAACAGATCATGCAGGTTAGTAACGTGTATTTAATGAACTCCCGAAAACTTCCGAATTAAAAGTAAATTTTCTTTAAGAGGGTATACATCGGTAATTGTGTATCTAGATCTTTTATAGCACATATACAGCAAATATTCCATGAAAGGATATGAACGTAAAAGGGACGTACTCTTTGGGGCGAAGGACCCAGGTTCGTAACCGGAAGTTCAACTTTCGATACAAATAAACAAAAATCTTGGAAATCTTGAACAGAGACAATACCCGGAGTTAAGAAGCAGTAGCCAAAAGAAATCATTGCTAAATGTTAGCTTGCTGGTGGATTTAAGCAAATATTATCATTATCTTTATATATCCGGCTATAAATTTTGCGTGTACCTACACATTTGGGTACTAAAAATTGTCCAGAGTCGTTCATCACAGTGTCATGTATACATTTTTTAGTTGCTACTACTCTCTAGCCTAGACTAGGTCGATATGGTATGAATAGTTCAGTTAATTCAAGAATTTAGCCATATGTAAACAGGCCACAGCTTGAATTATTGTTGTAATAACTCAATTATATACTAATATTACACTATGTTACTATAACAACTGACTATGGATTTAAGTTTAATAAATATATAAATCTGTATACATTGTGTATATACTAATTTTGAATTATTTTTTTTTTAAATTATTGTAACTATTATCGACACAACTGCATGTATGAGTATACATAATTTTTAATTGTTATTGTTTCTTTGTACAGTCATTTGGTTTTCTTATGTCAATGCTACATGTACATGTATGTAGAATGGTCGAACTAATATTTACTTTTTGTTGAGTTGTAGCACAATGTTGGGTTAGATCAGTTAGAGACCTTGCTCGGCCACAGAACACGGCCAAGGGTTGGAACAGTTGGACCAGAGACTTGGACAACAAGGACACACTAGTTTTTACAGATGGGTTACCAGACTGGACTGGATTCACGACTCATCACGCCACTAACTCAACACTTGGACAACAAGGATACACTAGTTTTTACAGATGGGTTACCAGACTGGACTGGATTCACAACTCATCACGCCACTAACTCAACTCCTTTGGTCACCTACATTTGTACATTGAATCATCATCAGATGTTATTTATGCCAACCCCTAGAACTTGCATTGGTATGA